>NC_034595.1:84090375-84101531 GCF_900095145.1 Mus pahari | reverse complement strand
GCCTTTAATCCCAGCACTCGGGAGGCAGAGGCAGGTGGATTTCTGAGTTCAAGGCCAGCCTGGTCTACAGAGTGAGCTCCAGGACAGCCAGGGCTACTCCTGTGAGTTATCCTCTGACCTCCAGACACACAGTGTAGGATGTTTTAAAAAAAAAAAAAAAAAAGAAAAAGAAAAAGAAAAAAAGAAACAAAGAAGCCAGACAGTGGCTTGCATGTCTGTAATGCCAATACTTGGGAGGCAGAGGCAGGCAGGCGGATCTCTATGAGTGTGAGGTCAGCCTGGTCTCAGAGCAAGCTCCAGTGCAGCCAAAGCTACACAACCCTGAAAACGCAAAGAGGAGGGGGAGGGGGAAGGGGAGGGAGAGGAGGAGGACGAGGGGGGGAAAAAGAAGGGAGGAAGAACAGGAAGAGGAAAAAGAAGAAACAGTAGTACCACCCAGTCGTTTTGGTAATATTTTTTGTTTTTAATTTTTTTGACAATATGATGAACCAATATTATCACAGTTTAATCTGTACTTTCCTAGTAACTAATGAGGCTTGGTATCCCCAATTTTTTTTTCAATAAATGACTTTTTAATTTTTCCCAAACACTGAGACCAAGCAAGCACCTCTGAAAGCTGTTAGATTATGGAAAGTGACAATGTGGAGTGGCCGCCTCCCAATAACTAACCAGAAGACCAGCCTCCTTCATCAATAGGTAAAGCCATCTGACCAATCCTAAGTCGTATTAAAACCCAAAAAGAGGGCAAACTGGAACTGCTTATCTGTGATGGCTCAGGATATTAAAGAACTGAGACAGAGACAGGGGACACTCACAATTACCAGGCAGATGTGTGGCATGTGCTGCCTGTAAAGTGGCCAGGAAGAGCAGAAGCTCAAGGACATTCTCAACTACATACAGATTTAGAAGCCAGCCTGTGCTACACTAGACCCTGTCCCAGAACACCAAAACCAGCCAATCACGGTGACACATGCCTTTAATCCCAACTCAGGAGGCAATGCCAGGCAGATTTTTGTGAGTCCCAAGCCACCCAGGTCATTGTCTTTAAAAAACAGAAACAAAAACTGGGTCCGGAGAGGTCACTCCACAGTTTCCCAGCACCCACACGGCAGCTCGCAGCCATCTCTAACTCCAGGTTGGAGTTACAGGTAATTGGATCTCCTCTTCTGGCCTCCTTGGGTACCAGATGCACATGCATACATGCAGACCAACACTCGTGAGCCTTAAATAATGTTATTTTTAATTCAGTGTACTTTGTACTAGAGTAATTTGAAAGCTTGTTTAGCAATTGGCCAAAAAATACTATTACTTTCTTAGTGAGAGTCAACATCTAATAGGACTCCCTTTAACAGAGCACTAGGGCAATAGCGGTGATTACAACAGCAGTAGGCACTCCAGGGCTGACAGGTGAATGGGACAGGACATACCCCGGGTCCCAGACTGCCATGACCCTCTCCAACAAGCATGAACACAGTCCCATGACCACACAGTGAGGTTATTTCCAAACATCTCTAAGAAGATGACAACAGTATTAATTCTCTGCCAATCTAGTAATACCGATGACTTTCCCAGCTCCACTCCTTGTAGAAATCATGTTAATAAAGATGTCTTGGGATTTATGGTTTTAAATGCCAATATTTTAAAAAACAAGTGTTACAAAAATTCCTGCTGGTATTTTTCAGACTTAGAGAAAATAGAGTTTGACAAAGAATATTTCCCAAGTGGTCTGATATGCAGCAAACAAATTAACAAAATCGAGAAAAGAAAATATGAAATGTATCAGGTAAAGACCTGGCTTCTATTGGCAAGAGAAAAACAAACGCATCCGTACTGTATTAGCAAATATCTATGGCAAATAAAATACAGTTATTATTAAAAATAATCATGCTTGTCACATATTAAACCTGAATTTTCCAACAGGTATCCTTTTAGGGTCTTCATTTTGGTTTACATCAATGCTTCCAGTAGGGTTACTAATAGTATTCTCTCTTGCTTTCTTAAAAAATTTTTAGATTTTATTGTATGAGTGTTTTACACATGTGTGTGTGTGTGTGTGTGTGTGTATGTGTCTGTGTGCGCGCAAGTGCATGCGCATGCACCATGTGCTATTCTGGTATCTGAGGAGGTCAGAAGTCATTTTATAGAAGGTTGTGAGCCACCATGTGGGCTGGGAGACAAAATCAGGTCCTCTGGAAGAGCAACCAGTGCTCTTAGGTGCTGAGCCATCTCTCCAGCTCGCTTCTCTCTTGCTCTCAAAAGTGAACCAAAGGGGGCTGGAGAGATGGCTCAGTGGTTAAGAGCACCGACTGCTCTTCTGAAGGTCCTGAGTTCAAATCCCAGCAACCACATGGTGGCTCACAACCATCCGTAATGAGATCTGACGCCCTCTTCTGGTGCATCTGAAGACAGCTACAGTGTACTTAGATATAATAATAAATAAATCTTTAAAAAGAAAAAAAAAGTGAACCAGAGACTAGAAAAGTGGCTCAGCAGTTAAGAACACAGCTTGCTCCTCCAGAGGACCTGGGTTCAATTCCTAGCACCCACATGATGATTGAGAGTCATCCAATCCAGGGACCCATGAACCTCTGAAAGCACCAGGTGTACGCACAAGCATGAATACAGGCAAGATACCCATAAACATAAAATAAAAACACTTATTTTTTTTTTCTTTTTGGTTTTTCAAGACAGGGTGTCTTTACGAAGAAGCCTTGACAGTCCTGAAACTAGCTCTGTAAGCAGGCTGACCTCGAACTCACAGAGATTCTCCTGCCTCTGCCTCTGTCGAACCATCTCTTCAGACCTGTTGTTTTGATTTTGAGACAGGATCTATGGAGACCAAGTTGGCCTGGAACTCAGAGGTGCACCTGCCTCTGACTCCTGAATGCTGGGATTAAAGGCTTGCACCACCACACCTGGCAAGCTTGAGATTTTAAAACAACATGTATTAACTGTTGCCATTTTAGCTACCTCACTATAGATTAATAAACTAAAGACCAGACATAGCTCAATGGTTAAGAGCACCTCTTCCAGAGGCCCTGAGTTCAACTCACAACACACATTTGGTGGCTCACATAATCTGTAACTCCAGTTCCAGGAGACCCAACATACTTCTGGCTTTCATGTATACAAAGCACAACTGGTACACAGACACACATGCATTCAAAATACCATACACATAAAATACAATTTTTAAATAAAGGTCCAGCAGGGCAGTGGTGGCTCAAGTCTTTAATTCCAGCAGTTGGGAGGCAGAGGCAGGCAGGTTTCTGAGTTCGAGGCCAGCCTGGTCTACAGAGTAAGTTCCAGCATAGCCAGAGCTACACAGAGAAACCCTGTCTCATGAATAAATAAATATATATATATATATATCCAGAGAGGTCAAGTGTTTTTACTCTGGGCTACAGAGTCAAGAGGCAACACAATGAGGCCTCACACACCTGGGTCCTTGTGCCTCCCCATCCAGGACTAAGTGAGGCCTAGGGTGGTGCTTCTGCACAGTGTAGGAAAGGAGCTTTCTCAAAACCCCTGCTACTCAGCTCAAGTACTTTTAGATGCAATTCCTCATGTTCACATGCTCTTCCTCTACTTTTTTTTTTTTTTTTTTTTTTAGGTTTTCTTGAGACAGGATTTCTCTGTGTAGCCCTGGCTGTCCTGGAACTCACTCTGTAGACCAGGCTGTCCTGGAACTCAGAAATCCGCCTGCCTCTGCCTCCCAAGTGCTGGGATTAAAGGCGTGCGCCACCACCACCGGCTCTTCCGCTACTTCTTACTGATCTTCCGAAACTCCTCTGAATTTTGCCGGCAACAGTTTATTAGTATAGTAGTACAGACTACACACATTTAAATCAGGACAAATTCTGATCTGATCTAAAGTTTACCTCTGCATTCCAATAACAAAAAGTCTATGAAAACAATAAATAATTACAGGAAAAAATGTTTAATGAACTCTTTTTAAGCATAGGTTAAATTCATTCTCAGTTATTCATTGAGCCAAATATAAGACCCTTTACCTAACAAAATAACCTGTAACACTATTAGCCTAGTTTCACTTACCAGACATATTCATAATAACTGCTGAATATATGTAAAAGGGACATACAATGCTCTACGTTTTCTCCCAATTAACCCAAATTAATACGGTTTGATAGTAACTCAAGTGATGATCTGTCTGGCTCTGATGGCTAGAGTAGAAAGTGAAATGTACTTACATCATTTGCTCTACAAAGTAGGTACCGGAATGGAGGGGAAATGGCAATGGCACAGAGCTGAGAGGCAAATGTCCATGTTACAAGGCATAACCTGGCGTCTAGTCTATGTGAACTTGATTAAACTACTGAACTTCACCGGCCTTCAGCTGCGCTACTGTCAAAACACAGAAGCTAGTACAATGTGCACCATACATAATATCTGACTAAAAGAATCCAGAGTTTTTAGGGAAATTGTAGGAAATGTACAGGATAAATTCAGAGCACTGTATCATATAGAAAGCAAGGATGCTAGCAAAGACTTCCGCAATTATTTCAAAAAGAGCCAGCAGTCAACCTCAAGAGCTTCTCATAGGTCCAAGACCTGGAATCCATGTGGCGACAAGAGAAATGGCTTCTGTGAGTTATCCTGACCTCCACATCCATGCTGTCACAAGCATCAATCAATTAATTAGTCAATGTACACTGAGACACAGAGACAGAAAAGCAAAACGGGGATTGTTGTTTGTTTTATAGCTCTGGCAGATGGAATTCATGGTGTCAGGCGTGCCAGGCAAGCATTCTACGGCTACTGAGCCACACCTCAGCCAAGTCAGGTGGTTTCCTGCTTGCTTTCATTTGGGGGACTTTTATTTTTGTTGTTGCAGTGCTAAGAATCAAACTCTTATCTACTGAAAACAGCAAACAGATTTTTTTTTTTTTAATTAGAAAATAGAAAATGAGCCGGGCGTGGTGGCACATGCCTTTAATCCCAGCACTCGGGAGGCAGAGGCAGGCAGATTTCTATAGTACTAGGGAGAACTAGCCTCCATGTAGATAAAAACAAGATAATGCAGGAATGGAAAAATAGTCTTAACTATAATTATCAGAAGATGAGCTCTAAAGCTAGCTGTCGAACACAGGAAAGGGTTTTAAAGTCCCTCATTTCCACCCTGAATACAGCTACAAAAAGTCAGAAAAATGCTGGATGCTATTATGGAAGCCCGGGAAACACAGGACACATTATTCTTCCTTGTGCCAACCACAGTGTCTGTACCTAGAATAGAAGGTGCAGTGTGGTCGCCACACGGAAAAGGTAAAATAGAAACTGTCTCGAAAGATAACTGAAAAGAACAAAGGACAGGCGCTTCTGTAAAGACAGGATTGTTAAAAAGACAGACAGACACATCTACAAGCGTCTTTAACATGAAGCAAAAAGATCAAATGGAAGACATTTCTGCATCAAATCGTAAAAGTTACAAAACAGAAGTCAAGAAACAATGTTTTCACTGTGTCATCTTTGCTGTTTAAATCCAAACAAGTTTTTGAGGTACAGTCTTACCACATACCCCAGGGCTGGTCTTGAATCCACAATGCTCTGGCTTTAGGCTTCTGAATGCTGGAATTGGCAGGATACAAGCATGAGCCACCATGCTTGGTAGTGCAAAAATTTCAAATTCTATTATAGTAGGCTTAGGATCATAACCATAAGACAATCACTTTTTTTTTTTAACTCTTTTCTTTTCCTTCTCTCCTTTCCTTCTTCCTGCTCTCTTTTTCTTTGTATTTGTGTCTGAAGCAGGATGCCATTCATACAGTTCGTTAGCCTTGAACTCCTATATAGCCAAAGTGCCTGGCTTTTGGCTCTTACCTATGGATCATCTGAAGGACTACTATGAGAAGAGAAAAATTCTAATATAATGTGTTTGTATTTAGAAGCCATTGCTTATACTAGACCCAATAAAATATAACACTTTATGTCCCAATCCTGAATTTAAAACAATTAAACTCACTGCTGAATTGGGGAATGTAGAATAAAAGAAAAATAAAATAAAATAAATAAAATAAAATAAAATAAAATCCAAAGGCAGTCTAAATTCACAGGTAACATTTCTAAACAAATTCCTATGAGAAATCATGAATTTTAGGCAACAAGGCCTTAAATTTTGAAAGTGGTATTTTCATTCATTCCTCCCCCACAAAGCCCGAGAGCAGCAGTTCTCAACCTGTGCGTCCAAAGACCCTCTCTCAGGGATTGCCTGAGACCACTGGAAAACAGAGATTGGCATTACAACTCATAACAGTAGCAAAATTAAATTTATGAAGCAGCAACAAAAATAATGTCATGGTTTCCCCATACACATGAGAAAATTCTCATGTACACCAGCTTTTGTTGTGTGAATCTTGTTCCCCAAGTTAACAGCAAAAAAAGACACGGTTGGGGTGACTGGGCAATAGGTGTGGGTCAGCCGGCTTTCAGTTACCGGGCTGGAGAGAAGGAGGGACAAGGAGAGAAGAGGAAGCTGCCATGAGAGGAGATGGACCGTGAGCACGTGGCCAGACAGTAACAAGGACACACGGCTAGGACATAACTTAGAATAGCTCCAAAATCTGCCCAATCTAGTCTTGTGGCTTGTAAATAAAATGGTGGATTCTGGACGTTTTATATAGGCTAGCTAGAATTTATAATCTTTTTTACAGGTCACAGCATTAGGAAGGTTGAGAACCAGTGCCCTAGAGTAAGCATTACGTAGACATCTTCCCTTTGCACCAAAATAGTACCAAGGAAAAATAAAGATGTTTCTGTCATCCCCACCCTCATCCCAAAGGCAAAGCCAAAGCAAAGACAGTAAACACAAAGAAGAAATGACTGAAAGACACTGAATGCTACACCTACATTAAAGCTGGACATCACCCACTTCTGACAAGCCAAGACAATGAGGCTCCAAATATCCTCAGAAGAGCACACTCAGGAGAAAAACTGACCATTCACCATTAGGTCCACTCGGACCACAAAGTCTGTGAGAAGCAGCAGAAGAGAATAAAGCACTCTGCTCATGAATGTCAAGGCTGGCAAGCACCAGACCAAGTAGGCTGTAAAGAAACTGAATGTCACTGAAGTGGCCATGATTAGCAACCTGCAGGCCTGGTGGAAGGAAGGTACAGTCATTGAGCTCCTGACTACAGTGCTTTGGGTGGTGCCAGCAAACCTGAGACTGTCTAAATTGCTAATCCTAACTATACTTTTTGTATCATTAAGAAAACAAAAGTGCGGGCTGGTGAGATGGCTCAGCAGGTAAGAGCGCCCAACTGCTCTTCTGAAGGTCCTGAGTTCAAATCCCAGCAACCACATGGTGGCTCACAACCATCTGTAAGGAGATCTGACTTCTTCTGAAGTGTCTGAAGACAGCTATAGTGTACTTTATTATAATAAATAAATCTTTTTAAAAAAAAAGAAAGAAAGAAAACAAAACTGCAATTCTAGGCTAGACAGATGATGTGCCTGACTGAATATGCCATTCCTTAAATTTATGGTAACAACTGTTAAGTTACTAAGCACTGGACGAAAGAGTACATCATTTAATCCTCCAAATAGTTCTCTGAAATATACTCTACATTTTACAGATGAGCAAACAGGCTAAGAGAAGCTGTAAGAAACTACATGCAAACCTCAGTAGATCTTGGGGGGCTATAGGAGAGATTTCATTCTATAGCCTAGGCAGGCCTTGAACTAGCAGCAACCTTCCTACCTATGTGTCCCAAGTGTTAGAACTATAGGCATGACCTACCAGATCTGGCTCAGTATCTATATTCCTTATGCTGTTGTTGTTAGTTTGCACTTTGTTTTTGATGCCTCACTCTGTAGCGCAGGATGACCTAGAACTCACTCCAAAACCAGGCTGGCCTCAAACTCCGAGAGCCACCTACCTGTTTGTGTGCTAGGCTAGTACTACTGCCTCCTACCATCTGGCAAACTCTGAGAAGGAGATACGTAAAATGAGGTGGGTACTCTCTGGGTGACACACACCTGCGATTCCAGCCCCTGGCAGGTGGAGGCTGGAGGATCAGAACTTTACATCTTTTGCTACACTGTTGAGTATAAGGTCAGGATGGGCTACATAAAACTGCCTCAAAACCTAAAAATAAAGAGCCAGTGTGGTGGAACACACTTTTAATCCCAGCAGAGCCAGTCAAATCTCTTGATTTGAAAGCCAGTTTGGTCTACAAAGTGAGATTGTCACAAAAACAAAACAAAACCAAAAAACAATGATGATAATAATAGATAAATAAGTCCATCAGCTGAGAGCCAGGCATGGTGGAACATGTTAATTATCTCAGCTACCCAGACAGGAAAATGGAGAATTCAGAATCATCCTAAGCTACATACACTGAATTTCAGGATAGCACAAGGCAACTTAGCCTGCCCCTCTCAAACAAAACCAAACCATACAAACTGAGCTCATTCCTGTAATAGAAGGTAGAGGTAGAAGGACCAGAACTGCAGGCCATCCTCAGCCACATAGTAAGCTCTAAGCAGCCAGCCTGGGTTACATGGGACCCAGTCTCCAGGAAGAAAGGAAAGGGTTGGGCACATCTCAGTCTAAAGCTTGCTATTCATGAGCATAGTGACTCTCTCAAGGTTTACTGCTGGGCCTGGAGAGATGGCTCAGGGTTTAAGAGCTGGCTGCTCTTCCAGAGAACCTGGGTTCAATTCCCAACAACCACATGGCAGTTCACAACTTTCCATAACTAGACATGCATGCAAGCAAAATATCAATGTATATAAGTTAAAAATAAATAGATTCTTAAAAGTTTATTTCTGAACTGCTATAACCTTTTTATAAAATATAAAAAGTAGCTACTAACAGTTTATCTCAGATGCTGGGGACTGACCATACCAGAATATATGGGGAGCTCAGCACTGCAGACTATCATCCATGAAGCTGAGGCGGCTTGCAAGCCAGAGAGGAACAAAGTTGGTCTTCTACTTAGCAAAGTCCAGTTTTCTTTTCCTTCCTTCCTTTCCTTCCTCCCTTCCTTTCTTTCTTTCTTTCTTTCTTTCTTCTTCGAGACAGGGTTTCTCTGTGTAGCCCTGGCTGTCCTAGAACTCACTTTGTAGACCAGGCTGGCCTCAAACTCAAATCTGCCTGCCTCTGCCTCCCAAGTGCTGGGAGATTAAAGGCGTGCACCACCACGCCCGGCCAAATTTCAATTTTGATTTTAGGAATCTACAATTCCTAACGTGTACGGAAGGGAACACCAAAAAGCACGTACAACCCAGAATCTCCTACACAGTTCAACAGTTTCTCAAGCTCTGGTTTGAAGCCAGGCCTAATGGTACAGGCCTTAATCCCAACTCCCTGGAAAGCTGAGGCAGAACTGAGGCAAGTGCATGGTAAAATGGGCTACAGAGTGAGTTCGAGGCCTAGGACACTTAGGAAGACCCTGTCTCAAGGTAGGCTGAGGATGTGGGTCTGTAGTGAAGCTCTTGCCTAGTGTCAAGTGCGAGCACCAAGAAAGAAGGGGGGAGAGAAAAGCGGAAGATAGGAAAAAGAAAAAGGGGAGGAGGAGGGAGGAAGAGGAAAGGGAAGTCTTTTGATACTTGCTAGACAATGGCATCTTGGGGAGAGGGCAACTCTGAATACTTGAGAGCGAAAGAACTGTTGTCATTCGATTGTGCCAACTACAGAGTTTAAATTAGTGTAAGTTATATAAGATATATGTGTATAATAAATAGGTATGCATACACTCAAATTGAAACTAAAATGAACCATAACTCTCTGAAAACATGGCATCTATATCCTAAAAATAAGAAACCTAATTTTATTCAACTGGAATTAATCTTACAACTAAGAGAGTACAGTTCAGGTTTTTCTGTATTTTACCAGAGAAGGAAGACCAGACAGAGCGTGAAAGTAAATACCACAAGCAAAGCTTACCAGCCTTTCCCATCAATCTCAAGCTACTTATCTTTAGGTACCTAGCACTCCTGATGTGAAGCAGATCTGTTCGAAGACACGTCTGTATCTGAGCAGCGTTCCCTCTGCAGTCCTTGTTTCTATTCTTCTCTTTTCTAATTCAATTCTGTTTGGTTTCTAAGTTAAGAAGTGTGTTTCATTTGCATAAATGGTAACTATTCTGAGATCCTATTCATGACTATACATTTGAATTCTCTAGAGTACCATTCATAAGTTCAAATGAAACAGGAGAAAAAAAACATTCATTCAACTTTACCTTAATGGTGACTAAGATATAAGCGATGCTAATGTTATTCTACTGTAGAGCAATGAGTCCAACCACAATTATAATCATACTTAAGACATCAGAGTTTTTGGGCAGGTTTTTTGTTGTTGTTACTCAATTTTGTGCCTTTTCTTCTTATGATTTTTTTTTTAATTTTTACTCACGTGTATGAATCTGTGAGTGTGTACAAATACTCAAAGACAGCAGAGGGATCAGATTCTCTGAAGCTAGAGTTACAGGCAGTGTGAGCCCCATATGTGGGTGATGGCAACTGAACTGGGGTCCTCTGGAAGAGCAGTAAGCACTCTTAACTTCCAAGCCACTTCTCCTGTCTCTGAATTGCAGGTCTTGAACACAGACTTTATAGATGGCTATGTCAGCTGCAAGCCGTACGAGTGAAGGGAACACTGCTAGCTCTTGCTCTTGGCAAGCATGCATGACTTTAGGCTCCCTGCAGTGTGCAGCTTCCAGTGTACTGTCTCCCAAGTGCAGAATAATGGGCACCAGGGTAAACGTGCTTCCCCCAAGCCCAGCAAGTTTGACTTCTATCCCCAGAGCCACACAGTACAAGAAAACAGAATCTTGCAAGTTGGACTATGGCTTCCATATATGCCCTACAGCATACACATGCCCATGCCACAAAAATAAAAATGTGGAACACAATTATTTGTTTAAATGTTGATGTGTTTATTTACTTAGAGGCAGGGTCTTCACTGTGTCACCTTGGCTGGCTTCCAACTCACAGAGCTCTGCCTGCTTTTGTTTCTTTCCTTCCTGAGTGCTGACACTGAAGGGATGCACCATCAGGCCCAGATATTTTAAAATATTACTCTTAAAAACTGGCTTAGGGCCGGGCATGGTGGCGCACGCCTTTAATCCCAGCACTCGGGAGGCAGAGGCAGGTGGATTTCTGAGTTCAAGGCCAGCCTGGTCTACAAAGTGAGT
>NC_034595.1:84087608-84089570 GCF_900095145.1 Mus pahari | reverse complement strand
TCCAGGTCCAGATGACCTGATACCCTCTTCTGACCTCCATGGGCACCAGCATACACATACTGTAGTCAAAACATAAATTAAAATCAATCTTTTTGCACTTATTCTTATTTTTTTTTTTTTTTTTTTTTTTTTTTTTTTTTCAAGACAGGGTCTTTCTGTGAAGCCTTGGCTGTCCTGGAACTCTCTCTGTAGACCAGATTGGTCTTGAACTCAGAGATCCACCTGCCTCTGCCTCCCAAATGCTGGAATTAAAGATGTGTGCCATCACCGCCCAGCAGTATTTTTTTTTTTTTAATTTAAATGAAATGTATTTGTGTGTGTGGAAGTCAAAGCACAATTTGCAGGAGTTAGTTCTCTCTCACATGAGAGTCTTGTGGTTAGTTTTGTCAACTTAACATGTAGAATCACCTCAGAAGAAAATGTCAGTAAAACTGTCTAGATTAGGATAACCTGTAGGCATGTCTTTAAGATTGTTCTGATTACGTTAATTGATGTGAAAAGACTCAACCCACTGTGGGTGGCATCATTCCCTGGCTTTGGGTCCCAGACCATGAAGAAAGAGAACTGAGCTAAGCAGCAGGAGCATGCACGCACTTCCCTCTCTGCTCTTGCCTGTGATGTGACTAGCTGCTTCCAAGTCCTGCCTTAATGGAGTATGAGCTAGAGTTGTGAGCAGAATGTAAGCCTTTCCCCCTCGGTTGCCCTGTCAGGGTATTTCACTATAGCAACAGAAATGAAGCCTTTTCATTGGGTCTTCAGGTATGGTAGCAAGAGGCTTTACCCAGGAAGACCTTAAACTTGTGTTTTAGAGTTATAAAGTATCTAAACAAGGACAGCAAAAGATAGACCTTAGGCAGAGGCAGGTGGATTTCTGAGTTTGAGGCCAGTCTGGTCTACAAAGTGAGTTCCAGGACAGCCAGAGCTACACAGAGAAACCCTGTCTCGAAAAACCAAAACAAAACAAAACAAAAAAAATAGATAGACCTTAGCCAGAAAACTCAAACTTCAGTTAAGAATCCTAACCGGTTCTAGCAGGATTTTTAAAAAGCAATTCTAGTTAATCTTTAGGACTGAAGCTTTTCTGAGTCTTTCACTCATGAAAGTAATGGTCTGCTAGCTCTTTACTCCATCTAATCTTAATCAGTGATAAGAAATTGAATTTACATAGATCTGCATAAATAATTCAGCTCCCTGTAGTGCTCCAATATATCTTAACTTAATAAAATAAAATCTGAACAGAATAAAAATAATGTGGCTATTTTAAAGCTGTCATTTCCTGATTTCCTTCCATTTCTCTTCTCATCGAAAGACAGGAGACCTATAACCAGAAAGAAGGAACAAAAGCCAAGCATCCATCTCAGGACGTCTGCACACACTTCCTTCTTCAGAACATCCAGCCACCCTGCTAACTCAGTGGTTTCCAACTGGGGCTGGGGCATTCTGACTCTCCAGTGTCTGTGTAACAACGTCTAGAGATATTTCTGGGTGTCACATTTAGGGGTGGGGGGAGATATCTCATCAATACTGGCAGTGGGTAGCAAACAGGAGACTGTTTAAAGCTCTAACCTGACCATAAAATGAAACTGAGAGAAACCCACACAAATGAAGTTAGGGAAGCCAGACACAGTGAAGTCAAGACAGCCTGGGCTAAAGAGTGAGATCCTGTCTCAAAAATAAAACTAACACCAGCACCACCCCACTGCACACACACAGAATAAAACAGAGGTATTATTAGCACTTATCAAGCTTATATGGTATGTTATACATTGACCACACAGAAATGAATAACAAAGCTGGGTGGCATGCTTAAAATCCCAGCACTTGGGAGACAGAGGCAGGCAGTACTTGAGGCCAGCCTGGTCTAGATAGTGAGTTCCAGGACAGCCAAGGCTATACAGAGAAACCTTGTCTCGAAAAACAAAAAACAAAAACAAAACAAAAAAACTGGCTTAGGGCTGGAGA
>NC_034595.1:84079736-84087579 GCF_900095145.1 Mus pahari | reverse complement strand
AAAATCCCAGCACTTGGGAGACAGAGGCAGGCAGTACTTGAGGCCAGCCTGGTCTAGATAGTGAGTTCCAGAAACGTCAGAGCTACATAGTGAGATCCTGTATCGAGAAAAATAAAAAATTAAAAGGCTGGAGATGTGGCTCAATAGTGTGGCACTTGCCTAGCATATATGAGGTCCTAGGTTCATTTCCATTGAGAGAGAGAAAGAGAGAGAGAGAGAGAGAGAGAGAGAGAGAGAGAGAGAGAGAGAGAGAGAGAGAGAGAAAGAAAAAGAAAGAAAATAACATTAAGTCTTGTCCTTAAGAAGCACATAGTAAGCTAGGTGTGATGACACATGTCTTTGATCACAGCACTTGGGAGACACTTGCAATAGAATCTCTCTGAGTTCCAGGATACCTGAGGCTACAGAAAAACCTATCTTGGAAAAAGAAGAAGAGGAGGAGGAAAAGGAAGAAAAAAAGCAGCAGCAGCTCACAGTAAGGGAAAGGAATTTTCTAACTTGTCTGACTTGGGATGTCCCGTTCCTTTCCTCCCTCCAAACCTTCAATGTATCTACTTGTGCTTTGCTCCCTTTTGAATTCATGGCCTTTTCCCCTCTATTTTTGTGTGTATATGTGTGTCAGTGTGTGTTGCAATGTTACCTGTTTGGATATTTCTCAGAGCTGACCATTTAGTATTAGAGAACTAATTGGTATGCTCTACCCGGTTCTCAGGATTAAATAGTTTCTGTTGTCTAAGTTTTGATTAACTGTTTGACAGAGGGGGGCGGGTATCAGCGAGCCTTTCCTAAAGCCGAGAATTGCTGAGATCAGCTTTAAAGCGTCCAATGGCATAGCCTCCTTCGCTAAGGAACCTTTCAATCCTTTAGTCAACCAAAAGCAATGGACCATCAAGTCTTTCTCATGTTATGCTGGAGACCCATTCAAACTACAACTTTCTCCTATTTTTTTAATTTTATTTTTATCATTTTAAACTATGCATATGTGTCTATTTGTTTGTGGGTATGTACACGTAAGTGCAGGTGCCTAGAGACCGGAGATCACAGTCCCCTGGAGCTGGCTGTAAGCCACCTGATGTTTGGGTGCTGGGAGTTAAACTCCGTTCCTCTGTAAGAACAATAATTAACCACTGAACTATCTCTCCAGCCCTCAACCTACAACTTTCCATGTCTCCTTTTGGCATCACTGGTGCCCAGGAGTCTTCCTCCCTAATCCAAATCCCCCAAAATTATGCATTTCTACCTATTCCAATTATCACTTGTCACCCCACTCAACCAAGGCCAGTAAAAATAAGCTTCAGCTGGCCAGGCATGGTGGTCCACATCTGCAATCCCAGCACTCAAAATCAGTCAGCAAGCAAATGTTGTTGTTTTTGGAAGCAGGGTTCCTCTGTGGCACGGGCTATCCTGGAACTCACTTTGTAGACCAGGCTGTCCCTGAACTCAGAGATCCATTTGCCTCTGCCTCCCAGGTACTAGGATTAAAAAGTGTGTGCCACCACTGCCAGGTCTGAACCATCTTTTAACATACTCAACTCACCAAAAAATATTATTGAGCAATAACAATGTATTATATCAATGCTGTATCAATAGGCTCAACAAGTTAAAAACTTCAAACCTGACAACCTTGAGTTCAACCCCTGGATACCAGATGAAAGGAGAGAACTGACCTCCTTAAGTAATCCTCTGACCTCCACACCTTCTGTGGCACACATGCATTGCATCTCTCTCAATCTCTCTCAATCTCTCTCTCTCTCTCTCTCTCTCTCTCTCTCTCTCTCTCTCTCTCACACACACACACACACACACACACACACACACACACTAAACGACAGAGAATTTATTTGCCTTTATTTTATATGCATTGGTGTTTTGCCTGCATGCATGGCTATGTGAAGGTGTCAGATCTTGGAGTAACAGACAGTTGTGAGCTGCCATGTAGTGCTGGGATTTGAACCCAGGTCCTCTGGGAAGAGCAGTCAGTGCCCTCAAACATTAAGCTAGAAAGATAAACAATTTTTTTTTTTGTATTTATTTTATGTATGTGAGTACACTGTCATTCTGTTCAGACACACCAGAAGAGGGCATCAGATCTCATTACAAATGGTTGTGAGCCACCATGTGGTTGCTGGAAATTGAACTCAGGACCTCTGGAAGAGCAGTCAGTGCTCCCAACCACTGAGTCATCTCTCCAGCCTGAGATAAACAATTCTTAACCTGATTAAGTATTGACATCAGAGCTGCTATGCCATTTAATAAGCACATTTTTCATGAAAAATCCTGATATGACCAGTCTGAAGCTCTGGTCTTTAGGAATTACAAACACAAAAAAAATATAAGACACAGTTAACCTGGCTTGAGTTTGTGGTGGTGGTAGTGTTGGTTTGTTGGTTTGTTGGTTTGTTTTTCAAGACATAGTTTGTGTAGCCCTGCCTGTCCTGGCACTCACTCTGTAGACCAGGCTATCCTTGAACTCCCAAGTGCTAAGATGATTTATGCAGAATCACAAGCATATCTTAGCATGTAACATACTAGTTCACTATTTTACAATTACTTTCAATAGTACTTTCCCAGCACTTGGGAAGCAGAGGCAGGCGGATTTCTGAGTTCAAGGCCAGCCTGGTCTACAAAGTGAGTTCCAGGACAGCCAGGACTACACATAGAAACTCCCCTGTCTAAAAAAAAAAAAAAAAAAAAAAAAAAAAAAAAAGGTCTCTGTTTTATTTGGGAGCTAAAAGGGGCTAGAGCAATGTAGAAACACCCTGTGTTTATTTGGGGAAAGTGGCATAGAGCCAGGTGGTGGTGGCACATGCCTTTATTTCCAGCACTTGGGAGGCAGGGGCAGGTAGATTTCTGAGTTTGAGGCCAACCTGGTCTACAGAGTGAGTTCTAGAACAGCCAGGGCTACACAGAGAAACCCTGTCTCAAAAAAACAAACAAACAAACAAACAAAAAAAGAGTTCAAGGTTGGGGCTGAAGAAATAGCTCAGCAGTTAGTAGCACTAGATGTTCCTTCCTCTAGAGGACCTGGGTTCAGTTCCCAGCACCCAGATGGCAGCTCAACTGTTTGCAGCTCTAGTTCCCAGGGATCCATGTCACCAGGCACAAACATGCATGCAAACAAAACACCCAAACACATGAATCTTTTTAAAATAAAACAAACAAACAAAAAGACTTCAAATTCATCCTCAGCTACATAATTAATTCCAGGCAAGCCTGTACTATAAGAAACCTTGTCTCAAAACACCAAAAAAAAAAAAAAAAAAAAAAAACCAGAAAGGAAAAAAGAAAAAAGAAAAAATTTGACCCAGATTCTATCTACTAGCGATTATCCCATGTTACACTGAGCATCACCCTGAAGGAAAATCAGCTCTCAAGTCCTGCAAACACCAATCTTTGAGTTTACAAAAAATAAAGAGCAAACAACCTACAAATTATTATTTATAAATGGGGGGGGGCAGAGAGGGATGGTGATGTAATTCAGCTGTAAAGTGTGTCTGCTTAGCAGAACCACAAACAGACAAAGGTGGGGTGAGGGTCATTTTGCTTTATGAAAACAAGTACAGAGGGAGAGCACTAAAAGGCATACTTCAGCATCTAAGAGAAAATGCCCACTGACTACATTTTAATTAAAGTAAAAGGTTTACATCACAGGAAAAAAAGTTTTCTACACAACACTATTTTCAGACACTGAAATCAACTTTGCTGTACAATATTTACTGTCTGAGTATCTTGCTTGCATGTATGCATGTGCAGTGTGCGTGTGCAGTGCACATGCTGGCTGCCTGACATCAGAAGAGGAAATCAGATCCTCTGAAACTAGAGTCACACACATTCACACAAAGATAAATGCTCATACTGACAAAAAAAAAAAAAAAAAAAATTGAAAATAAAATTTAAAAAAAAGGCACAAGGGGCTAAAGAGATGGCTCAGCAGGTAAGAGCACTTGTTGCTCGGGCAGAGGTCATAAGTCACTATGTAAGTGAGAAATGATTCACAACCATTTAAAAAACAAAAAAAACCTTAAATGTCAAAAACCAAGTGGAGTATGCTAATGCTTGACGTCTGTAATCCCACCATTTGGGAGTCTGATGCAGGAAGATACTGGGATCAAGGTAAGCCTAAGTTACTTAGGAAGACCCAGACTCAACAAAAATAAATAAATAAATAAATAAATAAATACCAACATTAAAAAGAAAATGACAATATGGGTATAAATAAATGGGCAAACATATTTTTCAAGTGCTGGTGGCTCTGCACCCTCTAGTAGTAAAGTCAGATTATGTTAAAACCCAGAGTTTTTAATCACAGTTAAAAACTCAGACAAAGCCTGGGAAGTATGATGGGAACAACGAACCAGTGGTGATGACTCAATAAAGAGTCCCTTAATCGTTTACCCTGGAAGATTTAAGACCTAAAGTTACTTCATTCTAGGTTCTAAAATCTAGAAGACTGTTCTCAAAGTCCAGGCAACTCAACTGCCTTTTTCTGGGCAAGCGGTGCCTCCCACAGGGCCGGGGACTGTCCTTACGGCTCCCTGACAGGAAGCAGGCTTACAAGTCTTTCTTCCTTCCTCCTTTAGCTGCTGCTTTGCTGCTTTTAGAATTTCAAACAAAGAAAATACATATTGGCTCCACAGCTAAGAAACGCCCTCTTTCTCAGCAACTTCCTCCTCCGATTTTCCTCCCTACACTGACACATGAGAACAATGCCCACAGCTGGCCCTGCTATTTTGATTAACCCAAAGGTCTGGCGGTTTGGAAAACTTATGGGCTAAGGTACCCAGCTACTCCTACTCAAAGTCCACTGCCTTCACTCATCTCCAAGATAAGGAAAGAACAAAGAAAGGAAGGCTACACTTGAACACAGGCAGGCCATTGAAACTTCAGCCCCAAGGAACCCAAAGAAACTATACAACAGATGGGTAAATTCTCCCTCCCAATAAAATGTAGCCTTTTTACAGAGGAGAGACACTCTGATGACGTCACCCACCTGGAGTCAAACTCAAGTCTCTATACACCAAACGTTGATGAAGTTCCTTCTGCAGGACACCTGCCTGAGACTCAAACTGAATCCTCTGCTGTTCTGACACACTTCAAAGTGACTTTTAACACTTAGAACTGGCCCTTCCTTAGTCACAAAGCAAGAAAAGGAGATGGACTTATAATTAATAATCCTAAGCTCAAGACCTATCCTGTCTCCACACCAAAAGAGAAGTCAACTCTCCGGGCTAGACCCCTCCCTCCATTTATGACAAAGCAAACTTTTTTTTTTTAAGAGAACGCTAACTTATCCCTGCCCCGGTGCTTCCCAGAGGAAACACCCTCACTTTGGTAAGCGCCACACATTCCGGTGTCACCCTGAGCAAGTTACTTCTCTGAAACATACGTGAGACTTTCTCACCAGTAAACTTACAAGGACAGCTGGAAAAACTAAACAAGCACTTATACCTAAGGTTTGGCACATAGTAGGACAACCATTAACATTTTCCTTGGCTTTCTTCCTCTTCAGTGCTGGGCTTAAACGCCAAGAGTAACCCCAAAGGCCCCAAGAATTTCCTCATCATTTCTGAATCTATGAACGACTGTATAACATTTCCTCATCTCAGAGGACCACAGGACTTAGCCCTACCCCGTCACGATCTGGGTAACACCCATGCGTTGGTACAAGTGGCCCGTAAGCCAAGGCTCCTTTCTCTAGGGCTCATTCTGTGCACATGTGCGCGCGGTCACACACTTCTCCACAATGTCCTACCCCCAGCCTAGCAGCCTGCGTCCCCAAAGAGCACCTCAATTACTTTATGGTCCAAATATGGAAACTGAGGCTCAGCCTGGAGAAGAACTTGTCCAGGAGCTCGGGGAGTTTGCTGAGACCCAATTCACAGGCTTCGGTGAAAGTCTATTTACAAATGGTAAACTGAGGCCCGAAGACGGAAGTGACTTGCTCAAGAGCACACAGTGGGTTGGTGGCAGGGCCACTTTCGCCGACCCTCCCTAGTCTCCGAAGGGCACTCTGAGTCACCACCACCCCTGAGGTGTCGCCACGGCGCTGACAACACGCGAGCCGTAACAGCGACCGTCAGAGCGGACACCGGGTGCCCCCCGACCCTGCAGGGGTGGCCCGGCCGGCGCTCGCGTCTCACAGCCGGGCGCGCCCAGGGGGACTTGTTGCTCACCTGACCTCGCGCAGTCGCCCTCAGCGACATGAAGGGCTGGGCAGCCGGTCCGTGTCCCCACGGAGAACGCTCCAGCCCACTGCTTCGCGGGCTGCTACACAGCCGGACGCCCCCCTCAGCGCGCTACGCCCCCAGCCGCACTCCACCGGCCTGAGTCCGCCATTACGCGATTTCCCCGCCCCGGGACGCAGCCACACCCCGCCAACCGTTCTGATTGGCTCCCTGCCCCACCCGCCCGGCGCCCCCAGCTATCCCATTGGTCTGAATCCAATGCCAATTAAATAAGTACGCAAAAGACGTATTCAAAGGTAGTGTCCCGGGAACTCCACCCGAGCGACTTCCGCAATCGGAGTAAACAGAGGCGAGGGCAAACCAAGTGAAGTGGAGATGGGAATAAAGGTAGATCGACGCCCAAGTTTAAGTACAAAAATATCTGCTAAGACAGGGAAAGACCTCGACTAGCATGTGTTGCAACACGATTTATTTTTATTAGAGTCCAGAGAGCCAGCCTGTTTTTTGTGTAAGGAACAGGTCGAGCCTATGAACTTTCTGTGGACACCCCTCAAGTGGCAGATCGTTCTGTCCCTTCACGCCTTGTCCCAAGCGGGACCGAAAGTCGGGTGGGGGAGAGTGAGTCATAGGCTTCAGCTCACCCCAAAGGATAGGTATTCGGGTGAAGCTGGTATCCTGAGATTGGGAGCCAGTTCTGAGAGGCCACTGTCAGGTGAGCCAAACACCTGTCTTTTCACTCTGCAACTTCGGACAACTGCCTACCTAGTTCTCACTTTGTTCTACAAAATAGATACAGTAGGCCCTGGCACGTAGATCTCCCAGTCCATGAAGGTGGTCAGTTTGAGAATACACTCCCAGGTGGCTTATAGAATACAAAATGCTGCGGCTGGGTGACAACGGGACAAGTCCAGTTTAGCACATTTAGTATACTAGAGCATCTCTGTAGAGCAGGTACTGATTGGCCTCTTGCGGAAGAATGGATCTTAGGCAGGCTCTGTTACTGCCTCGCTCTTTGCTTCCTTTCAAAAAGGGTGCACGATGTGAGGGAGTGGGGTGGGGGAGAGGACACTACACGGCTCAGTCAGTAAAGCGCTGCTTTGAAAGAATGAGGACCAGTGTTTGAGAACTCAGATCCCAGACAAAGCCTAACAGGCCCGATCATACAGACTTCGCAGCGCTGGGGAGGCAGAGACAGGCAGAGCTCTAGTGCTCACAGACCCAACCTGGCCTAGCCTGCTCCTCCAGACTAGGCCTATGAGAGAGCCGGTTACAAAAGCCAAGGTAAAAGTTGCCTGAGGTGATTCTCTAGCCTGCACTGATCCATCCTCACATACAACATGCACACACACATACAACATCCTGAATACTTGAAACAATTTTCCCACAGCCACCAGCTAATTGGAAAAGACCACAGAACTCAAATCTACACCATTTAGCATCTATTTCTGTATTTCTTACTCTGTGACATCTTGTCCCCTGAAAATGGCTTTTCTTTTCCTCTCATCCCCTTAGCAGGCCAGGATGGTCCTAAGGGTGCTGGATGACTGCTTCTTTCACTCTGGTCACTGTGATCCAGCCAGAGCAATATTCTTGTGGAAAAGTGGCCGGGCATGGTGGTGCACACCTTTAACCCTAGCACTCGGGAGGCAGAGGCAGGC
>NC_034595.1:84073679-84079661 GCF_900095145.1 Mus pahari | reverse complement strand
AGAAAGAAAGAAAGAAAGAAAGAAAGAAAGAAAGAAAGAAAGAGAAAGAAAGAAAGAAAGAAAGAAAGAAAGAAAGAAAGAAAGAAAGAAAGAAAGAAAGAAAGTGTCCCCAGAGATGTGGTCAACATGTTCCTAGCGTTCAAGAAGTCAAGAGAAAAGAGATGCGCTGTCGATGAATAACCCAAACAGAAGCAAAACAAAGATTTCACTGGGGCCCTCACTGAGGTGGCCAGATGCTAGATGATATTTTTTATTTTTATTTTTGGAACAGGGTCTCTCTATTATGTAGCTCGTGGCTGTCCTGGAATACTATGAAGCCCAAGCTGGCCTGAAACTTCCAGGGATCTCCCCTGCCCCAGCCCCGGCCCCGGCCTCCCCAGTGCTGGGCTTAGAGGCATTTGCCAGCACGCTGGGCATTTCCAGGTCTTTGCTTGAGTCTGTCCACTCTTAGAACTGAGTTCTGGCCATCGAGGACTGTTCTGGTGTGTGTGCCCATGTCCTTTTCCCTCCCTGAAGCTCGACTTCAGAAAGGCAGACACCGCCAAATAAGCAGAGCCAACAGGGCCCTGGCGACCACTGGATTGGTGTCTTCTGGGCTTGAACTGGGACACTCTGTCTGACACGTGACTGTTTAAATCCCCGCTGTGACTGTTAAGTGAAGGAGGGCAGCTGGGTAAATGACAGTGGCTTTGGGATCAGACTGACCTAAGATCTGGACAGAACTCCACCACTTCCCGTCTCTCTATGCTTCACTGACTCATTCTCTAAAACATGGACACCAAGGGGCTAAGACGCAGCTCAGTGGTTAAGAGCACTCGCCATTGGTAGACAATCCAGGTTCAGTCTCTGGCACCCACAAAGTGGGTCACAGCTACCTGTAACTGCAGTTCCAGGGGGCTAGGATACCCCTCTTCTGACCTCTGAGAGCACTACCTATACCTGGTGCACACGCATAGGTTGAAGAAAACACATGCACATGAAAGAAAATAATTAAACCTTAAAAAAAAATTGTAGGCAGTTGTTAGTGTTCGGTGAATTAATGGCAGAATGAATGGGTGGGCAAAGCTCCCAGTGACCATTTGTTTATTAAAGGATTCATCCTACCCTGTCTCAAAAAACCAAAAAAAAAAGGATTCATCCATTCAGTAGAAACTACTGAGGTGGTTCAACAGGTAAAAGGTAAAAGTTCTTGCTGCCAAGCCTGGTAACCGAAATTCACTGCCCAGAACCCACCTGGTGGACAGAGAGAATCAACGTTCATGCATAGGCCTTAGCATGTCTGTGCCATTACATGCCATTACACATGCACTCATATGAAAACACACACACACACACACACACACACACACACACAAACTCAACCCATAAATGCTTAAAAACTGCTAGGCACTTACAATCTGCAAAGCACCATGGGATGGACAGCTGCAACGTTGAGCAAATCAGACTCAGACCCTCAGGGAACTTGGACTTCAAGTTCAATAAGTGACCAGGATCATGAAAATACACCAAGAAAGGGAACAAAAAGGCAGAGAGCAATGTGTTTACCAGAGTGAATGTTGGGATGGATCGGGTCAGAGGAAGCAGGCCTTGGTTGGTGATGTCTGGGGTGAATGGATAGACAGTGGGGAGGGGCGTCTACCCATAAAGGAGCTAGAAGCTGGGAAAGGTGGAACACGTCAAAAGGTAGGGTGCAGAAGGAATGAGGTCCACGAGGAGGATGGTGCCAGCAGGGAGGCAGGGCAGAGGAAACGTGACCTTCAGATCCTGTTATTGCTAAATAAATAAGGATGTTATGGGGGTGGGACCTGACTTGGAAAGTGGAGCTGTTTTCTCCCAGGATCTCAGCTCTGCACTAAAAGAAGAAATCTTCAAGGCAGACTCTCTCGGGTCTGAACCTTGGCTTTTACCACCGCCCCTGGGCTTGAGGGAACTTGAACAGTCACCAAACCTTGCTGTGCGGCTTCTACTCTTTGGAGGACTGAAGATTGGATATGATGGGAGGTCATAAGGTAGAGGTGATGATTTAATGTGGAAATGGGAGTTTTCTTTTTCTTTCTTTTTTTTTTTTTTAAAAGATTTATTTGTTTATTATGAGAACATTGTAGCTGTCTTCACACACACCAGAAGAGGTCATCTGATCCCATTACAGATGGTTGTGAGCCACCGTGTGGTTCCTGGGAATTGAACTCAGGACCTCCGGAAGAGCAATCGGTGCTCTTAACTGCTGAGCCATCTCTCCAGCCCAACGTGTAGCCCAGGCTGGCCTCGAACCTGTGATCCTCCTGCCTCTGCACCTTCAGCAACTCCTACCTGTGTGTGCCACCACAACTGGCAAAAGTTACTTTTACAGGTGCTGGGGAATTTGACACATAAAAGGTACTACATTGGGCTGGCAAGATGGCTCAATGGGTAAGAGCACTGACTGCTCTTCTGACGGTCCTGAGTTCAAATCCCAGCAACCATATGGTAGCTTACAACCATCCATAATGAGATATGACGCCCTGTTCTGGTGCGTCTGAAGACAGTTACAGTGTACTTATGTATAATAATAAATAAATCTTTGGGCCTGAGCGAGCAGAGTTGACCAGAGCAAGTGGGGCTGACCAGAGCGAGCAGAGGTCCTAAAATTCAATTCCCAACAACCACATGAAGGCTCACAACCATCTGTACAGCTACATATACATAAAATCAATAAATAAATCTTTTTTAAATAAAAAAGGTACTGCATCAATGGTGCTTGGTCATTCCCACAGTACTTCATCAATGGTGCTTGGTCAACCCCACATTCAGGGAAGTGAGTCCAAAGCAACAGACTCAGACCACGGATTGAAAAAGAGTGGATACACACATCTATGCTCAGGCCATGTTGCCTTCTGATCTTAAGACTTTGAAGCCAAACAAGCTGGCTTTAAATCATTCTTTGACAACGTCCTCAGTGTGTGATTTTGTTATTATTTGGTTCTTGTTGTTGTTTGACGGTGTTGTTTATTTTGTTTGGCCTCAAACTCGAGGCAATCCTCCTGCCTGAGCTTTCTGAGTCCTGGGTTTACTGATGTGTGCCACGAAATCCGGCTATGGCTTTAGGTAGGGTACGTCACCTCTCTGAGTTTGTTTCCTTATCTGAAAGATACGGGTCATAGCTGGAGTGAAGGACAGTTGCCATTTGCCCTTCTTCCCCAGTGGAAGTGCCTGTCATGGAGCTCAGGTCCTCTGGAAGTGCAGCAAGCCCTTTTAACCACTAAGTCATCTCTGCAGCTGATACCATGTAGCCCACATTAGCCTCAAACCTGTAATAATCCTCCTGCCTCAGGCTCCTGAGTGTTGATATTACAGGTATGTTCCTGGTTTGATGGTACACACTTACCATCCCAGAACTATGGCAGGAATTCAAGGCCCGCCTGGACTACATCGAATGTTTGAATCTAGTTTGGCCTGTACAGGGAGACCTTGTTTCAAAGTAAACAGAAAGTAAGGGTTTTAATTGTTTCTGGCCTAGTGTGGAAGGAGAAGCAGATGGATCTCTCTGAATTTGAGGCTAGCCTGGTCTACATAGTGAGTTCCAGCCAGCCAAGCTACATAGCACTCAAAGAAAAATTCCTGGACTGGAGAGAAAGATAGTTTAGCGGTTAAGAGCACTGATTGCTCTTCCAAGTTCAGTTCCCAGCAACCACATGGTGGCTCACAACCAACTGTAATGGAATCTGATGCCCTCTTCTGGTGTGTCTGAAGACAGCTACAGTGTGCTCATATAAATAAATAAATAAATAAATAAATAATTTTTAAAAAGAAAATTACTGCTGGGCATAGTGGCACATGCCTTTAATCCCAGCACTCAGGAGTGTACTCATATAAATAAATAATTTTTTTTTTTTTGAGACAGGGTTTCTCTGTGTAGTCCTGGCTGTCCTGGAACTCACTCTGTAGACCAGGCTGGCCTCGAACTCAGAAATCTGCCTCCCAAGTGCTGGGATTAAAGGCGTGCGCCACCACGCCCGGCTCCCCTTTGCCCTTTCAACCTTTCCTTTCTACTATCTCTGGTGGGTGGTGGGCAAGAAGGGAGGTTAAAACATTGAAAAACCCTTATTAAAGTAGGTTTTGAAAAATTTAGGCCTACAGATGTGGTGGTGCTTCTGTGATCCAAGCGTTCAGGAAGCGAATGTAAAAGGATTAGAAATTTAAGGTTGGCCTGGTGGTCCTTGTGGTGTACACCTTTATTCCCAGCACTCAGGAGGCAGAGGCAAGCAGATCTCTGAGTTCTAGGCTAGCCTGATCTACAGAGCAAGTTCCAGGTCAGCCAGGGTGCTACACGGAGAAACCCTGTCATGATCCCCCATCCCACCCCCCAAAAAAAGAAAGAAAAGAAATTTAAAGTCATCCTTAGCTGCATGGCGACTTTGACATCACCCTGGGCTGCATGCAGTCTTGCCTCAAAAACATTTCAAGGTAACAGTATACTTGAAACACTTAGCACACTGATTGCTATGTATCAGCAGCTATTATTGGGTGGGAAATAGCAGATCTGACAATGTTTATGTTTATTAAACCCAGTGTGGTGGTTTATAATTGTAATCCTTATACTTGGAAGCTGAGGCAGGAGAATCACCTGAGCTACATACATAGTGAATTCAAGGACATCCTAGGAAAGCCTTTGTTTCAAAACAACAAATCTGGCCTAGTATGGCGTGCCTTTGATGCCCCAACTTAATCAGAGGCAGGCAGACTGATGTCTGTGAGTTCGAGGTCTGCCTGGTCTACACAGGGAGTTCCAGGACAGTCTGGGTTACACAGAGAGATGCTGCCCCAAACACAAATAAAAATTGTTAATATGCCTGTGTCAGCAGTGATGCCCCCTGCAGGAAAAATGAAGATTTAGGTCTCTGCTTGTCCAATGAGAACCTTGGAATCTCCTGTAGAGATGATGTAGCTACTAGCTAAGCAACTTGCTCTGTGAAAAGGTATTGTTCCATAGCGTAGCAATATGAACACTCTCCAATGCTTAATCAGCACATACTGTATGCCGAGTTATGCGAATGCTGTACATGTATGTATTACCTCAGTCCCTACAAGTCTATGTGTCTGTTACTGTTCCTCGTGTTACCCATGAGGCCAAGGAAGAACGGAGGAGCTAAGTGCCTAGCTCCAGGACATTCAGTCAGGAAGTACTAGCTAGGATTGAACCCAGCAGGGCCAAACCTTCCCTCTTCTACCCAAGGAATCAATGCCTAGATGACCTAATGCCTAGAGCAGCTCCCAGGTGGAAAGGCCACACCCAGTGCCTCTCCCTGAGCTCTAAAAAATGTCCTCGGACTGGCTGGGAGTGGTGTCACATCCTTGGACACCTAGGGAGACCCCGCCTCAAAAAAAATACCACAGCAAAACGGAACTGCCTTTTGCTGAGAAGAGCAGGAAACAGACCCTCTTCCTCCATGGGGGCATGGAAAAGAACTCTAGTTAGCTTTGCTGCTTAGGAGTTCTCTAATCTCAGCCATGGGTCACACCCATTCTTGGAGCCTCAGTTTCCTTATCTCTGAAATAGGGATGATAAAGCTTCCGGGCATCCAGGCAATAAGGCAGGCACAAACTCTAAAGTGCAGTCCACCCGGGAGTTCCTGTCGTCGTTGCTATGGGGACAGGAACCCTTTGGGAGAACAGCCCATCCATCTGACAGGCAAAATTGCCACCTGTAGAAACAGACCAGAGATAAGTTCTTAGCTGTGCCTCTTCCGCAGTCTGGAGCTGGGTGCCGGACACCTGTAATCCTAGCCCCCGGCGGGCGGCTGAGGTAGGAGGATGGAGTGCTTGAGGATGGCTACTTGGTTAGACTCTGTCTCAAAGAGGGCAAAAACCACAAAACTAACTAGCCAGACAGCCCAAACATGCTTTCTGATTTCCAGTAGGTATATACCTTAGTTTTCGTGTCTGTGAAATGGAGCACATTAATATGGATCTTGTAGAGGGAGAGAAAAATGCAAGGTGAGAATT
>NC_034595.1:84071581-84073097 GCF_900095145.1 Mus pahari | reverse complement strand
CTCTCTCTCTCTCTCTCTCTCTCTCTCTCTCTTTCTCTCTCTCTCTCTCTCTCTCTCTCCAGGCAAGTTCTTCTTCACTGAGCAATCCCAGGGGGCCCCAAACCTCGGTTCCAGCCTGGCTCACAGGCGTTCCCCCGCCTCCACATCCTTAATCCGCTGCCTTTGCGCCATTCCTTCCACCTGGAATGCTCTCGCCTCCCAGCACGCCTTTGATGGGGAAGGGGGTGCTAGAGGGGAAGGATCTGGAATGATGCACCCCTACCTCCTCACTCCGCTCCCCCCTGCGTCCCCAGCGGCATACCTGACCTCCCCTCTCCCAGCGTGGGGGAAGAGGCAGCTGGGAGGAGGAGGTGGGAAGGGGGAATGAGAGAAGGGCCCTCCGTGGGGTTTTTCACCTGCTTGGAAGAGACAGACAGAAATGAAAGCTCTAGAAACTGCCTGCTGCTCTGCTTCCCTCGGAGGCCCCAGCTCGGTGGAGCCTCCCTGCCTTCCCACCATGCCCATGTGCCACCCTCTTCTTTTCCTCCTCCTGCAGGCAGGTGCTCCAGGCAGGGAACACGGGTGGGCGGCAGGGTTAGAGAGACCTGGGTTCAAACCCCGTGCCTGCCACTTACCGGGCAAACAACCCTAGCAAACCGTTTGTCCTGCTTCCACCTCGTTTCTTTAGAAAAAGGGGCAACAGCCAACCCCTGGCTCTTTGGGCTTTGGTAAGACCTAAGGAAGATGGCCGATTAAGCAAAAAAGTCTGACGTGACTGTGACCAAAAGGCTCAAGGAAGAGATAATAGTGACATGATGCCCATATGTGCCTGGCACCGCTCAATGCCTTGAGGAGGGGGGAGGGATCTGTCTGTCTGTCCTGACTCTGTTCCCTTGGTGAAAACATGGTATGTTTTTTTCCTCTTGCCTTCAGAATCCTGCATGCATGAGGTGTATAGCACGGAGCCATAGTGTGGACAAAGCACTTAGCCCCAGCAAGACCTGAATTCACTCCCCAGCACCCATCCTCTGCCCCCCCCCACCAAAAAAAAAAAAATCCCAAATCCTGAACTTGACCTCCTTTCCCAGTCTCTTCATTTAATAAGCATAGATTGCTGTCTGCTTCTGCAGGGCACCGGTGACCCAGGGTCAATCTCACCAGCCTCTGTCTGAGAAAGAAGCCATACCAAAGAACCGACAGAAACAGAAAGCCAGCCATAGAGTGGGCTGAGTAGCTTGTGCCTATAATTCCTTCACTTGGGGGGGGGGGGAAGGGTTGAAGGCAGGAAGATTAAGACCTCAAGGTCATCCTCCTTGGACGTTTGAGACCATCCTGGGCTACCTGGAACCTGTATTAGAAGCAAGATGAGACAACTCAATGGTTGCCAGGTAGCTGGCAAATCCCAGGACCTGAGTTTGATCCCTAAGCTCAGCGTAGGGGGAAGAGAGAAATGATTCCTGCAAGTTAGCTCCTGATCTCCAGACACACACACACACACCACACACCACACCACACACACACACACACACACACACAC
>NC_034595.1:84050989-84071149 GCF_900095145.1 Mus pahari | reverse complement strand
AGACAGGGTTTCTCTGTGTAGCCCTGGCTGTCCTGGAACTCACTCTGTAGACCAGGCTGGCCTCGAACTCAGAAATCTACCTGCCTCTGCCTCCCAAATGCTGGGATTAACGGCCTGCGCCACCACTCCCGGCGACACTTTATCTTAAAATACAAAGTAAAAAGGGTGTGTGTGTGGGGGGGGGGTGTCACTCCGTGGTAGTTTGCTTAGCTTACCTGAGTCCCCAAGTACATGCACACACACATACAAACAAGCAGAGAGAGAGTGAAAGAGAGAGAGCGAGAGAGAAGTCGCCTTGCTTTGATGGTACTCTCTGTGAACTCCTGGGGTAATGGGAGAGCCATGAGCAAGTTAAAGAGCATGCAGGCAGAGGGAATCTCATTGGCAGAGGTCTAGGGGCAAGAGGGAAATGGTTTCCTGGGGAAAAGCAAGCCTCCACAGGGCTGATGCCTAGAGAGGCAGAGATGGAGGTCTGTGTTGGTGAGAGTGCAGGGCATGCATGGAAGGTTGCTCTCTGCTTTCGTTTTGATTTACATGAATATATCATAAGTGGGAGGGGCCCCATGGCCTTCCAGCAGGAGGGAGCTGAACTCGGTCATCAGTCTTGGCAACAAGCAGCCTTATCCACTGTGCCAGATCCAAGGCCTGAGCTGGCCTGAATTGGTTTTTTTCTGAGAAAGGGGTATTACTAGGGCTATTACTATGTAGTGGATGGAGGCTGACCTTGAACTCTGGACAGTCCCTCTTCCATGGCTTCCTGAATGCTGGGATTACATACATGCACCACCTCTCCCTCATTGGCACGAAAGGCCTTTAACGGGGGTGTGCCATTGCCAAATGGCCCTTCTCAAGATTTCTCTGAATATTTGGGGAGGATCTATTTATGGTTTGCATTCATTCAATCGAGACACGTGTAAGGCACGGGAAGCAGACGTGGGAACTCCACGTAATTAAAGTGTCTTCAGCTGGAGCAAAGGGTAGGGCATTGGCTGCCATCATGCTGAGGCTTCTGAAGATCGAAGACTTAGAATATGAAAGTAAATGGCTCTCACCAAAAAGGAAGAGGAGGAGGAGAAGCAGAAGCAGAAGCAGCCAAGTCCTGTACAAGGCAACAGCAATGATAGGAACATATGGGTGACGGCCCTGGGGGAACTTGCAGTGGAGAGACCAGTGAGTGAGTCATAGAAAAACAACTGACAGCAGGAAGAGGAGAGATGGGCTGGGCTAGGGTCAAACGATCCAGATCCTGTAACCTCTGGTCTGGAGAAAATGGCCAAGTGGGCAGGGCCGTGAGATCTCACACCAGCCCCCTCTGCAGCTCCCACATTTTCTCAGCCCTGCTGAGCCCCTGCAGGTTCCGAAAGACACACCGACCCCAGAAAGAAAAGGAGGTGGTGAGGATGCGGGGTGGGCGGGCAGGCGGGCGGGCAGGCGGGCAGGGGAGACAGGTCTAGGCCTCTTGCTGGAGCCGAGCCTTCTTTCCAGGGCCTAGAGCCAAAGGGCTGGCTGGGAAGGTAGAGGTTGCAGGCAAGGATTAAGGAGCCGGTTGATTTTCTACCCAAACCAGACCAGAGCGCTCTCTCTCTCTCCCTCTCTCTCTCTCTCTCTCTCTCTCTCTCTCTTTGAGGTCCCCCCAGCCCCTCCTTTTTTTTTTTTTTTTTTTTTTTTTTTAAAGAAGAATGTTCCTGTACACGCACCCAGAGGCTTTTGCAGAGCTGAGAAAGCAAGCCAAGAAGCAAAAGGGAGGAAGAAGACCACGCCTCGCCTGGCAGATTCCTAATGGCCCAGGAGACCAGGGCTTTGCAGGGGGAAGCTGCTGCGGGGGTGGGGGCTGGCTCCAGCAGGAGGGGAGGGAAGGGCAGGCAGAAGGACAGCCACTTGCTGGCCAGTGACCTTGGGTGGGATGCTGCTTGTCTCCCGCTGGTGTGGATGGAGGAGGAAGGCAGGGACAAGGCTGGCCGGCTGAGGTCACAGGAAGGCCCCTTCTTGCTTGAAACGTGATCTTGGGATATGGAGCCTGCCAACCTGCCCCCCCCCCACCCCCCCGGACCCTGGGCCAGCAAGGATGAAAGGCTGCCTGTCTCCAGCTTCCAGACGCCACCACCAATAGCAACCCCCACCAATTCCCCCCCCCCCAAAAAAAAAAACAGGCCCAAGGGCCTCCAACTTGGAGAGCGACAAAGCCGCTGCAGCTGGCTGGAGCCAGTTGTTGGACTCCCCACCCCACTTATATCATCCCGCCCTCCCTTCCTTCGGTTTGGTGGACCCAGAGAGGGCTGATGACCTGCATGAGGTCACACAGCAAGTTGGAGGAGCTGAGCCAAGACTCACCACAAAGTCTGGACTCCAACTGCAGACTTCCTCCTCTTTCCCAGAAGTCCCACTGCTGGGAGGTTTATCCTGGGGACTTGGGGCGGGGTGGGGGGTGGGGGGGTGGGAATCTAGGGCCAGGGAGGACAGTTAGGAGCTGTATCTGTTTGAAGTCACAGCACAACTCAATGTGGACTAAAGTTCCTTGGTTTTGTTTTCCTTTGTTTTGTTTTAAGACCAGAAGAGAATTCCAGGCCCCTGCTGAAGCCTGGACTTGCCCTGCTGCCAGGGGAAGGAATGTGGTCCTGGCCACCACAGCTGCTGGTGGTCATCTGCAGCTCCAGCTTGTGCCTTTCTCATCCTGGCAGGCCCTGGGACAAAGGCCTCTCTTCTCAGGCCTGTTCCTTCCAGCCTCCTAAGCCACCACCTCACAGACAGGCCTCTGCTAAGTCACTGTGCAATCTGGCCCTTAGTGTCCTTTCTGTAAAATGGGGCAGTGTGTCTCCCTAACCCACTTCTCTGCTTTGAGGTTCAAAGAGGTAAAGTGCCAGAAACCCTGATCGCTCAGCCCCTCCCTCCCCAACCCCTCCCCCCATCCTACCGCCTCTCTGTCCCTCTAGCCTCTAGACTTATGACCTCCTGCTTTCCCTAGCGGTGGAGCACAGGCTAGCCTAGATCAGCTAACTGTCACTCTAGGAAAGCCTGTCCTTCCCTCCAGTCCCTACGGGCTTCCTTGGAATATTTATCACTGTGTACTGAAATAGTTAAAGTGTGTCGTGGGATCTGTCTCCTTCCTGAAAAGGAAACAGTGACAGCTAACACCCAGTGCTCACTCCACTCTAGGCATATAGGTACCATTAATGTTCCCATCTTACAGATGACAAAAAAAGAACCTAAAAGGTCCCATCACTCGCCTTAAGTCATAGCACGCTGAAGGTCGAGCCAGGACTCACCGCAAGTCGGCTGCAAAGCCAGACTTCCAATCCATACCCGAGGCTGTAGCAGTGTACCGCTAATGATGTCTCCCCAGCTCCCAGCCCAGCAGCCAGCATCCACTCAGTGATCCATTAAGTTGGCTGGATGCATACACAAATGGCTGAGGGATGATGCACAGGAATGTCTGGAGAATAAAGCGTCTTCTTGGGTGAGCTACGCAGGTGGCAGGCGAGTGACGGTCCCCACTCTGAAATATTGCAAAGAACAATTACCACATTCTTTCTGCAGCATGGAAGCCATCTGGGACATCACCTTTGACTCCTCCCCCCATTTCATCTGCCAGAGCCAACCGGTCCCCACTGGAACCCCAATGTTTGCTTGGTGTCTCCCCAATGTACCCCTTCCTCTCCACCTCTTAATAAGCACAGGCTGGCCACATGTAGCAGAGGGAGGGTGACCTTGAACCTTCCTCCTCCTGCCACCTCCAAAGTGCAGCAATTAAGCTCCGTCAGGCCCAGATCTTTTTATTCTTAGAGGCATGTGTGTTGAGAGAGAGAGAGAGAGAGAGAGAGAGAGAGAGAGAGAGAGAATGAGAGAGGAGAGATTTGGAGGGGTGAATATGGGTCTATACAGCTCCATACCTAAAGGGTCAAGCCTTTACCCCTTAGCCCTAAGAACATTTACCTGGGAAAATATCTCATCTGCCTCAGGCACTGCTCTTTCTCTTGGATTTTTGGTTTTGTTTTTTTGTTTTTTGATTTGTTTTGTTTTTGTTTTATATGTGTGTGTCTGTGTGTGTTTTTCAATTTTTCCAGTGCCGCTTGCTCCAACCCCACTTGCTCCAGCCATATTTATTTCATATATGTGGGAACATGGTCGCTGTCTTCAGACACACCAGAAGAGGGCATCAGATCCCATTACAGATGGTTGTGAGCCACCATGTGGTTGCTGGGAATTGAACTCAGGACCTCTGGAAGAGCAGTCAGTGCTCTTAACCGCTGAACCATCTGAGCAGCACCTCTCTTAGATTTTTGTACCAAGTTCCTCCCAGATTGTCTTTCTCTAAAGCGCACCTCTAAACTGGGCATCGTGACCCATTCCTTTTATCCCATCACTTGGGAGGCAGAGGCAGGAGGATCTCTGTAAGTTCCTGGTCTACACAGTAAGTTTCAGGACAGCCAGAGGTTCACAATGAAATCCTGTCTTGAGACACGCACACATACCTCAAAATAAAATAAATAAAGTGCACCTCTGAAAATAGACAGCTAACTATGTCACCTCTTCAGCCACACCCCTTAAACAGCTCTCCAGTGCTCTCTGGGTAAAATTGTACTTCTCACCAAAGTAACCCTGCTGCCCATCTGGCCTCACCTCCTGCCCTCTCCTCATGGCATCCCACATGTCCTCTGCTTAAGCACCTATAAGGAACAAAGAAGGGAGCAGATGACACAGGACTCCAACCCCACCCCTACCACCTGCCAGCTGTGGGAGTTTGAAACAGGCAGATTCTTCTCCAAGTTTCTCCAGCTCTGGACTATGGATGAATTCAGAGCATCTCACAGAGGTGGTGTAAGACATCAGCGACTGCTTTGGTCCCCAGCCGTCCCTGTATATAATGTTTAGGCTCCCTCTGCCACCAAGAATATTCTTTCTTTTAAACTTGCACGTGGAGTGAAGCATTGGTGGTTCAGTGGTAGAATTCTTGCCTGCCACCCAGGAGGCCCAGGTTCGATTCCTGGCCAATGCACAGCTTCTTTTTCTTAAATGGCTTTCTCGAGTTGTCAGAAAAGAGCACATAAAGAACTAATGTTGCATGTGGGGCTGGAGAGATGGTTAAGAGCACTGACTGCTCTTCCAGAGGTCCTGAGTTCGATTCCCAGCAACCACATGGTGGCTCACAACCATCTGTAATAGGATCCGATGCCTTCTTCGGGTGTGTCTAAAGACAACGACAGTGTACCCACATACATGAGATAAATAGATAAACCAATCTTTTTTAAAAATTGCATGCGACAGAGAAACCCTATCTCGAAAAACCAAAAAAAAAAAAAAAAAAAAAAAAATGCATGCGATTTATTCAGTTTGTTTGGGCGGCATGCCTCAGAGGACTTGAGTGGAGGGCAGACAACAGCCTGAGGTGGTCAGTTCTTTGTCTCCATCATGTGGGTTTCATGTAGCCCAAGTTTTCCCTGAAACTGGGTCTATAACCTAAAGACAACCATGAGTCTCTGAACCTTCTGCCTCCATCTCCCAAGTGCGGGAGATGAAGGTGGGCGCCGTCACGTCTAGTTCATGTGTTGCTGGAGATCGAACCTAGGGCTATCCTAGGCAAGGGCTCTGCTCCTTGGAGTACATCCTCACCCTATTTCTTTTCTTTCTCCCCTCCCCCTCTTTTTTTTTTTTTTCCCCCAAGACAGGGTTTCTTTGTGTAGCTCTGTCTTTCCTGGAACTCCCTGTATAGACCAGGCTGGCCTTGAACTCACAGAGACCTACCAACTTTTACCTCCTGAATGCTGGGATTACAGACATGCACTACTTCACCGAGTTGAAGGCCTGGCAAGGGGAGGGCATCCTGCAGGAACCTGGGTGCCTGTTGTCCTCTCGATCTGGTGCAGGTTCCATTGTGTGGGAGTGGGTGGAGGAAACTCCTGGCTCCCATCCTTGCCAAGCTCTCTCCTCTCCTGAGAGGAAGGCTGGGAAAGGGGGGGGGGTGTCCCAGGTGCTGAGCACAGCCAGTGGAGCTGGAGCAGGAGTTGTGGCGTGGGTAGCAGCTGGCGGACTGCAGCTCCAGGAAGACCAGGGCTAGGCGCCCTGCAGGACAAGCCTCACCTCACCGCCAGTCCCCACCTGCAGCGCCCCACCTCATCCTGGCACCTGGATTAAGTGACTTTTCAGGTTGTAAAACTGCATCTTGATTGCAAAGGGGTAGAATCCAAGCCTTGCCCTGGCTCTGCTGAGCAAGGGAGCCGGTTTTCCTTTGATTCCCTTTTGCGTTGAGTCCTTAGGTGTTAGGCAATATCTTGCTGTCGGGAGCATAGCAGAGAAGGTAACTACAAGTCATAAAGCCTGTCTACTTCCCCGCTCCGCCTTAAACTCCTTTCTTATGACCCACTACTCAGGATGAAGCATCGACTCCTATACAGCCACAGCATCCAACCCAGGGTGGTCTGCTCTTTGCTTCATCTGTTTTTGTTTGGTTGTTGTTGGGTTGCTTGTTTGTTTTGAGACCAGAGTTTCACTATATAGCCCTGGCTGGCCTGGCACTTGCTAATGTAGACCAGGTGGCCTGGAACTCAGCCACTTCTTGTTATTTGGTGGTGGTGGTGATGGTGTTTTGAGACAGGGTTTCCGGCCCTGGCTGTCCCGGAACTCACTCTGTAGATCAGACAGGTCTTGAACTCAGAGATCAGACAGATTGCCTCTGCCTCCTGAGTGCTGGGAGCACAGGCAATGCCTGGCTGGTTTGCTGTTTTGACTTAGGGTCTCTTATAGGAGAACAAGTTCAGAGCTATCCTGGGCTCCCAAGTGCTAGAATTTCAGGTATTTGATATCATTACCAGGCTCTTGTGGGTTTTTTTTGTTTTGTTTTGTTTTTGTTTTTGTTTTTGTTTTTCTAAGCCAGGATGCTGTTATTTAGCCCAGGCTAGCCTCAAACTCATGTTCCTCCTGTCCTGGCCTCCGAGGACTGAGGTTATAATAGGTCTGTGTCTTTCGTCAGAGACTGTGGTTAGTGTGCTTGAAGCCTACGAAATGCTTTGAGTCTCACAGATCATGAAAGTTCTCCCTAATGCCTTCTTTTTCTTTCTTTCTCTCCTTCCCTCCTCCCTCTACCCCACCCCCTTACTTTCCTACCCTATCACCAAGCCCTTGCGTTTTTTGAGATGGAATCTTGTTACCAACCCCGGGTCGGTCTTCCCCTCCCGAGAGCTGGGATGGCAGGCATGCGCCACCTTGCCTAACTCCATCTGCTGTCGTGGAGCAGCTGTATCACGTTTACACCCGTGATTCACGGTGACTCGCCATCGCCATCGGTGCAGTGTGAGGCAGGGGCTCACACCCCTGCTCTTCACACCTGTTCACTTCTTCCAGCTTTGGAATGCACCCCTCCTCCTATAACAAGCCCCCACCCCACCCCCTACCCCCTGAGGATCAGGTCCTCAGTCCACACACATTTTAATCCTAAAATTGTCCTTCTCCCAGCTGTAACTGGACAGTTTTCAGTGCTTCATCTGCTCCCCCCCCCCAATACCTCTGTAAGCTCAATTGTTCAGTTTCTATAGTTGTCACTCTCTCTGTTTTCCTTTCTAGTGTTGAAAGTGGACCACAGGGCCTTGTGCAAGCTAGGCAATCGCTCTTATCCCCTGAGCAGTATACCCTGGCTCCTATAACTGTTTTCGCAAAAATACTCTTTTAGAAATGATTTATTGGGCTGGTGAGATGGCTCAGTGGGTAAGAGCACCTGACTGCTCTTCCGAAGGTCCAGAGTTCAAATCCCAGCAACCACATGGTGGCTCATAACCATCTGTAACAAGATCTGACGCCCTCTTCTGGAGTGTCTGAAGACAGCTACAGTGTACTTACATATAATAAATCTTTTAAAAAAAAAAAAAGAAAGAAATGATTTATTGTTGATTTTTGTCTCCCCCCAAGCCCCCACCCCCACCCACTCACCTCTGGAGTTAAGGACCGAACCCAGGGCCGTGTGCTTGCTAAGTAAATGCTCTACCACTAAGCTAAATCCCTGTTGGTGGTGGTGGTGGTTTTTTTTTTTTTTTTTAAGGATTTTATTTATTTTATGTATATGAGTCCACTGTAGCTGTCTTCAGACACACCAGAAGAGGACATCAGATCCCATTACAGATGGTTGTGAGGCACCATGTGGTTGGTGGGATTTGAACTCAGGACCTTTGGAAGAGCAGTCAGTGCTCTTAGCCACTGAGCCATCTCTCCAGCCCGGTGGTGGTGTTTTAATTTTGTTTTCCAGGACAGGGTTTCTCTGTGTAGCCGTGGTTGTGCTGGAACTTGCTCTGTAGACCAGGTTGTCCTCGAACTCAGAAATCCACCTGCTTCTGCCTCCCAAGTGCTGGAATTAAAGGCGTGCACCACCTCTCCCTGCTTAATTTTATTTTTTTAAAAGATTGATTTACTTTTTTTATGTATATGAATACACTGTCACTGTCTTCAGACACACCAGAAGAGGGCATCGGATCTCATTACAAATGGTTGTGAACCACCATGTGGTTGCTGGGAATTGAACTCTGGACCTCTGGAAGAGCAGTTAGTGCTCTTAACTGCTGAGCCATCTCTCCAGCCCTTGATTTTATGTTTAATTTTTATTTATGTGTGTGTGTGTGCATTTATATAAATGTATGCCTGTGGAGGGTAGAAGAGGGTGTCAGATGGAGCTACAGGCATTTGTGAGCCATCCAACACAGTGCTGGGAGCTAACTTTGGGTCCTCTGGAAGACCAGGAAGTGCTCTTAACCACTAAGAGTGACCTCCAGGTCTCAGAAACTCTTTTAAGGGAAAGATATGTGCAGAACAATACACACATTAAATACACATGCTGATGAATTGTCACCCACGTAGCAGAAGCCAGACCAAGATACCTTTCCTTATTTCCTGTACCCAGAAGTCCCTTCCTGTCCCTTTAGTTTCAACTGTCTTTTGTTTTCGTATTTTTATTTTTTAATTTTGTTTTGTTTTGTTTTGTTTTAAGACAGGTCTCATACAGCCCAAGCTGGCTGGAATTGACCTGGGAGGGCTGAGAATGACCTTGACCTCCTGATCCTGCCTGCCTCCACCTTCCAAGGTCTGGGACTGACCAGCCTGGATTTATGGGACGCTGGAGATTGAATCTAGGCATTCCTTCATGGTAGGCAAGCTCCCCATCAAAGAGAGGCATTCCCAGCCTGTATTCCTGTATTTTGCATTCCTCTATTCTCAGTACTAGCCCAGAACAAGGAACTGGTAATGTCCATGGGTTTGTTGAATGAATGAATGAATGAATGAATGAATGAATGAATGGGTGATACTGTTAGTGTTTGGGGGATGGTAGTCTTGATCCTTTCTCTGACATTAAAAGAATTAAAAGGCAGGGAAATCTGCCAACTGAGGAAAGACTACAGAAGCTAAAACCTACTCTCTCCTTGAGGTTGTTTTGGTTTGTTTGCTCTTATTTTTTGGTTCTTTGGAGACAGGGTTTCTCTATGTAGACTGGCTGTTCTGGAACTTTCTCTGTAGACCAGACTGGCCTTGAATGCAGAGATCCACCTGCCTCTGCCTCCCGAGTGCTGGGAACAAATGAGCCACCAGGTCCTGATCTGACCTTGAACTTGTCAGACTGACAATAAGAGGGGCCCTCCTGGGCAGAGAAAAAGCCCACCAGGCCCGTCTGAGGTCAAGAAGGTGAAGAAGACGGCCACCTTGGAAATTCACCTGGTCATGGCCCTCCCTCTCCCTGTCTGTCTGCCTCTCAGAGACTCCAGCTAAGTCCTAGTCCCTCAAAACTTAATTCATCAAAGAAGGCCACATGGAATCCAGTGTTCCTCAGTTGTTAGTCCCAGTTTGATGTGACCCCCCCCCCCCCCAAGGAGGTCTCACTTCTGCTTTCTGGGTTTCAGTTTGTAGGGAAGTTGGACTAATGATCTCCTTAGGGTTTTTCCAGATGTGGCCTCTGGAGCAAGACTAACCCCTGGGGTTTGGGCAGTACACCACTGGGAGTTATTCCGGGTTCCTGCTTGAAAATGAGGCCCTGAGGGATTTGGAAACTTGATCTGTGTACAGGGTCAGAACCTGGGCCCGAGAGTCAGGAGACTGAGGTTTGAGTCCTGGGACGGTGTCTGGGTGAGCTTAGCTCTGTGGCTTCCTTTCCTGGGCCTCTCAGACACAGAAGAGTCGGTGGGAGAAAGGTTGACCGGCTCCAGGCCTCTAAGCATTAAGGTTTGGTTCCTTAATGTGGGGAAGGGCAGTTTTCTGGCTCTGGGTTCAACTCTGCCAGGCACTGGGGGTGGAGGGAAAGGCATGGTGTGACCCGCCCAGGGGGAGGGAACTCGAAGTCTGGCCAGAGACCCAGTGTTCAGCCAGGAACCAAATGGAAACGGGATTGAAGATCCAAGTGAGTCTCGATGTGGGGGGGCTGAAGGGAGGTGCACTGGGGGGCTCTGAGTGGGGTATAGGAGACCCCAGGGGAGCTTGTGGAGGAGACAGAAATGGCTTCCTGGGGGAGAAGATTTTTTTTGAAATTGGCAGTGCAGTCTGTCCAGTGTTGCTTCCCAGAGATGGGAGGAGGCAGGAAGAAGGAAATTGGGTCCAGGTGACCAGAGAACAGCAGCTTGGCCTGGTGTAGGAGAGGTGGGGCTCGCCTGTGGGAGCTTGGACAAGAGCCACAGTTGGGCCACAGAGGGGAAAGGGGTGGGCCTGGCCTCAGCTCTGTGAAAGTACCATCTTCCCAGGCCACAGATACAGTTACAAACTGGAGGGACCTCTCCCTAAACAGCCCCAGGGCCCTGACTGGCCGTCCTGTGACTGCAGGCTCCAGCTCTGGTCCCAAGCCCTTTCTTTAGCTCTGAGATAGCTTCAGTTTGGAGGACTGACTCTTTCTGGCCTTCCAAACACAGACCACAAAGAGCATGTCTGTGTCTCATTTCTCAAGCAGAGGACTGAGGCCAGGGGCTGCTAGCCAGATTAGGGGACGTCTAACCAAGATAATGGGCATGGGCACCACAGCTAGAGTCCAAAGCCTGGCTGCTGGGGTTTGACTCTGTTCTGCGTACGCTGGGCGACCTCAGGCAAGCCTCTCAACCTCGCTGTGCCTCTGTTTCCTCGCCTGAAAAGTGGGACGATAACCTTACTTCCAGGGCGTCGTGGTGGTGAGAGTTAAGTTAGGAACTCGATGTGTGACTCTGGGCTATGAAGAAGCCCAGCCAGCTCTGCTCAGAGGCTGCCCAGTAAACAGAAGACTTGAACGTCACTGTCACTCCAGCCTGAGCACAAGTTCCTTTATCTCTCAACCGGAGCTGGTAGTTCCTGCCTTCTCAGGCACTTGTTACTCAGAAGGACACACTGTTCCTTACAAGAGAGTGCTGGAGGCCCTTCTTCTCCTACACCCCCTCTCCCCACCCCACTGATTTCCTCAGCACCCCCTCCTGGTGAACAGCTGCCTTTGGCCACCCCTCAGGCCCAGGAATCTAGCTGGCAGTGTGGTTTGGACTAGGGAAGGGCACGCCCACGCCCTGTCAGCTGGCTCAAGGACTCCGGAGGGTGGACTCCTGCCGGGCATGTCTTCCTAGCCTCTCTGACTCCTTATTCTGTGGGGGAAAGACCAGTGGAGGCGGGTGGGAGGGATCTTTCCAAGTATTGAGGCCCCGTGTCCCTGACTGCCTGGATTTAAGGGGGCAATAACTAATTAAGAATAAATCAGGGCTGGAGAGATGGCTCAGGGGTTAGAGCACTGACTGATCTTCCAGAGGACCCAGGTCCAATTCCCAACATCCACATGATGGCTTCGTCCAGGGGATCAGACTAACTTCTGCGATTGTGGCACCAGGCACACAGGGGTACACAGACACACAGAGACAAAAACACCTGTATACACATACAAGTTAATAAACCTCAAATATTTTGTTAAAAAAAGATATGTCAATGGCTTTTTTTTTTTTTTTTTTTTTTTTTGAGACAGGGTTTCTCTGTATAGCCCTGGTTGTCCTGGAACTCACTTTGTAGACCAGGCTGGCCTACAACTCAGAAATCTGCCTGCCTCTGCCTCCGGAGTGCTGGGATTAAAGGCGTGTGCCACCTCACCCCCGGCAAGCTCTCAAGCTCTCTTCTGTTCTCTCTCTGTGTGTGTGATGTTCTTTCTCTCCCTTCCCCCTCCCCTCTCTCCCTTCCCATGGAGAATCCCCTGGCTTCAGTCCTTGCGGCCAGTAAACTTGCCCAAGAGCCGCTTCACAATAAACCTGCATCGAATAAATAAATAATAAATAAATAAATAAAGGGCAAGGCTGGGAAGACGGCTCAGCAGTGAGGAGACTGTATTGCCCTTACAGAGGACCCGAGTTCAGATCCCGGCACCCGTGTCACAACTCTCCTGTAATCTGACACACTCTCGACCTGCATTCAAATGTGCACACACCCACACACCCACACACATGAGCACACACAATTTAAAAGGAAATAAGCAAGACATGGGGCTTCACCCATTTAATCCTGGCATGCAAGAGCCAAAGGCAGGCAGATTCTGTGAGTTCTAGGTCAGCCCAGTCTACACAGTGGGAACTTCCTCTCTCAGCATAAGTTAGCAGAGTGGTGGTGGCGGCGCAAGCCTCTAATCCCAGCACTCACTCGGGAGGCAGAGGCAGGCGGGTCTTTGTGAGTTCGAGGCCAGCCTGGTCTACAGAGTGAGTTCCAGGACAGCCAGGGCTATACAGAGAAACCCTGTCTCAAAAAACCAAATGAATAAATAAATAAACAAAACTATTAATACATTTTAAAGAACGGACAAAGCTCAACCCGGCACACAGACGCTGAGAAACAACAAGAATGGCTTCATTATTGACCTATTTGGCAGCTCCAGAGGGATACTTTGCAGGTACTTTGCAGCTCATTCTGAAGGTGAAGAACCGGAGGCTCAGAGAGGTGATGCTACTTCCTCAGGGACACACAGCTATCTAAGGGCAGAACTAAAGTTCAAACAGAATCTGTTTGATCCCAAAGGAGCTCCTAGACAAGCTATGGGAGCGACCATAGATCTCTGCGGGGAGGGGGAGGATTCAGGAGTCAGGTACTAGGGATGATGACTAGGGATGACCCACTCAGGCTGCCGTAGGAGCCGGTCCCTGACCCCCTCTCCCAACTCTCGATAGCACGCTACCCTGAAGTTAAGTTATTCTCTGTCCGTGTGCACACCAACCTCTGGGTGCAGCCATGTCCTAGGCTCTCAGAGCCTGAAGGCAGGAGACTTGAATGTGCCCTCCCAGGTGCTGCTAGTTGGATGGAAGATGAGAGAACACTTCGCCACAGGTCTCATTGGTAACAGCTGACCTACTGGGGTTCAAGTCCCAGCTCTACCACTTAGTACCCGTGGGAACCAGCATAGTTATGGTAACCTTCCGAGCCTCAGTTTCCTCAGAGTGAAGTAGGGATGATGCTGGTGTGTGCATGAGCCGAGAGGGCTCTGTCTTACCTCTGAGTACATGTGTGTGGGTATATGTCCACAGAGGACAGAAAAGCGTGACAGATCCCCTGGAACTGGCGTTTGAGGCCACTGTTAGCTGCCATGTGGATGCTTGGAATGGAACCTGCGTCCTCTGGAAGAACAGTCAGTATCTTTAGCTGCTGAGCCAGCTCTACCAGCCTCACGAGCTGAGCTGGAAGAATTAAATTAGATCATTGGGGGAGGGGGACTGAAGAGATGGCTCAGTGGTTAGACACGGGGTGCTCTTCCACAGGACTAGGGTTCAAGTCCCAGCACCCAGTGGTGGCTCATATCTGTCTGGAACTCCAGTTCCAGGGGATCTGAGACCTTCACATAGACATACACAGAGGTAAGACCAATGAACACAAAATAAAAATAAATTAAAGAAAAACGTTACGATCATGACTGAGCTGGAGAGATGGCTCAGCAGTTAAGGGCACTGACTCCTCTTCCAGAGGCTCTGAATTCAAATCCCAGCAACCACAAGATGGTTCACCACTACCATCTGTAGTGGGATCTGATGCCCTCTTCTGGTGTGTCTGAAGACAGCTACAGTATATATATATATATATATATATATATATATATATATATATATATACACATATATAATAAATCTTTAAAAAGAAAAAAAGATCGTGACAGGAAAGCACTAAAGCAGTGGCTGAGACCAGCTCTCCTCTCCTGTCTGAGGGCAGAGAGGAGAAATGGGAGGATCAGGAAGGCTTCCTGGGGGAGGAGACAAAGAAAATGACCTGTTTGGGTGTGGCCGACTGAAGCTGAAGCTGGTTGGGAGGAGCAAGTGGAAAGGCAGTGGGTTGAAGGGCCTTTGGAGTGTTTCAAGGGCTGTGCTACCAAGCTTGGACTTGGAAGGATTGTGGGTGCCAGTTTTAGAAAGCCAACGCTAACTGCGGCGTGGAGAGTGAACCGGAAGGGAGAGGCTGAAGGGCACGCTGGGGAGGAGATGTGAGCATACTCCCGGTGGGAGCACCCCTCCACCCCCCACCGCCCCCAACGCCAACCTCTGGTTCAGCTCTGACCTCTCCTACTTCCTGCCTTCCCAAGTGTGGACTTGTTCCTCTGCCTGGAACATCGCCCCCCTCCCCATACTTGGCTATTTCCTTGTCCTTCAGGTCCCCGCTGAGCAGCTGGTCCTCCTGGAATGCGGCTAGACACCCCCCACCCCCATCTAGGTTAGCCGCGCCCCCACCCGCTCACACCGACTTGTCGCCTTCCTGACTGGACTCTGGCCTTTTGTTGTACCCACAAATCCGGCTGTGGCTCAGTGCCTGGCACTCAGGGTACCTAATCTATGATTCAAGAAATGATTGGTCGAGCCTGTTAGGGACAGGTGTGGTGAAGTCTGCAGTGGCTGCAGAGGAGAGGCGAGCGAGCGCTGGGGAGAAGGGCAAGTGGTTGATAACTCAGGTTTGGTTGTTTTCCCTCTTCGCTTGGATAAGCCCTGGCTTTAACCAAGATAGCAAGCGTGAAGGAGGGGTTGGCAAGCGAGAGAGGAAGCCGAGGAGGCCAGAAGGGCCTGGCACACACTCTCTTGAATGTCCCTGCCTGCCCACTGGTGGGACCATATTAGGATCTGTGGTTTAAAATGTCTTCAGCCTTATGGGAGCGGCTGTTGGTAGCATGCTTCCCTAGCCTGTTGAAGCCCTGGGTTTGATCCCCAGACCACATGTGTGGTGGTGTGGTGGTGTACATCTGTAATGCCAGCACTCAGAAGATGGAGGTAGGAGGATCAGAAGTTCAAGGCTAGGGCTGGTGAGATGGCTCAGCAGTTAAGAGCACTGACTGCTCTTCCAGAGGTCCTGAGTTCAAATCCCAGCAACCACATGGTGGCTCACAACCACCCATAATGAGATCTGAAGACAGCTACAGTGTACTTCCATATAATAAATGAATAAAATCTTTAAAAAAAAAAAAGAAGAAGAAGTTCAAGGCTAGCCTCAACTACATATTTAATTAAAGCCAAATGGGTTCCATAGCTCTAGTGGGGAGTGCCATCCTGTGTTCTTCCAGAGGACTTGAGTTCGGATCCTATATCATCTCACAAGGGAATGTCACTTCAGCTCCAGGGCATCTGACACCATTTTCTGGTCTCCTTGGGCACCTGCACATGTGTGATATACATCTACACACACACACACAAACTAATAAATTTAACAACAACAAATAACTTGCCAAGCCAGACATGGTAGCACAGGCCCGGCACTGAAGCGACAGAGGCAGATGGATCATACACGTTTAAGTTCCAGTATCTGGGAAGCAGAGGCAGGGCAGATGTTTATAAGTTTGAGTCCTGGCCCACCATGTAGGCAGCACCAGGCCTGCCAGGAATACATAACGAGAACATGTCTAAATAAACAAACAATAGGGGCTGCAGAGATGGCTCAGCAGGTAGGAGCACTGAGTGCTCTTTCGATGGACCCCGTTCAGCTCTCAGCACTCATTTTGGGCAGCTCACAAATTTCCTTAACTCCAGCTCCAAGGTATGAAATGCCCTCCTCCTCCAGCCTCTGTGGGCACACAAATTCATACAGGTGCGCGCGCGCGCACACACACACACACACATACATACATAGATAAATAATTTTTTTTTAAGAATCTTATAGCTCCTGTCTTTTTTTTTAAGATTTATTTATTTATTATATGTAAGTACACTGTAGCTGTCTTCAGACACTCCAGAAGAGGGAGTCGGATCTTGTTATGGATGGTTGTGAGCCACCATGTGGTTGCTGGGATTTGAACTCCGGACATTTGGAAGAGCAGTCGGGTGCTCTTACCCACTGAGCCATCTCACCAGCCCCATAGATAAATAATTTAAAGGTGGGATGTGGGGGTAGATGATTCAGTTGACAAAATGCTTGCCACATAAGGAGCAAAATGAATCTATAATCTCAAGAAAAATGAAGACAGGGCTCCAACCGGTGAACCCCAGGCTCAGTGAGCAACCAACCCTGTGCCAAAAAATAAGGTAGTGTGAGCTCCAGCAGCACACTCCCGTTGGCGTGAGAAGAAGATTAGTGTGGCCCCTGGGCAAGGGTGACACTCAAATTCTCTTGAAGCATTCAAGGGGGGGGAGAGTGATTGACACACTTGAAGAGTAACCTCTGACGTCCATACATGTGGATCCATACATGAATACACATATGCACGCTCCTACATCCAAAATTGCCTCCCTGGCATTGGTCTCTCAAACCAGCCTGTCTCCCTGTTTTTTGTTCTCTTTTAAGGAAGATCTCACTATATAACCCAGACTGGTCTTGGATTCATCCTCCTCCTGCCGCCCTCCCCCCCCCCCAGCTACCCTAGAACTAAGGAGAAGATAGACTTGTGGCACACATTGCCCAAAGCTCTCGATTTATATTTATTTAACATATCCACCTCCCAAGATGGGCAGGTTGCCTTCCTACACACACACACACACACACACACACACACACACAAAGCAGCTTGCCCTTGCTTGCCACCTTGACCTTGTCCCTCTGGCAGGCTCCATGACCCGCAGGAGGATGCTCCGAGACCATCTGTGGAAGACTTATGGCTCAGTTAGTGGAGAGCTTGCCTACCATGCTTGAAGCCCATAGTCCAGTCCCCAGCACCATGGAAACTGGGCATGCCTGTGTTCTTTTTTTTTTTTTTTTTTTTTGAGACAGGGTTTCTCTGTATAGCCCTGGCTGTCCTTGGAATTCACTTTGTAGACCAGGCTGGCCTCGAACTCAGAAATCCACCTGCCTTTGCCTCCTGAGTGCTGGGATTAAAGCCATGTGCCACTATGCCCCGCTATGCCTGTGTTCTTGTTTAGTTTCCCGCCTTTAGTCTACCGTGCCTAGCCTCTAGGCTAGCGGCTCTGTTCAGGATCATCCCTAGCTGCATTTCCAGTTCAAGGACAGTGTGGGATACTCTGGGATATGTGAGCTCCCCCTCCNCCCCCCCCTTTTTTTTTTTTTAAGAAAGAAAGAGAAGAAAAGAAAAGAAGAGGAAGGAAAAGGCAATGAACTCAGTCTCCAGGTGTCAGGAGGCACGGAAGGCTCTCACAGAAGGCAGTGTCAGGATTCAGCTCGTGTTTTCAAAAACTCACCCTGGTGGCTGTGTGTAAGATGGATTATGGATTGAGGAGGGAAGGCAGGCGACAAGAGGAGGGGGAACTGAGGAGCCACTGGGGGAGACAAAGACACAGCACCTGAGGCTGGGCCCGAATGCCCCCTGCCTGTGAGGCTCTGAACCCCCTCCCAATCTGCCCCTCCACCCTCCAGGCCTGTTGTCTTGAGCAGCGGTGGGAAGGACAGGGCTGGCAAAACTGACACTCACTAATCACGGCCCTCACCCCAGAGCTGCACTGACTGTCTGGTCTCCATGGAGACACGGCAACCTCCAGCCACTTGTTAATGGCAACTCAACAAGGCTGCAGCAATGAGGCCGGGCCTGACCGATGTGCCCAGCTCTGCACCATTCATCCCAGTTTGGGCCTCTGCAGAAGACCCCAGGGGTGTGGGAGTTGGGGCGCAGGAAGAAGGACTGGTTGGCTGCACCCCTCTGCAGCCCCGCCTTCTTTGGCACTGCCAAGCAGAGAGGGCAGAGACTGCCTCTGCCCTGGCTGACTCCTCCGCAGGGCTGCTGGGAAGCTGAGCTCATGCAGGTCACCCAGGCAAGGCCAAAGGACTGGCGGGGGGATGGTGAGGGGTCCAGAGGGGACCTGCCTGCATCCCACACACAGCAGAACGGGGGGGGGAACGGGGGGGTGAGCTTCTCCTGCACCAACAGCCCTCCGCTCTGCTAGCCTGAGGCAGGGGCCCAATTGGGAACCATCTGTCCAGAACCTCTTCCCAGAGCACTGTCGCTCCATCGGAAACGTCACCATTAGCAATCCGTTCCATCAGGAGGCCGCATGCTTAGCACACAAAACACTGGCTTTGCAGTCAGGCCAGCCTGGGTATGAAAACTTGGCTCTGTCCTTAACTGTTGAGCGTTGATTTCTCCATCTGTAGGATGGGGACGATAATTGCGCATGTGTATATGTGCGCAGGAGGAAATGCTACGCATATTTCCTGAAGGCTGATCTTTTTTTTTTTTTTTTTTTTCGAGACAGGGTTTCTCCGTGTAGCCCTGGCTGTCCTGGAACTCACTTTGTAGACCAGGCCTGCCTCTGCCTCCCGAGTGCTGGGATTAAAGGCGTGCGCCACCGTGTCCGGCAAGGCTGATCTTAATACCTGTGCTTTTCATTCCAGAAGCCATTTCTTTCTTTCTTTTCCCCCACAAAAGCCATTTCTTTTTGCTTCTTCTCTTCTTCCCTTCCTTTAAAAAAAAAAAAAAAATTATGGGTAGGGAAGGAAGGCCCAGGCAGCCCATGCCTTTAATCCCAGCACTCTGGAGGCAGAAGCAGGTGGATCTCTGTGAGTTTGAGGCCAGCCTGGTCTATGGGGCACAACCCCATGAATGGGGGGCAGTGGGGGTGGGGTGGAGGTGGAGGAGACAGAAAATAAGCGAACAAACAAAGGATGTTTTTGAAACAGGTTGTGTTACCCAAGCTGATCTGAAACCAGCTTTGTAGCTAAGAATGACCTTGAACTCTGCCTTCACGTCCCAAGTGCTGGGATGGCAGCCTTGTGCTGCTGTTCCTGACAACTCCAGGCCTTTCTTTGCCACCACAGACCATCTGGGTCCTCTTCCACACTTCCCAGGATGATCCCACAGATGTTCCACCCTCCTGTAACTGTCCCACATTTGTGGTCCCCATAGACTGGGCTGGGTAGAGTGAGCATCAGGACAAAACTGAGGAAATAAACAGGGGTGGAGAGGAGGTTCTCTCTGCCCTTTTTTCCTTCCTCCTCCTCCTCTTCTTCCTTGTCCTCTTCCTCCTCCTCCTCCTTCCCTTCCTCTCCCCTCCCCCTCTTCTTCCTCCTCCTCCCCTTCTCCTCCTCTCCCTCCTCCTCCTTCCTCTTTCCTGTTAAGCACTCCACGGAGGTGGAGGCCTCTTCCCCCCTCCTCCCTTCCCACTGTTGTCCATCTGTGTCTATCCATCCCTCCCACAAACAAGAGCTGAGCCCCTCCTTTGTCCCCAGGTCCCCAGAAATGCAGATACCACCTCAGCCTGCAGATAACCCAGGAGCCAGGCTCCCAGACGTCAGGCACCCCACTGTTGGCTGGGGGCCTAGATCCAGTCACATCCCTGCACCATGGCTCTCCTTGCTCATTGCCTAGGCAATGCTGCAAGCCGAAAGGGTCCTGGGAATTCTTCTACTGCAGCTATCAGGATGAAAAAAACAGAGGCCCAGGGCAGCCCAGGAGCCCACAGCAGCTCCACTTTGAAGCTGACAATATGGGCCTGCTTAGGAGGCGGCTTTTTGGCTCTCTGGCTCCTGCTGACAGCCATGTTCTCAGCGGCAGCTGGAATGTTGGTAGGAGCCTGTCTGGCCTTTGCACCCTGACTCCCCAGGGCAGAGCCAGGTGGCCCTGGTGGGGGCCCAGGGGGAAGAGGTGGGGAATGGGGATGGCTCTGAGTGCTTGGTGAGGGCGTGGGATCCCTGGGAGAAGATAAGGGAGGCAGTGCTAAGTCTGAAGGCTGAATCAGAGGAGCTGATTCATCTCAGCTCTTCTGGGCACTGGCTGGCCAAACCTGCCTTTCCTTTTCTCTCTCTCTCTTTCTTTCTTTCTTTCTTTCTTTCTTTCTTTCTTTCTTTCTTTCTTTCTTTCTTTCTTTCTTTCTT
>NC_034595.1:83951162-84050449 GCF_900095145.1 Mus pahari | reverse complement strand
GAGCTGTCTTCAGACACTCCAGAAGAGGGCGTCAGATCTTGTTACAGATGGTTATGAGCCACCATGTGGTTGCTGGGATTTGAACTCCGGACCTTCAGAAGAGCAGTTGGGTGCTCTTACCCACTGAGCCATCTCACCAGCCCCTCTTTTAACTTCTTAAAGCAGATGTATTTTATGTGTATGTGTTTTCCTATACGTATGCTTGTGTACCATATGCATGTCTTGTGGCCACAGAGGTTAGGAGAGAACATGGGCTCCTGGGACATGGAGTGACAGGTGGTTGTAAACTGCCATATCAGTGCTAGGAGCTCCTGACCTTTGAGCCATCTTTCCAGCATCCCCTTTTTCTTCTTATTTAGCAAAGTTGGGCCTTGAACTCGTTACAATCCTCCTGCCTCAGCCTCCTATATCCTGGGATTACAAGGCAGGTTTGGATCTGTTTTCTTTTTAATGAAATGCCATTTACCAATGCAGAATGAAAAAGATTTGTCAATGAAAGCAGCCGTACAAAGGTGAGAAACATTTATTTGGGGGCTGAAAGAGCTGGAGTCCACGTAGTGAGCCTATATGTCCCTCCTGTTGCCTTTGTTGAATGGCAGACAAAGACTTGTCCAATCCAGACTGTTCATTTGCTAAAGGGGGAAATGGGACCAGAGATGGGGAACAAGTTGCTCAAGGTCACACAGCCATTATGGGACCAATGTGGGCCCAGAGCCCAAGCTGTACACAAGCTCCCCTGCCCAGTTGCATCGCTTGCTCATTCAGCCCCTCAGCAAGTGGGCACAGAATGGGCCCAGCTTCCTTCCTGCCGCCCTGCCCGCCGTCTGCCACGTTGGCAGCCGCCTGAAGCCCTCTCGCCCCTGCTGCTGCCGCCACTGCTGCTGCTGCTGCTGCGGCATCGGCAGCCGAGACCAACCAGCCGCGAGTTTGCCCAGAGCATCCAGGGCTGCCTGAGCCTGAGCTGGGGCAGGGCTGACTGATTCTGCCAGATGGGCGGGAGAGAGGCAGCCAGTGGAGGGAGGAACCAGAGCTGAGCTCTTCTCTACTCTCACCAGCCAAGGGAGGGAGGTAGAAGGCTGCAATTGGGGGCTAGGAGGCTGCAGTATGTGACCATGAGGTTCAGACATCTGGGTCGATCCCGCAGGAGCATGCACATGCGCGTGTGTGCATGACAACACACACACACACACACACACACACACACACACACACACACTACCCTGAAGAAGTGTTTTGGGGTGAATCAATTTCCTTCAAGTGTGAAAATTCTCTGCCCACTTCTTATCCTCCCTCGCCCTCCTCCTTCTCTGCTTTTTTTTTTTTTTTTTTTTTTGGTTTTTCGAGACAGGGTTTCTCTGTGTAGCCCTGGCTGCCCTGGAACTCACTCGTAGACCAGGCTGGCCTCGAACTCAGAAATCCGCCTGCCTCTGCCTCCCGAGTGCTGGGATCAAAGGTGTGCGCCACCACACCCGGCCTCTGCTTTCTGTTCTTCTCCACCTTCCTCCCCCTCTTCTTCCTCCTCCTTCTCTTCCTTCTTCTTCCCCCTCCCCTTCTCCTTCTCCTTTTTCTTCGTTTTTCTTTTGTATTTCTCAAGACAGGATTTCTCTGTGTACTCAGAAATCTGCCTGCCTCTGCCTCTTGAGTGCTGGAATTAAAGGCGTGCACCACCGCCACCCAGCTCAAGTGTGTAAGTTCTGCTGTGTGTGTATTTGTGCAGCTCAGAGAGCTACTGTGTGTTTGGATAAGCACTAGAGAAAGAGAGTTGTGCCTGTCCTAAGTTTGAATCCTGGCTATGAACACAGAAAGCTGTGTCTAACTGTGTGCACCTCTAAACCCGTGGGCACCGTTTCACCGACAAGGAATCCAGGCATTTACAAGGGGGTTGGTACATGTGCCTCACTATGTGTGTGCCGTGTCTGGATGTGTCAGGCGTGCCTATGAACTTGTTATGGTCAACAGGAGACTAATGAAGTAATTATGAACAGGGCATAGAGGGGATGTCTGCTTTAAGAGATGCTGTGTGAGGCTGTGGTTTGGTAATCTATGTCTGGGGAGATACTGGGGAGCTGTATGGGCTGGACCAAATATCCAGGGGTAGGCATGCAGCATCTCTGTGGCTATTGATGGCGGCACTGGGGAACAGCATGTGTCTGTATATATTTGGCTGTGTTGTGTGAGAGATTAGGGGACAGCGCAGCAGTGATGGCAGTGGTGGGGATGGTTGGTGGTGCTGTGCGGGGCGACACTGCTTGGGGTTTGCGCCTGTTTCTCTGGATGGCAGGGCCTGTGTGTGCCTGCATGTGTGAGTCTGTAGGAGCTGTGTGATGGGAACCACGTGGGTCTGTGGTGAGCTAAGCTTACATGGAGAGGGAGTCCACGCCTGGGTTTGTATTTGTCTGTGTACCCGAGGTCAGATGAGCTCCGACGTCCCCTGTGCACAGGTGGCCGCTGTGTCCAACCGGGTGTCTTTGTGTGCTTCGGGTTGCCTGAATGTGCACGGGAGGAGGACAGGATGGGAGGATTTTAGTGTGTGCCTGTGTGGGCCCCTTTAACGTGGCAAGTCTAAGAAATGTCGGCCTTCTTGGCAGCAGATCTGGGCTTGGTTCCACTGGGGGTGTCTGCAGAGAGGGGCTTAGAAGGGACGTGCTTGAGCGAGAGAGACAGGAAGGGAGGGGGGGCAGCCCAGCTTGGGGTTTCCAGGAGGGAAAGCCAGACATTGGAACTTGTCAACGCTACCTCCTTCCCAGCCCCCACCTCCTTGCTGCTGCCTCCCCTCCTGGCGCCTGAAGGCTGTTGGCAGAGGGACAGACAGACAGACAGTGCACACATAGACTGGCTCCGTGGCACAGAGCCCAAAACTGAGCCCCTAAATACACAAGCCTGGATACAGAGGTCCAGAGAGGGCAGAGGAAGTGGCTAAATCTTGGAAGAGTATACGTGTTTATGTGTGTTGGGGACCAGGGGTTGCTGTTGGTCTCTGGTGCTTTAACCTAAACCAGCAGGCCTTGGGGGTGGGGGCTGCTAGGGAAAGCCTCTAGGGAGGGGGCTTTTATGGCTCAAGCCAGGCTCTCAGCCCTGCTCCCTGCTTATACAACTGCCGCAGTGTCTGAGAACGCCAGCCATCGCCTCAGGAATCACTCTCTGGCACTGTCGGTTTTACTGAGGCAGCAGAGACCTAGGGAAGGTCAGGAACTGATCCCAGGATCACAGGACAGGACCAGGATTGGAACCTAGGGATCCTCCTTGCAGAAAGCTGTGAGCATGGTCCAGAGCCAGATAGCCTTCAGGTTCTAACAAAGGATTTGTTGTTACTGTTGTCCTGAGCGATTTGTCTCTCTGCCTTTAGTCCATCTGCTGATCACACAAAGGCTGTGATACCTTCTAACAGAAAGGGCTTGGTTCTGTACCAAAGGCTTCTAGAGAGGGAGGGTGGGATAGGGAAGATGGAGGAATTCGAGGAGGGAGAAGGAGGGTGGGACAGAGAAGGGGCGGGAGATTGACCTGAGCAGCAGGGCCCTCCCACGCCACCATTAGCCACCAGATCACACTGTGTTTTGAGAGCATCCTGTTTTTTAGGGGTGTGTGTGTGTGGGGGGGGGTGTCATCTCCCTGTGCCCAACCCCTAAGTCCTAGGGGCAGAAGGGCAGCATTCCAGGTATACACCTATGCTGTCCTTGTGCTGATCACGCTTGTCACGAGAAAGTGGGCAGCACAGGTGTGAACTTGGGTTGGGTGCTGATCAGGGTGCACTGGTTCCCTGGAACCTGGTTGTGGGTGGGTGTCCGTGAGGTTGTGAGTCTATAAGGACTCTGAGTGCACGTGTGAGCACATGCCTATCAGGACTTCATAGGAGGGAGGAAGACTTCGGGAGTGTTGGGGGTAGTCTGGGAATGGCTGTGTGCGGATCTGTGTGCTGTGTAGCCTGTGTCTATGTAGACAGACAATTTGGAAAGCCATCTCCAAAAGTGTGGGTGTGGCTGGGTCCGTATGTCTGTCTCCTAGAACTGCAGGAGTACATGCGAGACGTGCATGTATGTGTTCATACGGTGGTGTACTTGACTTTGAGGAACGCATGCATTGTCTATGTGAGTCATTACACTTCTTTTTCAAGTATGTTATTTATTACCGAGTGTTTTGGGTGTGTGCCTGTGTCACTGCATTCCGTATGGAGGTCAGAGGTTAATTTGGGAGTTGGTCATCTCCTTCTTCCGAGGGATACAATGAGCCACCTCCAGTACCCAGGCTTCCTCAGAAGTGCTTTTACCCACTAGCCATCTCATCAGCCCCCCAGAATTCCTGACTTATGGGTTATGGGGTTTGTGGGGAACTGACTCTCAGGGAGCTGCTTACACAGGGGTCTATATTTGGGACGTTTGTCACACCTTTAGTCCTAGCACTGTGAGAAGAAGAGGCAGGAGGATCTCTGTGAGTTCGAGGCCAGCCTGGTCTACATAGCAAGTTCTAGGACAGCCAGGGCCACATAGAGAGACTCTGTCTCTGAAACGAACAAAGAAATAAAAGGGTAATTACGTTCTTTTAGCACGTGTGCTCTCGGACATCAGGAACAGGGGAGGTCAGAGGTCAAATCTCTGGGGATCAACGCTCCCTCTTCACTCTGTGGATTCTGGGGTCCCACAGACTGGGTATAAACTCCTTTACCTGGTGAGTCAGCTCACTAGCTCTCAGGCACTCAGCATTCTTTAATGTTTTATATTGAGATGAGGAAGTCTCACTAAATTGCCTACGCTAGGCTAGGCTAGTGGGAAACACATTCTGAAGCCTAGGCAGGCCTTCAACTTGCAGTCCGCCTGCCTCAGTTTCCCTGGGAGCTGGGATAACAGGTCTGCAATGCCAGGTCAGACATATGTATGCCTCTCTCTCTCCTCTCTCTCTCTCTCTCTCTCTCTCTCTCTCTCTCTCTCTCTCTCTCTCTCTCTCTNCTCTCTCTCTCTCTCTCTCTCTCTCTCTCTCTCTCTCTCCATTCCAGATAGGGTTTCTCTGTGTAGCCCTGGTAGACCAGGCTGGTCTCAAACGCAGATCCACCTGCCTCTGCCTCCCATGTGCTGTCTGGCATGTGTATGGCTTTTTAAATTTTAATTTATTTTATGTATTTATTTTCTAACATCAACCTCCCACTATCACCGACTCAGACTAACTATGAGGACTACAATTTTAACGGTTTACTCAGTCTCTGGAATGAGTTGAATAAACAGTATATCCAATTCATAGTAGGCACTGAGTGCGTACTTCTTGAATGGACAATGACCGAGTGTGCGCTTAGCTAGGTGTGAGAAATATATATGTGTTCTGGGAGTGGGAGCAGACTTTTTTGTTTTGTTTTGTTTTGGAGACAGGGTTTCTCTATATATCCCGGACTGTCCTGGAACTCACTTTGCAGACCAGGCCGGCCACGAACTCAGAAATCTGCCTGCCTCTGCCTCCCAAGTGCTGGGATTAAAGGCGTGCGCCACCACTGCCCGGCTCAACGAATGGACATTTTTTATTGTGCGTGTCCAGATAGGAGAGGTTTCTGTCACGCGTGACATGTGAACCGAATTGGTGCTCTCGGGTGCCTGTGTGTGCCTCAGTGTGGAACTGCATACCTGAAGCTGTGTCATGACATGGCATTGCTAGTGTTGGGGACAGGGCTGTGTGTGCACAGCTCTGTGTGCGTGTGTGTGGGGGCGGGAAGGCGCTGTCGGCTTCTCCCAGCCTTCAGCACTCACTCAGCTTCACCCCAGGTCGCCTGCTGCGAAATGTCAGCGGCAGAGAAGCTAAAAATATCCTCTCTCCTCCTTCTGCTCATGGCTGGGGCTGATGGGACTGTGGGGCCCCAGCCGGCCCCTTGGGCCCTGGGGGAGGAGGAACTGCTGGATGAGGGGTTGGGACAGGGAAGGAAAGGAGGCCCTTTTCAATATGTTCATCCTTCCTGCTTCTAGTTTTTCTAGGTTCCAAAGCCAGACTCCAGGTTCGCCTCTTTCAGGAAGCCCTCCAGGCCGCGTCCCGCCCCAAACCTGTCACTTGCTCATATGTGTCTCTATATGTATGTGTCTGAAGCTCTCCTTGAAGGAGATACGTTTCCATCATACTCCAGGTTTCTGGGGCAGGACCTTCCCCCCTTTGTCGGTCCAGAGACTTGAGAGATTAGGGGGCCCTATGCTCATCCAGATAGAGAATCCCTGAGGGAACCGATGGCACTGTCTGGGTACTGTCTGTTCCCTGGAACTGAGGATTAGGGATGCAGCTGGCAGCATGGGGGTTCATTCAGCCCTGTTCCTGGGACTAGGGACCTTCCAACTTCAAGGCAGATGTGTCACTATGGACAGCTTGTGGGTGGGGAGAAGCCTCAACTCTGTCCTTACCACACCCTGGGCTGCCACATGTTTGTGCCTTGAGTACATGTGTAGGTTCAGGTGGGACATGTCAGGGCCTGTGGTCCTGTGGGGCTCCTGGGTGTGTCTTCCTGTGCTGGTGGTTTCAGCCACTATCTGCCTTGGGCACTGTGGGCACTCAATTGAAGGGAAGAATGTGTCCTTGTGTGCTACTGAGCACATGTGGCTGACTATGTATGTGGGCTTTTGTCTTTTGTCACACAGCCCTGCAAATACTATATAAGCTGGGCGTGTGTGGGAGTTGCTGGTGTTAGCATTGGATACCTTTGATTTGCGTGTCCCTGGCTCTGAGTGTGTCTATTGGATGGTCCGTGCCTGTCTTTGGTGTCAATCTATCTGCAGGTATATCTGTGTCCATGCGTCAAATATGTGATAACTGTGTTCCTGTAGTGTGTGTGTGTGTGTGTGTGTGTGTGTGCCTTTAGGCATCTCTGTGATGGGCTGGATTCCTATGTCACTTCTTTGCATTTTGTTTTGTGACATGGTCTCATGTAGTCCAGGCTAGCCTTGAATCCTCCATGAGACAAAGGCTGACCATGGAAACCTCATCCTACAGCATCTGCCTCCTCAAGTGCCAGGACTTACAGGCATGCATCACCTCTTGGCATATGCCTCTGTCACTTGATTTGTGACCAGGTGTCCCCGTGTGCGTGGCTGTTCTCTGTGGCACTGGCATGTGGTATCCTTCTGTTTTTCTTTTCTAAAGCTATATATTTTGAAATGTGTGTGTGTGTGTGTGTGTGTGTGTGTGTTGCCTGCTTGTGCATATGTGCACCATGTGCATACCTGTACCACCACGTGCCATGTACACATGCATTTCTCTCTGTGTCATATGTAGACATGCCCACCAAGGCCAGAAGAGGGCGTTAAATCCCCTGGCACTGAAATGACAGGCAGTTGTGAGCTGCCACGCGGGTGGTGCTGGGAACCGTACCTCTGGTGTCCACTGGAAGAGCATCAAGATCTCCCCATTGCTGAGCCACGCCTCAAGCCCGCGGTTTGCTTTTCCAAGTCTCTCCCTATTCTGTGTGGAAGGCCTTCGGGTTGTGTTTGAGCATGTACCTTTGCCCTTCCCAAAGCCTCAGGTCTGCTTTCTTCTGCTCCTTTCTCTGTGGACTTGAGATGGCAGAGGTGTAAACAGGGCAGGCAGACATGGAGCCCACGACGGGCAGGGTTGGGACCAGGCTGCCACGAGGGCCCTGCCTCAGCTTTGCTCCAAGCAAGCACTAAGCCAGAGCCTCGGTTACATGTAAACACCAGCTGTGTCAAGACTGCACAGCGTCTTCTAGGTCAACAGACAGCTGTGGGGTTGCTAGGCAACCGCCTCCCCCCCCCCCATCAGGCTCCCCTCTCACTGCCTCTACCTGCAAACCCTCTGCTGGCACCTTAGCTCTACGGGGGCCTTCTTTCACCCCCAAGGCAGTTAATACAGTTTGGGTAGAGAGTCAGGGCAGCTTTGGGACTGAAATCCAGCAGGAGTTGTGTGAATCTTCCCAGTGTACTCACTACCCAGGGCTTGGCGTTCTTCAGTTCCCACCTCACCCTATTAGGGCTGAACTGGAGGGCCGAGGAGCAGGTCCTGAAAGATGGAAGGTCTATCTAGCTGTGGTGGTAACGAAGTACCCCAACCCCAAAATCACACAAGGCTTGGAGAGGAGCTGGAAGCAGGGGGAGGGTGCCACTGTGTTGGTCTTTGAGGAGATCGCGTGGAAAGACAAGATTTCAGAGCCTGGGTCTCTCTTTCTTTTGCCCTGACCCACCTAAGAGTGTCCGCCTTCTTTCCAAGGCTGACCCGTGCTTCCTGTTGCAAAGTCCGCTCAGCACCTGCGCCCGCCCGCCCTGGCAGGTAGCCCCGCAGGACCAGGCAGTCATCATTGGGCCAGGCTGGACCTCAAGGAGGGAAAGATGAGGCGATAGCGTCCCGGGACCAAGGGCTCAGGATCTGAGAGGAGCGCGTGGGCGGAGGGCGCGCGACCGAGTGACGACGGAAGCTGGAGGAAGGAGTGGGAGGAGAACGTGGCCAGTGGGGGGCAGCTGTGGGGGCAGTGCCCGTGGCCGCGCATTAGTATGCGGCCGCGCTCCGCGCACCATGGCAACCGCTCCCCCCCCCCCCCCCCCACCCCCAACCCGGGGGGGGGGGGCGGCCCCCCCCCCCCCCCCTCGGCAACCCCCCCCCCCCCCCCCGCGCAGCCCGCAGCCTGGGGCGCAGTGCGCACCTCTCCTCCCACAGGTGGTGGCGCGCACGGGCGGGCACGCACGCATGCACGCACGGGCACGCACGCTCGGGCCGCCTGGCGCCTGGGGGCGCGCCCAGGGCGCCAGGTGCGCTAGAGCCCCTGTCACCCACTGTCACCTATGGGCGTGTCTCCAAGTGCTCCAAGTGAGCCCTGAGGGAGGAGTGTGTACCTGAGGCTGTTCTGCCTAAGTCCCTTGTGGGTGCCTTCGTGTGCCTCTGTCTCTGACTGCCCTTGAGGGTTTATGCTTCTGTGTGCTTCTCCCTCCAGATTCCTGGGTGTGATTTTTGAGTGTGCTGGGCGGCCCTGTGTGCCTGCGTCTGCTGTCTTTGTGTCTGTGTGCCTCAAGGTCTGTGTCCCTGTGCATATTTGTGGTTGGTTCTAGGGTTTTCTCTGTGTCTGCATGAGGATTTGACTGAGGCTTTTTTCATGAAGCATGTCAGTGTGAGCCACGGCGTCTGGCATCCTTGTGTGCTTCTGGGAGTGATTGTGCTGTGCTTTTCGTTTTGTACCTGTGTGTGTTCCTGTGAAAAATCCTCAGGAATCATCCTTGTACTTACAGTTCATTGTGTGTTCCTGTGAGCACTTGGAAGGTGCTCCTGTCCAGGGCTGCTGGCTCTTGGCCCTCCTGTGCTTCACTCCCTGCTGCCTGAGTGAGCCCACACCTGCTCTCTGAGTGCTGGGCCCCTCCCCCCTCCTGGCAAGGACAAGGAAGGACAGAGGCAGACATGGAGGCAGAGACAGAGACAGAGACAGAGAGAGGGCCACAGAGCCAAGTAGGCTGGAGAGGTGGAGACCCAGAGTCACGTGATCAGTCTCCTAACCCAAGACCCAGAAGAGAAACAGATGCCAAGATCCTGACATTACAGAGAGGGACACCCAGAGCCGCACAGAGACCCAGAGCACCAAGTCCAGAATTACTGAAACAGAAGGGAGATCAAGGATGTGGCTCCCCAGCCTCCCTCCCTCCATCCCTCCCACTCTCCAGTTCCAGCCCCAGCTGTGCCTCCCCCACAAACCCAAAGCATAGCTCTCCTGGCTCTGACTGAAACAGCTCTCTCTCTTTCTCATCTGTGTTGTTCTGGGCTGGTGCCCACCTTATGCACAGCCCTTCCCTGGTCACCCCCTTCCCACTGTCCACATTTTTATAGGGTTCAGATTAAACACACCTTCACATACACACACCACATAGCCCTTGCTCAAACTCAGGCACACACTGTAAGAGTCCCTCTCTTTATCACATGTTTGCTTTGTGACAGGGTCATAGCATTGGCTGGCCTGGAGCTCAGAATAAAGACCAGGCTGAGGCTGGCTTTGAACTCACAGAAAGATCTGCCTGCTTCTGTACCATAACATTCTGTTAAGTCACATCTGGACAGCGGGCTAGAACAGAGTCATGAGGGCAAGTCTCTCCTGTCCCAAGCTCTGCCAGTCAGTCCTTACACGGCTCCCAAGTCCTGCCATTCATAGGAAGAGACACCACCAGACTGTATACTTAAAGGAACACAATCCATTTGTCTAATTCGCCATTGTGTCTTGTGTCCTTAGGTGCCTGGGCCACTGGAAACTCAAGAGTGGAGGATGTTCAGTGTACACGCAGACACACTTTGGATGACATATTACATCCGAGGTGTGTGCACAAGTGAATGCTTGTGCAAATGCTTAGGATAATAGCTAGACTAGTGGTGACCAACTCTGGCCCCACACTGAAAATACTCCAGGATCTTTAAAAGAGAACCCATGCTCAGACTACACCAGGCAAATAAATCAAGTGCCAGCAGCATTTATTAAGAAAAAGCAAAAATAAAATAAAATAAGAAATAAAAAATAAAAAAAGCAAACAAAAACCAGGGTCTCATAAATGGCCCAGGTTGGCCTTGAACTTCCTATCACCCCACCCCTGACCTCCTGAACGCTACATGAAGCGAGCTTCTACATGAAGAAGCACACCATTTTGACATTATCCAGGTGGCTTCTCTCACAGGTGGCTGAGAACCACTGATCTGAATGAATTGTCTGGGGAACTGAGGCACAGGCTAGAGTGGTACCATCAGAGCATTTTGGGGGGGAGGCCTTTGTGATGTAGATTGAACTCAGGGCCTTGCTTATGGCACACTAGGTAAGCATTCCACTAATGAGTAAGACCCCAGCTTCTGGGTTTTCACATTCTTTTCCCAAAACTACAGCGAACTGTAGACTCCCGAACCAGATGCTCCACTCCGGTGTCACGACTTACTGGCTTGGCTGGTCTTTACAAATTACCTCATTGCGCTTGAGGGTTTCTTGGGTATGTACTTCCTGCCAAGATGTTGGAGAACAACTTAAAGTTTTCTTTCCACTATGTGGATCCGGGGATCAAGCTTAGGCTGTCAGGCTTGGTGTCAGGAGCCTTGACCTGAGCCACCTCCCTGGCCCAAGCTTCTGTCTTTTCCATATATTTCTTTCTCATGACTACATTGCCTGGGCTGACCTTGAACCCCCTATGTAGCTAAGGATCACCTCGAACTCCTGATCCTACTGCCTCGATCTTCTTTTTTTTTTTTTTTTTTTTTTTTGTTTTTTTTTTTTTTTTTTTTTCCGATTTTCTTGAAAGCAGAGATTTCAGGGAAAGTGCCACACCTCATTTGTATGGCTTTGTGCATGCCAGGGAGAAAGTATGCTGCATTTTATTTCTACTCTCAATTTTTTTTTTCTCCCAGAAACGGTTTCTCGGTATAGCTCTGCCTGTCCTGGAACTCACTGTGGATAAGACTGGCCTCGAACTCAGAAATCTGCCTGCCAGGCCAGGCAGTGGTGGCACACACCTTTAATCCCAGCGCTTGGGAGGCAGAGGCAGGCAGATTTCTGAGTTCGAGGTCAGCCTGGTCCACAGAGTGAGAGCCAGGACTACAGAGAAACCCTGTCTCGGGGGAAAAAAAAATTGCCTGCCTCTGCCTCCCAAGTGCAGGGACTATAGGCATGCACCACCATTGCCAGGCTCCAAAATGGTTTTAAAATATTTATTGAATCCAGGGCCCTGTGCATGCTACTAAACAAATGCTCTATTGTTGAGGTACACCCTAACCTGTACTTGAGTTCCCTGTATATAAGATGGGATACTGTTACAGTGAAACCTGTGGCACTGTTGTGGAAACTATGTATATGTGTAATGTGCTTAGGAAAGTTGACACACTTCCACATACACCACTAAAATCTTTTATTTTGTAGTACTGGAGAATGAACCCAGGGCCTCAAGCTTGCTAAGCACACTCTCATCACTGACCTGTATCTTGGCATAAATCCTTTTATTATAGGATGGACTAATGTGCAGTTTTTGCGAGCTGAGTCCTCCTGCCTGTGCTGTGGATCAGACCCTGGCTCCATCTTATGCATGCTAACCTCAGAAGCACTATGCTCGCCTATGTCCCCGGTGCTAAATGCATTGATTTTTTTTCTTAAGTCTGTAACAAAAAGCAAAGGCTTGGGAGTCGGTCTCCAGAGCAGTCTAGTGCCATTTCTATATGACCTTAGACACCTCACTCCAGGGGCAGGTCACCGAGAACCTGTCCTATTGCCTATAAACGATGGGAAGATATTTCTTGATTTCAGATTCCCTTGAAGGATGAACACCCCAGAAGAGTATTAGTAATGGTAGATCTAAACCACCGAACCACTGAGACAATGTCTTCATTGTTCTATTTGTGCTAGTGACTGAGCCATTTTCCGGGCATCCTACCACTGAGCTTAACAACAGCCCCAACCCATTTCTTACTTTGTGTATTTATGTGGGATACACTTGTGCTCCTGCTTCTAGGGGCCAGCCGACAATCTCGGGTGTCTCTCTTCAGATAGATGCTATCTATCCTGCTTCTCAGCCACCATCTCTCACTGGCCTGGAACTCACCAAGTAGGCTTCACTAGCTGGGCAGTTAGCCCCAAAGATGTCCCTGTCTCCATCTCCCCAATGCTAGGATCACAGGCATGTACCGCCAGATTTTTCCTGTCTACATGGTGTGTGTATGGAATGTAACGTGCATTGGTGTTTGTCTGCAGGTATGTCTGTAGTTTGTCTGAGGGTGTCAGATTTTGGAGTTATAGACAGTTGTGAGCTACCATGTGGGTGCTGAAAATTGAACTAGGGTCTTATGGAAAAGCAGCGTTCTCAACCTCCACCATTTTGACATCTCTCCAGCCCCCCAGTCTCTGATTAATACATACCATGGTTTGTTTGTGACACCCTTATGGGAATACACTCTCTCCCTTTCCCTTTCCCACGTGGGTTTCAGGGACAGAGGTCAAGTTGTCCCATTTGCCACTAGGCGTCCTGATAAGTCATCTGGCCACCTCTGCCTCCTCCATTTTTGTTTTTTTGAGTCAGGGTTTTTCTGTGTAGCCCTGACTGTCCTTGAACTGACCCACCTGCCTCTGCCTCTGAAGTGCTGGAATTAACAGTGTGCACCACCACCACCACCACCACCACCACCTGGCTGTTGGTTTTTTAAAGACAGCATTGCTAAATTGCCTACCTGGCTATGAATTTGCTTTATTGTCTAGGCCTTAAACCTGAGATCCTCCTGCCTCAGCCTTCCGAGTAGCTGCAATGAAAGGTCTGAGGCACCAGGCCCAGCTAGGAACCATGTAGTTTTGATGCATTCTGAAACTCAGGGTGGTCCCCTGGCTTTGGTGATGCTCCAATCTCTGAAAATAGAACAAACTTTGTGACTTCCATTACTGGCCCACTTACCTGGGGAGGGTTTCTTCTCCTTCCTCAGCGATTCTGGGGCCTGGCAAACTTTCCATCCCCAAAACTATTATGTCTGTTTCCTGAAACACCTGGGAGTCCTCACCCCTTACTAAGCAGTAAGTCTACCCACCCGGATTTCCCTCCTCCCTTTTGTCCCACTGAAGATCAAGGCTTGCAAGAGCTAGGCAGAAGCTCTGCCATGGAGCTACATCCTCAGCTGGTACCTCTTTCCCTCTCCTTTCATCTCACCAAGCCCCTCCCCTGTGCCCTCTGGCCTCCAAGCCTCTCCACTGTTATCACCTCTTTAAGCTCCTACTTCCTTCATGGGTCTCTGCACCCTAGTTCCTTTACTTAACTGTACACACACACAGCCCTTCACTCACCCCCCCCCAAGATCTATCTTGTGCTGAGCAGCAACTACTGCATAATCTACCCCCCACCATTCCCCTGAGCCCCCCCCAAGACCCCTACCAGGCCTTATGAACCCTGATTGCTAGAGATACCAGCTCTGCCCAGTCCCCTTCATCTGCCAGCTCCACCTGGCTAAGACTCCCCTTTCTGCCCCTCAGCAGCCAGTCAACATGCAGTTCCTCTCTTGAGGCTGCAAACAGGTTTCTTTTGGGTTGGTCTATCCCAGCTGTCCTGCCTGAGGTCCTCATAGCCTGGGGACTCTCGGATGCTCTGCCCCTTGCTATCATCTTTCTCTTCACCCTGACAGAACACTTCCATTCTGCTCTCTCAAACTCGTGTGTCTACTGAGTTAGACCTCCCTGGACTTCCTCCTGCCTCCTTTCCCACCTCTGGCTTTCGCATGTCTTTCCTGCTTCAGAAATCACTCACAGTTCTGTCACCACCCTAGGTGTGGCTTTTTAAAAAGCTTTCTCCTCTGGAAAGCCCCTACCCTGACCTGACCTCTCAGCGGGTCTTGTTGCTTCCTGCCCCCCACTGGCAGCTCCACCAGAGCCTGTCAGCTTGAGAGTGTCACCTCCCCACAACAGGCAGGAAGAGTAGGTAGGCCAAGGTCTACATGGTGAGGATATGTGGAGGGGCCGTGTAGCAGATGGCTTTCACATCCAGCAGAAGATGCAGTTTCAGGGACTGTGATTTGTGAATCCTTCTGCCTCTTCCAGGCAGGGGTAGCCACAAGGTAGGGGGCATGTTTGCCTCTCAGTGGGTTCCTCTGATGACCCCAAGGCATGGGCCTTGTTGCTAGGGGCAGAGAGGCTAAGCCACATGGAACGTGGTAGCCTGGTCTCACTCAGAGTGTCATTGAGGAAGAGGAGCGGGGAAGGTGCGCTCAGCAGAGCTGCACTGTGAAGTGGGTCAAGGGCTTCTGAAAACCCTACGAGAAACTCCGTGGAATGAAGGAATGGAGAGCCAGGCCTGCCATGCTCAGGAAGTGAGAAGTAACCGGCCTTCCGGTCTGGGAGGCTGACAGTGAGCTCTTCTGTTAATCTAGGCTGGGAAAAAACAGGAGTAGCATTCAGAATTGCAGGGAGCAGGAAGGGACAATGAATTGACTGGTCATACCTTAGGTTATATAAAAGCACATGGGTATGTTACAGTAAATGAGTAGACTGGGGCTGGAGATAGGGAGACCTGGCGTGGACAAAAGTGGGGACTACTCAAGTTGTGTCTGGAAGTCACGTCACTCCAGTCCCACAAAGTTTGTGGATCATTTCAAAGATTGATAGTGCTGGGTGTAGTGGCACACGCCGGTAATCCCGGCTCTTGAAAGATGAAGGCAGGCGGGTCTGAGTCTGGTCACACTACATACACAGCAAGCTCCAAGATAGACACACCCTAACTCAGTAAAATCAAGACTGGCCTCGTAGAATCCCGCTAGACCCCTGGGGCCTAATGGCCAGTGAGCCAGGACAATTGAAGAGACTTGGGGGCGGTCGGTGCTCTGGGACCTGAGGTGGGATGAGGGCACTAAGAGGAAGAAGATGGAGAAGGAGCTTACCATGAGGCTCCTCAGGGAATGGAAAGTGGCTCTGGGGGCCACAGGAAGTAGGACAGAAATGGGGAACTGTCCAGCAATGGCTCTGCTGTTGAGAACACTTACTGCTCTTGTAGAGGACTTGGATTTGAGTCACTGCATCTGAATGACAGTGTGTAACTGAGGATCCCATGCCCTTGTCTGACCTTCAAGGGCACCGAGCTCACATGCTGTGCATAAACATACATTCGGGCAAAACATTTGTACACATAAATAAAATAAACAAATCTTTAAAGCTCTAGGCAGGAGGATGGGAGTGCTTAGAGGCAGGGGAGCATAGGCTGTGGGAGGGAGATGGCACCCTGACACCAGGCAGGTGGGAACCCAGGAACATCCTGAGATATTTCAACTCCTCTTGGAAGGACCAATGAATGACCAGTGGCTGTTGTCCCCAGTCCAGTCCATCCACCCTTGTGGACCCTGTTTTACAAGACACAAGTGGTTTTTTTGTGTTTTTTTTTTTTTTTTTTTTTTTTTTTTTTTTTTTTTTTTTTTCTTTTTAATACAAACTTGGATCTTTGGGTGTGTCCTGCCAACAAAAAACAACAACAACAGAAGAGAAAACCCAAAAGTGAAAAAGAAAAAAAAAAAAAAAAAGAAAAAGAAAAAAAAGAAAAAAACTCCCAAAAGAGGTTCTCCCTCCCGCCCCACCATGCGAATTTGCACACCACGGGACCACAGCAGGTTTACAGAATGCAATATACAATCCACAATTTATAATAAAACAGTATATACAATAAATAGGATATTGTTCATTTTTGTCAAACGACCTGTAGATAAATTTCTCAGTGCACACTTGCAGGGGCTCTGGACACCTCGAAGCCCCGCTCACAACCTCTTGCACACGCGCTCGCTCTCTCTCTCGCTCTTTTTTTTTTTTCTTTTTCTAAAACTGTGTTTTGTTTTTAAGTTTTGTACATTTTAAAAAGTATTTACAATTGCTGGTTTTGTGCAGAAAGGGCTCACCTTCGGCTTCTGCGTGGAGGAGATGGGCAGGGAGGGGTTGTGGGGTGGGGTATGGGGCTGCAGGGGGTGCAAGGGGCAGGTGGGAGGCAGAGGGGCAGGCGCTCCTGCCAGAGGACGATGTGGACGCTGGGAGGGGTCTTGGCATTGCTCTTCTGAAAGCTGCAAAGAAGCACAAGAGAAGAGGCTGAAGTCAGCAGCAGACAGATACTGAATTCCAAGACCAGGGCACTGGAGCTGAAAAGGCTTGGCTCAGCTCCTACCAAAACTCTGGGGATGCTAACTACCATTGTTCTCAAGACAGGCGACTCTGGGCCTGGCTTGTGTTCTCTAAGCTCAGTTTCCTAATTTGGTGATGCTTTTGCTTAGTCTCACGCAGTAGTCCAGGTTAGCCTCGAACTTGCTGTATACCAATGCTAGGTCTGAGCTACTGATTCCTGACTCAGCCTCCTGAGAATTGCAATCTCTTCACTTGTAAATGCCCAAGAGATGAAAGAGGGACTAAAGAAGCTGGTCAGCCTGGTTTACAGAGCGAGTTCCAGAGCTACATAGAGAAACCCTGTCTCAGAAAAACGAAAACCCCACATATACAATGATGGGTTCGATGAGGGGGTCAGGGTCCCATAGGATTGACCAAGAGTCTAGACTGGAGTTAGAGAAAGCTAAATTCACAAGCCAGTGTCACAATTTAAAAGTTCTGTGATGGGGGCTGGTGAGATAGCTCAGTGGTTAAGAGCACCTGACTGCTCTTCCGAAGATCCTGAGTTCAAATCCCAGCAACCACATGGTGGCTCATCACCATCCGTAACAAGATCCGACTCCCTCTTCTGGAGTGTCTGAGGACAGCTACAGTGTACTTACATATAATAAATAAATAAATCTTAAAAAAAAAAAAAAAAGTGACTTTAGGAGCTGCTTACCCATTGAAAGCCTTTTGTTGCTGTCAGACAGGGCTCACTATAGAGCTGGCCTTCAACTTACTGAGATCCCACTTGCCTTTACCTCCTAGGCACTAAGGTTTAAAGGTACCCGCCACTGTACCTAGCTTAAAAGGGGGATACTAGGAAGGCGGACATGGTGGCCCACACCTGTCATCTCAACACTAAGGTGAGAAGATCTGGAGAGTGTGAGATTAGCTTGGGCTGTAGTCAGACTGCTTTGAACCACCAAAAGGGCTGGAGACAGATTTCATTTAGTAGAATGCTTAACTGGCATATATATGAAGCCCTGGATTTGATTCACAGCACGAAATAAACCAGATGAGCTGTGTAGCACGAGCACCATGCCGTTTTAAAAACCTAAACAAAGCCAGGCAGTGGTAGCGCACGCCTTTAATCCCAGCACTCGGGAGGCAGAGGCAGGCGGATTTCTGAGTTCGAGGTCAGCCTGGTCTACAGAGTGAGTTCCTGGACAGCCAGGGCTATAACAAAGAAACCCTATCTCGAAAAACTAAAGCCAGACCAAAACCAAAAACCCAAGGGAACATCAGAGGAGAGTAAGCGGGGACAATGGGGTGCCCTGCCTGGATTTTGTCGCTGGATCCAGTGGTTTAAGACAGAGGAAGATTCAACAGAGATGTGCAATACACTAAAACTATCACCTTTATTATTTTCCTGGGGCCAGACAGGCCCTCCAAACCTCAATTTCCAAATGTTTGGGAGTGCTTCTAACCTCCACGGTGAAAAAAACATGCCAAGGACAGAGGCTCGCCAGGCAGAGCACCACAAGGAGAAAGAGAAAGCCTGCTTCTATTTATTTGGAAGCCACCTCTCTTCCTAGGCCCCTCACCCACTCTGCTCCCAGGAGAGGAGATGAACGAAGGTAGAAAGAACTCATCCAACACAATGCCATCTGTGTTGGTGGAGACTCTACCTTCCTGAAGCCAGCAAACTCCCCAGTCCCCACAGCCACTCAGGTACCTCTTTTCCATAGACAGTTCTGATCACGTGTGTGGAACTTCTCTTCGAAGACCAAAAGCCCAGCCCAGCCCCCTCACCCAGATCCATAGCTTTGTTGCTATAAGGGATGGGATGCAGCCAGGACGGGTCTAGCTTGGTCATTCCCAGAACCCTGGGCTGTTGTTGGACTGCCTGCCTTTAAGAGGTCTGGGATTCTGGCTCCCCACTCCCAAGTGTGAGACCATTTCCTCCAGAACAGGAGCAGGGCTGGGGTGCTAAACTGCCTTCTAAGTCTCCTCTGTGAGCCACCTGTCCTCCCCCACAGCTGCAGGAGCCAGGCAGCGAAGCCTCTCACGCTGGACTTTCTTGGCTTGTCTCTCCAACAGGGCCACATTGGCATTCTGCTCAGCCTCAGCTGCTGTCTGCTGGGCAATCAGCCCCAGGGATGACTCTTGTCCTCTGGCTGGACTAGCCAGGACACCCCTGAGAACCAGGGGCACCAGGTGGGCTCCTGCAGGGAAGGCGAAGCACTCCATTTTGGTGGTGAGGCCTGAGACATGAGATCTGTACCTCAGTAAGGGGTAGTCGGGGAGGACAAGCTAGCGTGCCTGTAAGGTGACAGATGCATCACAATTCGGGCAGCAAGCAGAAAAGCAGCTCTTGGGAGCAGAGGTGCCGCAAGGATGAATGTCAGCTCTCTACAGTTACGGTGACAAGCACAACCAATGGCAGAGATGAAGGGAAAGGACCGTGACATGTGGGGTGCCAGGCTCAGCAACCACTGGGGGCCTTAATCCAGACGCTGACTTCTTTGTGGTTGAAGGACAGTTGCCAAGACGAGCATCTCCTGGGTAACCAGTGGGGTGAGAGGGTGGGTTCCTGCAAGCTCCTGGCACAGTGAGAGAGATGGAGAACCCCAGTTTTGCCTGCTGCCCCAAGGGCCTAGAGCACAAATTCTGCATAAATCCCCTTCGTTCCCACCCCCACCAGCCTTAGCCACTGCCAGTGACCCTCTGCAAGCCAGGTCTCCATGGTGATCTCAGCCCAGCAGGCGGTTCCTGCCAGAACCTTCCTTCCCATGGTGCCTGTGGCCAGGCAGCAGGAGGCTTTCTCACCCTCTGCTAAGCTGCCCAGAGCACCTTACCCTTCCCTCCAGCAGCCTTCCCAGCTTCTAGGACTTGGCTAGCCAGAGGCACAAGCAGAATCTGGGGGAGGATGGTGGGTGGGGGAAGAATCAAAGGCTGGGGCGGGGGTGTTCTTCAAGCAGGGAGGATGTTATGCTGAGCAAAACGCAGACCTAGCAAGACTCAAGTTCTGAAAATTGAATCAAGTACTAAGGTGCCAGGCAGCCCAGCTGAGGGATTAGGAACAAGGCAGAGAGCATTACAGCTCTGAACCCACCCTCAAAAGCCTGCTGGATTGGAGGGACAGCAAAGCAGACTCGTCCTAACTGGGGTAATCTGCAGGAAGAGGAGGAACACTGAACCCAGCCTGGGAAGGAAGACTGTAGCTCTGAACTTGCTGAGTACAGAGCTCACTCAGCATGCTGGGATGGCACACATGTGTGGATGAATGGCAGCACTGTGACAGATCTAAGGCTGGTCAGCATGTCAGAGTGTCCACCTGAGCTCTCGAATGCCTCTGGGATACCTTCTTAGAACGCCTTGTTACCATAGCTACCAGAGCACTTGCCATTCCCCACGCTGCTCTGCTAGAGCACGGACCTGTGTGTGGTACACCTCTGAACCCTCAGTTCCAGTATGCAGCAGGCGCCAGGACACCAACTGCGTTACTAAGACTTAACCTTTTAGTGGCTCCAAGAGGAACCTTAGAACCACATCCACTGCATCCTCACACGACAGCAGTTTCAGAGACTTCGGTGGCCTTCGCCTGGGCAGAGATTCAAAGTGCTAGGGATTATAAAGAGACCCAGAGAACCATTCTCTCTATAAAGGGAGAGTACACTCCTGGTAAGCAACCATGCACCACACCCACTTCCTGCTAGGGCATGTGCTTGACCCCTGCTCCCTGGTCTATGCCTCCAGAAACGGATTTCAGGGTCAGGCGTGGAAGATGGAGAGGGAGACCCTTCCCTCTCTTTCTGAAAAAGCAAAGGGCTTGAACAAGTGATGAGAGAGACCTTTAGGTGTTCCAGACACAGGGGTCGAAGGGCAAATCAATCGCCTGAAGACCAAGCTACTTCTCTGGCATTTCATGTTACTGTAGGCCTTTGAGGTGTCTCAACGTGCAAGATATTTCTTATACTTAAACTACACCTGACAGGCAGAAATGCCACGAGAGGTTCAGTGAAGGGTCACAGGAAGGCTTCCAACTGAGAGACCAAAGAGCTCAGGGTCTGGGGGCTCCCCCACTTTTTGCTGCTGGACAGAGACCTACAAAACTTGCTCACGGGACTAGACAGGCTTCTTACCTGCAGACACTCAATCTGCTGTGAGCACACCACCCACTTTCCAGTCCATCTTGTCATCTCCAAATCTGTACACTGTCACACATACAGATGTGTCTCCAGGGAGGAGGCCTTCCCTTTGAAAGCCACCTGGTCCCAAGAGAGTCCACAGATTCACCCACACACCCTTCCGTGTGCCACTTTTAGGGTTACTTCCTGAAGATTTAGGCAGAGTCTTCACCTCTCTCTTCTGGAGACAGGGTTTCTCTATGTAGCCTTGGCTGGTCTGGCAGTCAGAGTACACGTATCTGCCTCCAGGGTGCTGGGATTTAAGGCAGGTACCGACCACCACTTTCAGGGGACCACCCTTTCCTCTCTTGGTTCTTCCAGGCTATTTCTTGCAGTCTATTTCTTCCACATGCATACATGTGTGGATGTATGTGCACATGCACCTGCCATATCCCTCAAATGAGGAGACATGAGTGAACAGTCCAAAGGAACTGATGGCATGGTGGGGACACTCCTGGACAGGGCAGACAGGTAGGAGACCACAGTGGGTAAGAGAGGGCAACCAGGCTCAGGCAAAGAAAATGAGGACACATTCTGTAAAGACTTCTCTTAAGCTCCCTCCTGACTGGGCCTGGTCAGGAAGGGTGTGTGTGTGTGTGTGTGTGTGTGTGTGTGTATGCGCGCGCACATGTGTGTGAGATGGGGCTGAGGCAGAGGTGGATGCTGGGACAGAAGCCCAGATACCCTCTGCACCATGGCACATGGCAGGCATTCAAGCCTGTGTTCTGTAGACAAGAAGGCTGGAGAGGAAGGATGCAATCAAAAGGTGTGAAGCACGGAGCTGCAAGAACAGATGTGCTTTAATCAATTCATCCAATAAATATTTTAGGGGCTCCCAGACACTGCATCTAAAAATGCTGAACAGCAAGCACTTTGGCGGCCACCAGAATGGACTGGGGTGGGGGTGGGCCAGAGACCCAGGTGGCTGAGTAGGGCTCTCACTGCTGAAATCTCTCATTTGTTAGGCTCAATTTCCAGCCTCAAGGAAGTTCCTGCTGTCTGCCCTCCCTTCCTCATGTAGCTCACAAGGGCTGGTGTGGAGGATCTGCCCTCTTGCTGGAGAACTCAGCCGCCCCTAGACAAGGTACTCATGTAGGGTTGAAACAAGCACATTAGGCTTGTGGTTAGTGGTGTCTTGGACATGGTTTACTGGCCAGTGCAGAGTGGGCTGCTGGTTCACGTGGACTGAACAGACTTCATCTACTTCTCCAGCGCAGGCATAGTGGTACCAAAGATGGACAGTGACGAACCAGACAGAGCTATCCTGGGAAAACCGTAACGTACTACAAAGTTATAAGGAAGGTTTTCAGAGGTTTGGAGTTTGGGGAGAAGAATGGGCAAACTGTGTAGACAGGAATCTAGCTGACCCAGTAACTACTGAAGGTGCCTAGGAGTAGGGCTGACCTTATCTCTACATCCCTACCTCTTCCCAGGAGGACTTGGTCCAGTGGCTAACACAAAAACACTGCGATTACCCTGTCCACCATCCATATCCCCAGGTCTGGGGGTGGAAGCGAGGGTCTTTTGTGTGCACAACAGGCAAACACTCCAACAATCAGCTATATCTCCAGACCCAAGAAGAATTTCAAGGTTTCCAAATGCTTGAGACCCATACCAGAATACAAGGCTCTTGTCATAGGGTAGCAGGCAACAGATGCAGGAGGGCTATCTTTGGTCAAGGGACAAGGGTTGGAGATGTGTGAATCACACTGCTTGAATTAGGGACCCAGAATCCAGACCGTGGGAAGGTATTCATCCACCCATTTACCAGCCGAGGTGCTTTCTTGTGGGCCAGGACAGGGCTAAGGGCTTTACATGTCAATCCTCTCCATTCTTACAAGAGATAGAGATGCTGTGAATCACCAGGTTACGTGAGTCACCAGATCACCTAGTTGCTAAGGGATGGAACCAAGTTGCACAGAGTAGCCTGTGTGTAGCCACAGACATGCACTCCTAGTCACTGTCTGCCAGTTTTAGAGGTCTGCTTTTACCAGGAATGTGGGGTGCAGAGAGAGGAGGAGGAGCAGAAGGTATGTTCATAGAGAGATGGTATTTCCAAGAAGCGGGGGCCTGAACCAAGAAGGCCTAGCCTAAATATGGCTCCAGGGCAAGCAGGCAGAAGAACTGGAGGGTGACCTCAGGAGGAGGAGAAAACCTGGTGCCTGGAGGAAGCAGGGCAAGACCAGCCGAGGCCTGACATGAGGCCTCTTGCTCAGAGCCAGAGGCAAGATCAAGTGACCTCTTAAGGATTCAAAACTCAGAGAGACAAAGCCCAGAGCAGCCAGGCCTGGGCATGCCTGCTGACCCTGGCTGGATGGTGGCCTTGGAAACTGCCTCCTGTTCCGGTCCAGCCCCAGCTGGTGTAACCTGGGAGGACCTGTGACATTTCTCTTGGCCTCCCTTCTACAGCCAAGAGCTAATAGGGAGGAGAGAAGGATCAGAGATTCCGGAATGTACCTGGTCCCTCTCCACCTTCTCATCTCTACTCCTGGGGTCTGCTGCGGTTGGTCTTTGGTTTAAGGGTCCCAGTATGGAGTTCGTGTGTCTGGGGCTGCTTTTCATTTAGGGGACCTAGGAAGATGCGTGTATGACCCTAAGATTCCCCTTTCAACTACCTCCAACTGTCCTATCAGCTAAAGCACTCGGCAGAGGCAGGACATGCATTCCCAACGCCCACGGGGACGGAGCTTGTGTTTGCCCTCAGTTTTCACTGCCTGTGCTGCCCTACCCCGGCTCCACAACCTCGCCTTTCCTTCAAGCTCAGCTTCTTACCACAAACCCACAAAATTCATTTAAAACATTAGACCTTCTGGGCCCAGAGGTCAGTGCCTGGAACACCTGTGCTCAGCAGGCTGAGGCAGGAGGAAGCAAGTTCCAGGTCAGCCAGGGCTAAAACACAAAACAACTTCTGATCCCTAAGAACCATGGGGTTCGGGATGTGGGTGAAGAACAGCCCTGTGGCAGCTCTGAAGGGCAGAGATGGCCCCATGTTTTACAAACTCTGGATCCCTGGGCAGAGCTCAGCTGTCCCTGAACCCTTAGCTCTCCAGCCTATGACACACTCTCCCCCCGGGATGGTGTGAGGAGTCCTGGGGCAGTGTTACATACGAGGACAACACACCTGTACAGAAGGACTTCTCAGCCTAACACCTAGCGCCTGGGGTGCAATCCTTGCTCCCTCCCACCTTTGGGGACCTGCCACCCCCTACAAGGTGTCTACAGGTTCCTGTGTGCCTGTTTTAATTTCCTGAGCTGACTGCTGATAGGAGCCATGTCTATGCTGTCTCCCCAGACCCTGCCACAGAATGGGCTCCAAGGAGCAGAGGATGAGCAGATGAACCAGAGGCTGCTTCCCAGTGGCTATTAAAGCCACTCACTGCCAGTTGGTGAGTGAGCACGTCACTGTCATTCTCTGCTTAAGCCTGCTGCTGACAGCATGGCTCCCTCTACCAATTCTCCTTCCCTGCCACTCTTCTCTGCATCCTCCAACCTTTCTCTCTCTCTCACAGGGCTGGCACTAGAGGGTTGCTCTACACGAGGCACTTGTCTGTTATCCTAACTAAGGCACTACCCCAGACCACTTTAGTCGAAGCCACCATCACAACTGGCCTGTCCGGTCTCCTTTCTACAATGACTCCCTGTACATCTTGGAATGATTCAAATTCCTTGCAGTGTCTTCCAGGCCCTGCCTCTGCCAATCTGGCCCTTGCTTAGCTTTCCTGCCTTCTCATCCCTCAGTTCTTCAGAGTCAAACCCCTCCCTGCCTCAAGACTGTACAAACCGCTTGCTGCTCCCCCTGCCCAATAGCTCCTCCCCACCTACCATGTAGCTCCGGAGTCCTACTGGCAACTGGAAGGTCTTGGTCCCCTGTTGCGAGCTCTCACAACCTCCTAGCTGGCCTTGCCCCATTCTTCTCCACACCTCAACCCAACAACTGTTCTGCGTCCTTCTGTGTTTCCTGTCTTTCCCTCTGAACCCGAGGTCCTCTGAGGATCAAGTGCCTCTTCTCTGGTGCTTCCAATGCCTGATGCCTGCACAGGGAGGGCTGCATAGATGTTCCTGTGAGGCCAGTGCTGCTACCTCCTGGTGCTGGGTGGGGAGCAGGCTAGAATGTGGGCCTGGATGGTATCCCAGCTCCTGCATTCAGGCCTAGCTGGGTGGTTCCATTATGCACTGCACTGAGCTGTGACCTGCCCAAACACCCAGCCCCCACACCCATTCACTTTCCATCCCAGAGTCTGGGAGGAACGGTTTTGGGATTATTTCATTTCTGGATTATCCATGAGACATCTCCCCTCCGGTGAGAAGGATGAAGGGTTTGACATTTTAAACCCTAAGCAGCTTCTCCCGCTGCCTGCTTCAGATCTGCAGCCCTGCTGCTTGCAGGCAGATGCATGGGGAATGCAAGGCCATTTTAATCTTGGCTTGGCTTCATTAGGAAGGAAAAAAACTCTGCCAAAAAAAAAAAAAAAGCTTGAGCCATTGTCTCTGCCATGCAGACCTTTGAGACTCAGATATTAAAGTCAATTTTTTTCAAACAGATGGGGAAACAGAGGCCAGGGAGCAGGACAAAAGCTTAAAGACATGTAGCAAGCTAGAGGCCACACAGGGAACTGGTATTCCCCAGGGCCTTTTGGCTCTCATGAATGGCTCTTTGCCACCCCGAGGCACCATGGCATCTGGGGTCTGACAGAGCGGGGGTCGTAAGTTTCAACCAACTTCACTTCAGGACCCTGGATCACCCCGACCTCAAATGGCCTCTCCAAATCAGGAAGTTGGCCCTCAGGAGGCAAAAATACCCAGGAGGCTGTGGAACAGCAAGAGTAATAAGTGAGGGTTTTAGTCAAGCTGTGTCTTCCCTGACAACGGCCACAGGGGGCCCATGCTGAGAGAGGCCTCTCACCCCAAAGTGGGTACTAGCTGTGGCTGTATTAAAAAACAGACTGTTCTTCAAGAAGACATTTCTTCTTCTTCTTTTTTGGTTTTTCGAGACAGGGTTTCTCTGTATAGCCCTGGCTGTCCTGGAACTCATTTCATAGACCAGGTTGGCCTCAAACTCAGAAATCCGCCTGCCTCTGCCTCCCGAGTGCTAAACTAGGATTAAAGGCTTGCGCCACCACGCCCGTTTTTTTTTTTTTTTTTTTTTTTTTTTTTTGGTTTTTCAAGACAGGGTTTCTCTGTGTAGCTTTGGCTGTTCTGGAACTCACTCTGTAGACCAGGCTGGCCTTGAACTCAGAAATCTGCCTGCCTCTGCCTCCCAAGTGCTGGGATCAAAGGTGTGAGTCATCAACAGCCGGGCTCATTTTCTGCCCCGTATTTTCCTGAAAATACCGAAACAGACTTCCAATAGGAAGTAATGGTACCTGAGAGCAAGTGTCTCAGAATAGATCACAGGACTGAGGAGAAGGCTGGGTTGAGGAAAGGGACTTGTTTTACTCTCTGGACCGAGCCCACTGGCTGTAGTTTTCGAGGGTAGAGAGGACAACGTTCGTTGAAGCTGGACCTCTGCCCCACAGGTCTGACTAGCAGAGCAAAGGTGTTTCTCAAAAGCATTGAGAGGCTGGGGGTTGGTAGGTAGCACACACTTTTAATTCCAGTGCTTGGGGGACACAGGCAGGGGAGCGTGAGGCCAGCCAGGGCTATGTAGTGAGACCCTGTCTCAAAGAAAAAAAAAAAAGGCTTTAAGGATAAGAGGCCGAGAGAGAATCCTATGGGCCATTTTGTAAAGCTCTTGCAAAGCGCGAGACCAAGGTAAACGAGCCACAGCAAAGGAGGCTGCAGAGTCCCGAGCGAGTAAAGACCAGTGTCCTCCCTCCCAAGAGAGAAGCAGTGGTGTGGTACTCCTTGCCCAGGCCTAGGAAGAACGAGGGGTGATGTCTGGTCCTATCCCGTCTATGGTTCTGCCACTCCCAACATCAGGACTTCTGAATGGTCCCCAATGACTGAGAACATCATTTTTCCAAGACTGTTCAGTTTTTCTAATCTTGAGTTGTTCTCGATGGTGAATCCCTAAACTCTTCCTTGAATCTTACACAGGTGAAGGGCACTAAATCCCACCCTCCCTCCATCTTTATGCTCCCCCCCTACCCTGCCGCCAAGCGATAAGCAAGCTCATCATCCCTGACCCTCAGGCTTCTGCCTTCTGCACCCACATCCCCAGACTTACCCAGGAACAAAACCTCGTGGTCCAGTCGGCACTTCAGTTGGTACTACAGGGAGGTGACGGTAAATGTGTCCTCAGGGTGAGGTTCCGCCATGGGCCCCAGGAAGCCACTCTTAGGGCCCCCACCCAGGCCAGGATGTGCCTGCGGCATAAAGCCTGGATACCTGTAGGCAGTGTCCTGCAGGGGCAGCAGCGAGTCCCTCGGCACAGGGGACAGAGTTAAGTCACTAAGGAGTGGGCAGCCATAGCCAGCAGTGGCTGCAGCAGGGCCACGGGGTGGACCCGGGGGCCGGGCCATCTCCAGTGGCTCTTTGTCGGCCTTGGGTGTGGCTGGTGGGCTAGCCAGGTGAGGGGCACTGAGGCAGACAGCTTCCGTCCTGCCCAGGAAGTCAGCCAGCAACCCTGAGCCCACCTTGCCTTCATAGGGTGGGCTACGGGCGGCTGAACCTGGTGGGTACCAATAGGCTGTACCCTTGCAACTAGGGGAATCATAGTGAGGCTGGCCCAGCGGCAGGTCCCGGCAGCTCAGGTGGGCTTGGGCAGCATGGCTCAGGCTAGCACCCTGAAGACCATGCTTGAGGGGCTCACAGGCAGTCAGCTTGGAAGGTGGTGGCCGTAACTCTTCCTTGAAGCCTAGCGTCGGTGAACAGGTGGGCGAGTAGGCCTTCTGCAGGCCAGCATCGAACACTGTGGGTGGGTGGGCCAGTGGTGGGAAATGCTTGCTGTCCAGCTCTGCAGCACCCAGGCTGGGAGAGTCACAGTGGAAGCCTTGGCCAAAAGTGCCATCAGAAGGTGTCGATGGATTCATGGAGTAGGGTCCCATGAAGTCACAGGGATCCCGCTCTCCCACACCAAAGGCTCTCGACTGCGAGGGCAGTGGTGACATGCTGCTGTCACCACTGTAGTAGTCCAGGCCAAGATCTGGGCTGTCTTGGAACAGGGGATTCACCGGTTGTGGCTTAGGGATGAACTTGGCTTTGGCTGCTGTACCGCCTCTCTCCTTCTTGGCCGAGCAGGCCCCGCTACCCCGGCCACCCCGAGGCTGCCGGGGCCCGGTGCTCCGTTTGGACGGATAACCAGAGGCAGTGGCCGAGGTGGATGTCGAAAAGCCCAGATGGGAGGCCTCAAACAGGTCCACCTTCTTCCGCCGTCCACGGCCGGGCTTTGAGCTACTCTGAAAGAGGACGCTCTGGTTCCAGTTGTAGCCGGGAGCAGACGACGCTTCGTTCCAGTCCATCATGAGCTTCTCCAGGCTCGACAGGCTGGACTGGCCCTCGCTGCTCGAGGCCTCGCTGTTGGCACGCCGAAAGCCGCCGCCCCCGACTGGCTGGCTGAACTGGGTGCTGTCAGAGGAGGACTCGGAGAAGGTCTCGGACACGGCCGTCTGCTGCTTTACCTTCTGCGGTGTGTAGTTGGAGATGTCCAAGATCACATTGGGTTCACTGCCGTGGCAGTCAAAATTGGGATTGTAGAGCTGACTGAAGGCCTCCGAGGCCCAGTCCAGGCCTCCATACCCCTGCCGGAAAGGCCACTGAGAAGCCCCCACAAACTGCCGACAGTTCTCAGGCGAGGGCTGGAAGGAAGAGGAAGAGGAGGAGGCCGCAGAGGCCGTGGTGCCCTTGGGCACCATGTAGCCACCGGGTGAGACAGTACTAGCTCGACTGTCACAGCGCAAGGGTGTGGGAGCTGATCCAGAGAAGGGACCCCCCTCAGAGCTGTTGAAGAAGGAGGCCTTGCTGGGTGGTAGGCAGGGACCCCCAGTAGGTGGCGGGGCATAGCCAGCACTGTGGGCGCTGCTGGGCGAGGCAGGGAGGCTGTTGCCACTGCCGTAGGCGAAGCTGCAGTCCTTGCTGTTAGCACAGTCCTGGCCAGAAAAAGGCTTCGCTGCGGCAAACACGCTCTGCCCGGCACCATAGCCACCATACTGAGGTGGGTAGGCGTTGGCAGGCGGGTGGGCTGTTGGTGATCGGGCCACGGCTGAAGGAGGGGGAGCCAGCTTTGGGAAGGCTTCAGCTGCCCGGCAGTCTGAGGTGGCTGGGGTTACCCCGTAGCTTGTTGCCCGCCCTGGTGGAAAGGTCTGACGGGACGTCAGGACAGGCTGGAAGGAGGGGTCTGCCCCAGCTCCACTGCTGCCCACTGCCACCGGGCTAGCCTTGGCTCCCCGGCTTGGGAAGGTGGCAAGGCCCCGCTGAGCAGGCAGAGCACTGGAGGGAGGCCCTGCATAGGTTCCAGATGCCTTCCGGGACTCTGGGCGAGAGGCCGACAGGGCAAAGTCCAAGAGGTCAGAGGAGTCATCCGAATCAAGCAGGGACCGAAAGTAGCCAGTGAAGAGGTTCTGGCGCTCCTGGCTGAGCTCCGTCTGGCCGGAGGGCCCACCAGCATAGTAGCTGCCACGGCCTGAAGCCCCACTCTCCAGCCCAGTGGAGGCAAAAGCCCTGGCCTCAGTCCCCTGGAAACCACAGTTTCTGCCGGCTTGCCCTCCTGGGTGCCCATGGTGAGGGGCCCAGCCACCACCCTTGTCTCCAACCCACTCAGCACCTGCCTCCCCAAAGCCTGGGCCACTGGGCACCTGCTCTGGGAACAGAGTCCCATTCTTTCGGGACCGCCTCTTGCGCTTGGGTTTCCCAGTTACAGCGTCTATCTCCCCTCGGCCCCTTTTGCGTGGATGCCCCACCTCGGTGAGACCGGGACCCACAACCCCAGGAGCTGCCACTGCTACCACCTTCTTTTTCTTGCCAATGCCCTCAAAAAAGTCACTAAAGGAACAGCGGGCTGCCTTGGCTGCGTGGCCTCCACCCCTACCCCCAAAGCCTCCTGTTTTGCCCCCACGCCTCCGGAAGCCCTGCACACGATGCAGGAACTGGGAGATGCTCTGAGTGTCCGGGGCCTGGTGCACGGACTCAGGTTCACTGGGTGTCCAGCAGCGGGGTGGCGAGCACCTCCCAGCACACTGACTCTGGCGGTTCAAGAAGGCCAGCTTGGCAAGGACATCAGAATACTCAGCCTTACTGTCATTGGCGTCTGCTGCATAGGACGGCTGCGGAGACGCCAGCTTCTGTTTCCGTCGCCGCCGTTTCTTCACCTCGGGCATGGCCATGGTGGCCGCTGCCACAGTAGCAGCCTCGGCAGCTACCACTGTTGGCTCTTTGGGCTTTCCGGGACCCAGCAGCAGGTTCTTAGGAGGGCGGCCACGCTTGCGCTTGAGAATGATGGGCATCTCACCTGGCGGGAAGACCACCACCACGTTCCGCCCATTGTTCTTCATCTTCAGCAATGGGGTGGGCTCTGACGACACCCTCAAGCCCAGCTCCTTGCCCTCCACACTCAGACTGCTGCTCAAGGATGAAACTTTGTACGTGGTCTTGTTCCTCCGCCCCAGTGACACAGGGATCTTGGCCATCTTCACCACCATGCGCCGCACACCTCTGCACTTGCCTTTGCGGGTGGGGACCATCGGGGTTTGAGAAGACTCTGGCTCCAGCTCAGGAACTGGGCCTGGGCCTGACAGAGTAGGAGGTGGTGGTGGTGGTGGCAGCGGTGGGGGCTCAGCCAGGGCAGCTGCCAGCCCTGTAGGCATGGGAAGAGGAAGCAGGCGACCCTCAGGTCCCGAGTCCACCTTCCGCCCCCTTCCGGCTTTCCGCCTGCGACACAGGATCTTTGGCCTATCAGTGCGCCTCAAGGCGTACTTGGGGTGGCCCTCGGGCCCAGAGGGCCCATGAGGTGAGCACAAGTCCATGTGCAAGGGCTCAGCCAGTTGGCAGTGCCCCAAGGATTGCTGGGGCTCCAGACGTCGACCAGGGACATCCAGCAACTTGGGCAGGGGGTCGAGGGCCTGAGGGTCAAGGAGCTGGGATTCCAAGGAATCAGGTAGGGTGTCTAGGGCCTGCAGGGTCAGGCTCGGCAGCCCCAGGGGATCAGCAAGGGGCTGCAGGGGTGGGAGCTCCAAACCTTCTCCTAGAGGCTCTAGTGCCTGTGGGTCTAGGAAGCGGGGCTGGGGGTCCAGGAGCTGCGGCTCAGGCTGTGGGGAAGGCGGCTCAAGGGCTTGAGCCTCCAGGAGCTGGGCCTCGGGGCAAGTGAGGGAGGCCAGTTCACTGAGGATATCGGCATCTGCCAGCTCAGAGTAATCGGGCCCGTCCGGCTCGGGCTCGGGGGGCAGACCGGTGGCTGTGGCTCCAGGACCATGGCCTTGGCCAGGCTGGGGACTATCCCTGGGCTCGGGCTCAGGTTCATAGAGGGGGTGGCTGGGCCGCTCTGACTTGGTGTGAGGGTTAGCACATTCCTCGGGGCTTCGGATGCTGTTGGCCAGGCTGGGCGAAGAGAAGAAGCTGTACTGCAGGTCGCCGGGTGGCGGAGCGGGTGGGCGGCTCAGCCGAAGCCCCCCACAGTCCAGATGCACACCACTGTGCTGCAGGTCCTGGGACAGCCTTGTCAAGTCCTTCATGATGTCAATCAGCTGCACCACCGGACGCAGGTTCACACGCCCGTTATCCCAGTGGCGGAGGGAGTTGTTGTCTGGAGCTGGTGAGGGACAATGGGCCTGGGAGACAGGCCGGGCTGCCCGAGGAGGTAGCAGGTCGTCTCCCTTGGCAAGGACTGGTGGACGGCGGGAGCTGGGGTCCCGCCGAGGGGGTGGGCGTGGGTTCTCAGAGAAGGTATGGGTGGAAAAGGCCTTGTCAGGTGGGCTGGCAGGGGGCCGGGTAGGAAGCAAGGGCCGGGGGGTTGGGGGGCCGCCGGGGTAGTACTTGGGCTCTCGGAGGTAGTCAGGAGAGCTGCACACGGCACTGGAAGTCACCACCAGGCCCTGGGGCTTCACACGCATCCTGACCTTGTCCTCCTCGGGCCGCCGGGCGGGGCCAGGGCTGACATGAGGGTGCGAGAAGCCGGGACCAGAACCTGCCAGGGAAGGAGAGGCAAGAGGTTCTTCACCTAGCATTCACATCCTGAGGTGCCCTTGAACCTTTATGGTCTTCTGTCATGTGTACATACTGAACTCCTCATGGGCCGCCGGCACCCAGGGGTAAATGACCCACTTCTATAGGCTACGGGGTTAGAGATGACAAGATCCCCACTCCACATAATACTAGATACAGAACTGAAGAAGGTAAGGAAGACCCATTCGCCACGGCGCGCTCCTCCTCACCCTCGCTCCCCAGGCTGGACTCACCCTCGGCTCTGCCGCCTGGGCCTTCACACTGGTTATCTCTGTGGGCAACAAGACATGATCAGAGCTCAATTCTCTGCATGATTCAGGGTCCACACTAACCCTGCTACCCACACACAGCCCCACAGTTTTCCAGATGCCACCCCAGTTCCCTTAGGGCTCCTGACTGACTGACCTGGTAAACAGAGGGCCCCCGTGCTTGGGGACTCTGCCAGTCGATAGCTGTCGGCTGGGGGTGTTGTGGAGCAACTTCGGCCTGAGCCCAGGCCTTGGGGTGTGGACAGCGCCTGGAAAGGACCACCGTAGCTCAGGTTTAGTGAGCACCTACTGCGCGTCAGGCACTGGGCTGGAAGCTGTCCAGGCATTGCTTCATTTGATTCTTCATACCAATCCTGTGAGGTAGGGGCTATTAATAACCCCATTTTGCAGATGAAGAAATGGAGGCTCAGACATGAACTAGTATCATTCATTCATTGATTCATTCATTCACATGCTCATTACTTATGGAATATCTACTTTGTACAAGGCCTGGATAGTCAGACACTGAACAGGCAAAGCCCTACCTGACTTAGGAATCGGTGGATTAAGCAAGAGCTGCAGAGACCAGTGAAGAAAGTGCCTGGGACCAAGGGTCCGGGAGTCACCAGGAAGGTGACTATAAAGGCTTTGGGACACTTTACTGCCACCACCAAGCACTTTAATGGATTATCTCATCTAACCTCCCTGCCATACACATCAATCATACAGATCAATTATTTAAAGAAGCCATCCAGTAAGGGTCCCAAGCCCCAGGCAGGCAAGCCTATCTGCCCCGTCCCTTGCTGAATCAAGCTCTGCGAATATGCAACAGCTCTGCAGTGAACAGGGACTGCTGCAGGCATGGGCCACCATGTCTGGCTCTCATCAAGTTTTTTCCTATTCTTTTCTAGACCCAACAATGATGCCGAAGGAGACACAGTGACAAGAATATAGAAAGGGGCCTTCTCTTGCGCCCCTCAACCTTCCTCAGTCTCTGAAGTTCTCTGCCTTTCCTTACTGCCTACATTCAGCCCTGTCTGTCTGTCCTCCCGGAGCCCTGTCTATTTCATCTTCATAGGATTTATCACAACTGTAATCAATTACTTGTGTGACTGGCCATTTAGTGTATCTCTCTTGAGACTGTGGGCTCTTCAGGGGCAGGGATCACATCTGTCTTGTTTACTGCTGTATCCTCTGACCCCAGAGCCTGGGCTATGGATGCTACATAAATATTTACGGAGTGACTCTGAGCTGGTCAGGGGGGCACTGGGACTTAGATCTAGGCATGTTTGATTCCCAAAGGAGCCTGAAGACTCAGAGCTGAGCAGGAGTCAGGATCTCAGTGAGCTGCATGGGCCCCAACTGCTGAAGGGTCTCAGGGACAGCAGCCATTGAGCACTGCCTGACCTAGAGCTGGATAGTTACAGCTTATGGACAGGTTGCCATACTGCCCAGTGCTGGTCCATGGGGAGAATGCAAAGCTGATCAGTGCTAGGACAGTGTGGGAAGTGCATTCTTGTGGACCCCTGGGGTAGGCAGCCATCTGCAAGCCACTGACAGTTCTAAGCACCACCAAGGAGGGCAAGGCGGTCTTGTCTGTTCTGCTCAGGGTACCTCAACATCTGGGAAGGAATGCAGCCCACAGGAACCCTGTGCAGAACTTTGCAGTCCTCACCGAAACCCAGGAGGCAGGCATGGCTTACTATCCTGCTGCTAAAGAGCAAAGGGGCCTAGAGCCCTTGTGAACCTCGCCTGAAGCCACACAGCTGCTCAGATGCAGAGTTCTCAATTCTTTTAAGGCCAAACCCTCTTGCTCCTCTCAGCTCCTGCAACAATCCTTTAGCCACTTCTGGAAAGGCTCCTTCTAGAGCTATGGTTTAATTTAAGGCTGGGAGGAACACCGAAATTACCTAAGCCATTGGCTTCTAAACCCTGAGCTCAGGGGAGCGGAGGAGCTGTGTAACACTCCAGATACCCAGGCCCTAGTCCAGGAGGGCCTGACTCACACATCTGAAGGACATCTGGGAAGCTGTCATTTTAATCTGCACCCCCTGTCCTCCCCCTGTGCTCTAGTTCCATTTTACAGAAGAGGAAGCTGAAATGGAGAGGTTAGGAGACTTCACTGTTCGGCCATCCAGGCTGGTCTTTATTTCTGTCCACTGTCCCGGGCTGCACCCTTCGCTTCCCCTGTACCTGCTAACTTAAGACTCTCTCATGCCTGGCTGTGGACCTGGACCACTTCTAGCTCAGCTCAGCACTGCCCCTCTCCCCCGCTCTTCTCTACCCCCCCCACATGTACACACAAGCCTGCACCCAAGAGATCTCTCAATATAACCTGGAGCTCTCTGTATGCCCCATGCTGGCCTAACAGCAGCTGGGCAACCAAGGATAACCTTGAACTTCTAATCCTGACTCCATCTACCTACTCCAAGTACTTAACGCACACTACCACACCCAGCTTTTGCTGTGCTAGAAACTGAACCTAGAGATTTGTGCACAATAGGCAAATACTCTACCAACTTGGATATATTCCAGCCCCCACCTTCCTGGGAGTCAAGGTTTTACTAATAGCAGTGGCTGGCCTGGAAATCACTATGTAGACCGCGTGGACCTCTCACCCTTACAGCTATCCTCCCGCCTCTCTCTGTCAGTGCTCAAGACACAAGCAGTACCACTCCACCCAGTGAGCACTGCTGTTCTTGAAGAGAGAGCACCTTCAGAGTGTGGAGGCAGCCGGGCAAGGGCGTGCGTTCAGGAGGCAGAGGCAGGTGGCTCTCTGAGTTACAGCTGAGCCTGGTCTACAGTTCTAGGACAGCCAGGGCTACACAGTAAGAGCGCAGACTCTAGGAAGTGGCTTGACCTAGCTTTTGGAGATACCTACACCAGGAGTCCCTCTCCTTCCTCGCTGTGGGTGGGGCTGGCCAGGCCTTCCTGCTTTAGAGACCTCCCACTTGGGGCCCAAGGGCGTAATCTTGGCAGAAGAGACAAACCTCCTCTCCAGTGGTTGCTTCTGCTCCACCCACCCATGAAGACCTTTGGCCACATCCTCCTGACTGTCCACTGCTCTTTTGCAGCCTTCAGGATCTGAGGGAAGCAGTTGGCTCCCTTCCCCACCACACCCCAACAGGCAGCCATTCTCTTGGCGTCTTCTCAAAGGTACCATCTAGCCCAAGTCTGTGAATGAAAAGTCAAAGGGTCCTCTGTCTGCTTGTCTGCTTCTGGGTCAGTGTCTGAGCTTGCCCACAGGGACAGCAGCTGGCTAGGAGGGGGCCCCAACCTGCAGAGCACAGTGCCGGGAAGCGCCAGCCCACATCCTTGATCCCCAGCCCCACCCTCCCCCACTGTGGCTGTGACCACCCCACCCCTTCCCCAGCCCTCCTCCTCTCTCACCCACCCCTAACCTCCCCTGGGGAGCCAAGCTGCCAGTCCCAGCTCTCACTTCCGGCCTCATGACCCTCTCTCCAGCTTGTATGCACTCCCCCTCCCATTTCCCTCAGCTGGTCTGAAGGCTCGCGGATGTCCTTAGGCTCTCAGCAGTGGGAAACATGGCTGTTCTGAAACCTTCCTCAGGACCTCTCTTCTCCACTGAGGCTTTGCCTCCCAGCTTTGCCAGCCCCCTTTCTCTCGGGAACTTCATCTATCACCCTCTTGGTCTCCCCTTGTGCCCACTGAATTTGCAGATCTTCTAGCAAGCAGACACCTGCCCTAGATCATAACAAGGAACCAGTCACTTGTTTTGCATTTAAATGTGAGTACAGAGAGGCTTAGTCATGCCCTAAAGGACACACAGCCATGCCAATCAGTTTTGTTATCCTCTAAGTTTGGTTTTGTTGGGATCCTTTAAGCCAAACTGCTTCACCATCCAGAGATTCAGCCTAGCCCTGGCCTCCTCAACTATCTCGACTACCACTTCTAATCTCCCCCCCACCCCCGCTTGTCATCAAGATGCACTACCTCCCCTGACCACTAGGTGTCCCCCTGGAGCCACTGATGCCCCAAGGGGACCTGGTCCTGCCCCGCCCCCATCATCTCCCCCAACCCCAGAACAGTACAGCACTGCATACACCACCCTACCCTATCCCCAGTCACACAGAGCTCCTTTGTACAGCCCCCGCCCACCCTCTTCCTGTCCAGAGTTGGGCACCTGGCAAGCAGGTCTGTTCCTGAACCGCCCCCTGCCAGCCCCTTGCCCCGGGTGCCAGGTGTGTAGGCGCCACTGCCAGCTCTCACTGAACCCGAGGGTCACCTCATTGGCAGCCCTCCCTTCCTCCCTCCGAGGTCACCCAGGGACTGTGCTTTCTGCCCCACTCCACCCCCATTCCCTCCTGCCCTTGGCCCTTCCAGACTCCTGTCCTTGTCTTTCCTTCTGTCTCCCAGAGGACTCCCTCTTCCAGTAGCACTAGCACCTCCTCCCACCTCTCTCTCTCCCGCCCCCACCCACGGCCCTCCCCAGAGAGAGCCGGTTTGGCACCGCCCCTCACTGCCGACCAGGTCGGAAGAACTCCTCCCCCTGGAAAGTCACTGTTGAAAAGGAAGTGACTTCAGCAGTTTGGCCACAAGGCTCGGCATTGCTGAGCCCAGCTCAGCCCAAGTCCTGCCCAGCCCACCTCCAAAGCACAAAGGGAGCCATGTGCACATGCCACCTCAGCTTGTGCCCAGAACCCTGAGCACACACAAAACCACCCAAGGGTCTTTGAGTCTTGGTCCACTAGCACCCTGTGTGCTAGATAGCCCAGGATACCCACACCTGCATAGGACCCATCATCAGCAGTCACCACTACAGCACACAGGTGAAGCTCTTAACTATCCCCCCACGTAGGCCACTTATGTAACTCTTGCATACACAGCCCTGTGCACTAAGGACAGAGAGCCCTACACACCTGCTTGCACACAGACCCAGCACCAGAACACATACAGCCTCACATCCTCCCACAGCCCTGCCTCCCCACCCTTCCCATCCCTGGAGGCCCAACCCCCATGCAGACCTCAGGAATGCTCCTTTGGAAGTTGGGTGGGGTTCCCAGCAGGCTAAACACTAAGGAGCTTCCTGGAGCCTGAGGCTTCATGTGTCAGTTCAGGGAGTTGCCTCTATAGGGCAGGGCAGCCCCACCTGGCCTCTGTGGCTGGGAGCCTGGGTGGGCTAAATCTGGGCCACAAGAAAGATGGGTCCTGCCATGGCCCGCCCTCCGGCCAGCTGCCGGGCATGCAGTCACACCTGGACTACCATGGCCTCCCAGGTCTGTAGAGGAGTCCTGAGGAGGTCAGCTGCTAACATCAGGCATGCTGGCTTCCACCTCTGCCCTGAATCCTGATCACAGTCACAACCCATCTCTCCGCCCAGTTCTCCAGGTCATGGAGGCATAGGGAAGAGTCCTCAGGCTAGGAGGCAGGATGCTCACTCACTGTACCACATGAGCCTCTATTCCCCTCTCTGGATAATGGGGAGTTAAATAGGCTAGATTAATCTCTCTCTCTGTGTCTCTCTCTGTGTGTGTCTCTCTCTCTGCCTAAGCTAAGAGGCAGATTCCTGTTACACTGGCTCACAGTTACCTGAGCAGGCTCTGCAGAGGCTGGACTCAGCAGGAAAGGTCTGTCTCCACCAGTATCAGCTTCTCCAGGGCAGTCTCTGCAGAGGCCTGAGCAGTGCTGCTCTCCTGCTCACCTGGGACCCTCGGCACTCACTCAGCTGGCTTGCCTCTGGGGTCCAGGCCGATGGGTAGACAGTCGGGCAACCTCCCCATCTGAAGAAGCAAACACAGCAAACCAAAGATAAGCATGGATGGAGGATGAGCAGGGCAGAGGGCCACTGAGCCAGGAGGGCATGTTCCACAGATACCAGTCCTGCTCTGACTTTACCCCACTGCAGAGCTCAGGACCTGCCTACCATCCCACCTTCTTTCTTTTAATTCTTTAAAAACGTAATGACTTGGAATGGAAAGATAGCTCAGTGGTTAAGAGCACTGGCTGCTCTTGCAGCACTCTGGTTCAATTCCCAGCATGCTCATGGCAACTCACAGCTGTCTGTAACTCCTGTTCCAGGAGATCTGACATCCTCACCCAGACATAAATGCAGACAAAACACCAATAATACGCATGAAATAAAAATAAATGATTTTTAAAAAGTTACTTTAAAAAATATTTAATTACTATATTTTAAATGTTTTGCGTGCCTGGTGCCCTCAGGTCAGAAGAGGGCGTCAGATTCCTATGGAACCAGAGTTACAAGATGGTGGTAAGTTACCCTAGAGGTACTGTGAATGGAGCCCAGATCCTTAGAAGGAGCGACAAGTGCTCTTAACCCCTGAGCCACTTCTCCAGTCCCCAGTCCCTGTCTCTACAAGCCCAGGCCCCTGTTGGGAAGCAGTATCTTTTGCAAGTCTAGATACTCACATGTGTGCACAAACCGCACACCAGAGAGAGTGGAGGGAACCTGGCCTTGGCTCAATTCCTTATCCTGTATATATCCTATATTATTCTCCATTTTCTCACCCCTAAAAATGGGGAGTTACATCTTATGAAGGAGAGGGACAGTTCTGGGGAAGCTAGGGGCTGGTGACTACACAAGTCCGAGGTGCTATCCCTAGGGGAAGGAATGCCCACTGCCATGGAGGCGCACATGGGGAGGTGCACATGGAGCTGGCACCTGCCCAACGCCAGCAGCAACTGGATATAGCTCTTGTTTTTAGAGACAGGGTTTATCTAGATACCCCTAACTGTTCTGGAATTCATTCTGTAGACCAGGCTGGCCTAGAGATCTACCTACCTCTGTCTTCCTAGGGCTAGACCTAGGTGCACCACCACCCCATCTGTTTTCTTTAATAACCATGGCCTACCTAGCTACCCCGATTTCCTACGCAGTAGTTGGCCCCGTTGTCTGCACTGAGGCCGGGAGAGTGGGGGAGTTTGAGAACCAAGCACCACAGAAGCTTATAGGTTCTAGTTCCTTGGTAATGTGTGTCGGTGAGACTCAGTCATCTGTGTGGATAGATACACACATCGTATGTGGGTTGCTGGGGCTACTCTGCCTGTCAGTGCGCATCTCTGTATGTCAGTGTGGGTAGTAGCATGCTTAAGACTGTATGTGTGGGGGGCTGGAGAGATGGCTCAGCAGGCAAGAACACTGACTGTTCTTCCAAAGGTACTGAGTTCAAATCCCAGCAACCACATGGTGGCTCACAACCACCTGTAATGAGATCTGACACCCTCTTCTGGTGTCTGAAGACAGCTACAATGTACTTATGTATAATAATAAAAATATAAAATAATCAAAAATAATATAATAATAATAAAAAAGACTGTACGTGTGGGAGGGCTCAAGTGTGGCTCAAAAGTACAGCACTTGCTAGAATACAAGATCCCGGGTTCCACTCCTAGCACCACAGAAAAATGAATACAGTTTACACATGGATCCTGAGTTTGATCAGTAGTGATTGGTATATCAGCTGAGTCTACCTATCTACTAGAATTAAGCGTCTTCAGTTTATAATTGTGGACACGCCCACCATCTAAATTTCTATTGTTCACTTCTCTGTGTATTAGCTGAGCCTGTGACAGGTGTGCCCAGCTGTGAGTGCCCAGCTGTGAGTGCATCTTTGTGTACATACTACACCTGGCTCACCGAATCTCACTGCGTCAGGGGCCAGACCAGCTCCTGCCTGCCTCAGAGCTCTTTGGATGTGTTTGGCAGCAAGGTGGGGGCAGGTGGCTTATCCTCTGCTGTCCCTGCAGGTTTCCAGTCCCCAGGCCCGTGACTGTAGGCGCTGGTGTCACTGCATATCAGCACTGCTTACCTCCTACCTCTGTCTTTCCTTTCCGTGGGCTTTCAGGGTCACAGCATAATGGCGTGACTGGTCACAGTGTCCCTGTGGGTTTGTTTTGCCATGGTCAGCATGTGCTTGCGGGTGTGTTTGCATGTGCAGATTTGTATGACCTTATCATTGTGAGTCTGTGCACACCGTGTATTTGTGTATGTTGGAGGGTCCTTGTGTTATCCCATTATGTATCTGTGCCAGTACAGCTGAGTGTCGGTGTCAACCGGTGTGAGAGGTCTGTGGCCCTGTCAGCACAATGGTGCCTTGGCATTTGTGTGGTACCTTTGTGAGGCTCTGTGTCACTGTGTTTGTGTGCTGTATGTATTCTTCTCTCTTCCCTTCCCTCCCTCCTTATCTCTAGAGTGACTGAGTGTCCCCCCCCACACACACCCCGCCAGACACCTCCCCAAGCCTGGATTAGGGACAATTTATCCACAGGCAGAGGAAGAGAATTCCAACCTGCCAGAGCCTTCCTCTGCTCTGTTCCTTGCCTGCTTCCCTGTGGTTGGGTGGGCACAGAAACACAGCCTAGCAGCTCACAAGCCCTCAGGGAGCCCCCCCCCAGTTCCCCAGATGCCCAGAAAAGTAGAAAGGTATCCTGAGCCCCTACCCCACCCCAGTAAACTAACTGGTGCCCATGGCTCAGCTAACCTTCGCCCCCTTCTCCTCGTATAGCGGGTGGGTGAGAGATCAGTTTGCCAGGCTCTGGGGGCTGAGGAGCCCTAAGGAGCAGCTGCCCTCAGAGCCCCTATATCCTGATATTCCCCAGTTGATAAATGCCATTCCCCCCAATAAATAACTAGGGAACATGCAGCTATGCCCACTGCAGGGGAGGATGTGTGGTGGGGATAGGGCTGGGCTGGGGCTAAGGCTCCCTTCTCCATGCTCCAGGCACAAGGCAGAATCACATGTTTCCCATTAGCTGCTTTGGCCTCCTTGTTCGGGGGTGTTGGCTGGGGGAGATTTGTTCTGGTTGCAGACACCAGCAAAGACCACACAAGAGAGAGAAGGAAGGGGGGTTCTGTAACAAACGCCATAGGCACAGAGGAACAGAGACAGAGAGAAAAGGACAGAAGACAGGCCAGGAAAGAGAAAGGTGAGCAGAGACTGTGGGGGACAGGGACAAGGAAGGAGGCAGGCTGGGCTAGGCCCCAGACATGACTGAGTTCAGGCCAGAGAAGACAGCAGTCTGACAGGGAAGGGAGGCTAGAGACTAGGCTGAGGTACAAGAGCCTCAAGAGGATGGTGGGCTGGACAGAGAGGGAAGGCTAGGCTAGGTGAGGGTCTCACAGGCTGGGAAGTGGGTGCCCAGGCAGGTGGCGGGTGGCTGGTGAGGGCAGCCAGTGCCTGAGTCTCCCGCCTGCTGACCCTCAAGCCTCAGAGATAACAGACCCGAATAGTGCTGACTTGCGGTTCAGAAATCCAATATCCTCCACGGCGCACTAATCGACTACCTGAGCCCCAGCCTGCGTGAGCTGCCCCGATTAATCCTGCGGCTCCACAGCCTTAATTAGTTTAACAGTTTCAGGGGCAGGAGAGGCAGGCAGTAGGGTCCTTAGGCCCATGGGGACACAGTCCTCATGCAAACCCTGTCTAGTACACTACCTCCTCAGACACACTCCTGCCTAGGCCCCAGAGGCCCCTTCCCACGCTCCCTGAAAAACACTGGGTCCCTTCTCCCAAGGCCCAGTTCTGAAGACTGGTTCTTGGGTCAGAAGGTAGGTCCTGCAGTACTAAGACACCCCCCCACACACTTGTCTGTGCTTAGGGCCACAAGTGTTTCCTCTGGCCAGCCTTTTGGGGACCTTGTGGCCCGAATGGGGAAGTCCCACCAACTGCCAACCACACACAACAGGGTGGTATGTTGTCTCTTTAGGGTGAGAGACAGGCCCCTAGCTCTCTAACAACATCCCAACAGCATGAGACACTCATGCATGCCACCGTCACAACAGTCAGAGACGGGCAGGCTGGCACTAAGAATCTCCCAACATGAATAGCTGAGCATGCAACCTGTTGCTTCCTTCAAAGTGTGAGATGGTCATATCTGATGCCCCCAGATGGCACAAGGCAGATAGCCAGTCGTCACCCTTAGACAGTGTGACTACCTAACCGGGCACCTCTTACCCATTGACAGGAAACCTGTCATAGACAGTGAACCAAAATAGTTCCCGCCATGGGAGAGGTCTCTTCCACCCACAAAGCATGACCAGGGACACAACCATGAGTCCCCATCTAGACATGACATCCCACCCACACCCCTACCCCAGCACTGTCACCAGTCTGGGCGGTACTGTCTGTCCTCTGCCTGCAGGAGCGAGTGTCACAGCTCACAGGGCATGAATGTCACCCCAGCAATGCTAGAACCGGGCATAGCCACACGTTGCCCCAGTGACAAACGCTTCTGGCCCCAGGAGGAGGTGGAGGCACACAGGGCTCTGGGTGTGACCTTGCTCCCTGGACACCAGGAGGGGAGGTACCGTGGCCTTCTGCCTGGGGAACCAGCAGCCAGGTGCTAAGAGGAGACTGGGAAGGAAGCTGTGCGGGCACACACAGAAATGTCACCTTCCCAACCTCCCGTTCCATTTCTAATGAACTCAAGGAGGGGGTAGGATAGTGGCTGAACTACCCTTTGCTGGGACGGCTGTCCCTCTCCACACTTCAGGCCACAGAACTAGGGACAGAGACAAGGAGGACAAAGTCCAGGAGCATGACTCACTAAGGGAACAGGCCCAGCCTGCTGGCCAGAGTGGTGTGGAAGGCTAGGAGCCAAGAGGCCCGGGTTCAAGTCTACGCTCCTCCCAGGCCAAGTTGGGTGACCTTGGAGCAGCAGCCCAGCCTCTTTGGTGGCGGGGAGAGAGAAGGGGCTGAAGAAATACTAGGGTCAGAAGCAGCTTTACAGAAGGGAAGGGAGCCGCTTCCACTCCTTGCTGTTTCTTCCTCAAGGGCCCTCATAAGACCACAGGACACAAGCAGAACAGGAAGAGAGGGAAAATAACTGGAGAGCTGAAGTCCCTCCAGGTACAGGCTAGACCAGCGTCAGCTGAACCCTGTCTCCACTGCCTGGCTTCCCATGTGGACTGGTTCTTTAAGGCAGCCCGAGATGTGGGGTGGGGGTGTGGAGGTGTTGCTGGATATAGGACAGACTGCCTTAAGCTAAAACCATGAGCTCAGACACAAGTCTGTCCTCCACCTCACCTTTACCCTCGACCTCACTTGGACTACCTTAGAACCATGGACCAGAGCAACAGCTCAAAGGGAAGAGAACACACTCAAGTCCCCTCCTGTCCCCATGACCCACAACAGCACCTGCTGCACAGGACTGAAGAACCCGAGACCGCAGTGTTCCAGAGCCCTACTGTGTGTCCAGAGAGGGACAGACCTAACCTGAGGTCCTGAGACCGCAGTGTTCCAGGGCCCTACTGTGTGTCCAGAGAGGGACAGACCTAACCTGAGGTCCTGAGACCGCAGTGTTCAGGGCCCTACTGTGTGTTCAGAGAGTGGTAGACCTAACCTGAGGTCACACAGCGGGACTGCAGCAAAGGCCACAACTTTCCTCAGCAACATTCTCAGAGCAGAGTCCTTCTAGCCCCTGGGGGTGGCTAGAGCTAGGGGGCCCTGGGGGACTTAGCAAAAAAACGTGGTGACAGATGGCCTGCCAAGGCAGCGGCGATCTGGGCGGCTGGCATGCATGCTCGCTCGCTCCCGCGCAGGGAAGCAGCTAATTTTAGCTGAGGCCTCCATGCCAGCTTTGCTCCCCCCACCCACCCGCCAAGGGGGCCCAGCATGCCTTGCGTGCAACCCGCCTCCCCTGGCACCCCTACCCCCCTACCTGACCCCTTTGGTGTCCAGACCCCAGGGTCCTAGAACTGTCTGCCAGACTAGGCCTTGCCACACCCAGAGGCCAGGGCTGAACCCTGGAAGCCCGGATCCCTACCCTAGGGCCTGTTTCCCTAACTCTTCACTGGGGGAAGATGACAGGAGGAAGGCCAGAGGCCGTTGTCCAGCCTGGGAGGGCTGGACACCAGGGGCTGCCAGCCTTGTGGAGAGGGACACTGCCTCCCTCTCGGCACTAGAAGAGACAGGACCTTGATTTCACCAAGACTGTGGTTCTGGGCAGCAGTCTTCCCGGTGCTGTGAGCAGCGAGTTACCCAAGCCTTTCCTTGTTCCTCATAAGGCTTTGTTCCAGGAACTCAAAGTACTTTAAAGCCACAGCTAGCGAGTATCAGGTCTGGAAACTGAGGCACAGCCTGAGATAGCCATCATATCGGGAGCAAAGGACAAATCTTAGGGATCAGTGCGGCCCAGGTACCCTACAAGATAGCAGGGTTCCTGTCTAGCTTAGCCCCTGGGAGTGCTCCTTTGTGCCGCATGGGCCACTAGAAGGGTGACCAAGTAGGAAAGGCCACCTTGTAACTGCAAAAGAGGCCTCAAATTCTTCATCTGGTACCCCATTTTCTACAGGCTCTTTAATCTTAGACTCTGCCCATTTCAAGTTCAATTACATATGCCCAGTGGGGTGCCCAGGGCATAGAGTTCCTACTAGAAAGGAGCCTTTCTTTGGGGTGACCCTGAAGGGCTACCCTCAGCTCTCTGGCCATTGGCTACAAGACAGATGACCAAACAAACAGGGCACAGAAAAGAGTCTTGAAAGAAATCTGAATTTAGAGAGAACCAACCGGTGAGGACAGAGAGTATGAGGAGATAAAGGCAGAGGCAGAGGAAGAAAAACAGCCTAAGGAGAAAGGGAGAAGGGAAGGGATGGGAAACATAGCTGCAGAGAGGTAGGGAGACCATGACAGGGGAGACGGCAAGAAACAGACTCAGGAAGAATGTGAAGAGGAGGGAGACAAAGACGAGAGAGAGAGAGAGAGAGAGAGAGAGAGAGAGAGAGAGACAGGATGATGCAGAGACAAAGACATATAGAGGGAGAGAGATGGAGGAGCTTGCCACAGACAGGCCTAGGCACAGCAACCCGGGGTGCAGGAGACAGAGGGACTGACACACCCAGAGACTAGCGGAGACACTCAAGAGGGTGAGATGCACTCAGAGAATGGGGTGAAAAGAAGGGGGAGACACTAAGTGATGGATAGAGTGTGGGGGGACAGCAGGAACAGGCAGGGGTGGAGGGAGGGGCGTGAACAGGAGGGGCGATGTCGCCAGAACTTGGGGGGGGGGGACGCACAGAGGACAGAAATGGAATGTGGCTCTGGGCATGAGGCTCACAGATGCATCGGCTCTGGTTTCAGCTGGGGCAGTTGGCTGCTTGGGGGGTGGGGGGGGTGGACAGGGCTGTCAAGGGAGGGGGGCCTGTTGCCATGGTGGCAGGCACGGCAGGGGCACAGTCTGCTGGCACTTGGGAGCTCTGGGCATGGTAGGGGCTGGCTAAGGGGGAAGGGGTGTGATGAAGACACTTGTCTCTGCCCTCAGGGCTCTACCAGGAAGTTTCCAGAGAGCAACTGGAAGATGCTGGGATTGGCCTGGTCCAATCCCAGGGAGGCCCCCTTCCCCAGGTCACATGTGCCATCCCCGGGTTGTCTCAGGATGCCCCCTGGGGATCTTCCTCTCCTGTTCCCTGCAGTCTGGCTGAAGATCCCACATGCTGCTGCTGCTTTTGCTTGCAGGGAAGCAAGATTGTGAATTCAGGATCTGTAATCCTAACGCAGAGCCCAGGCCTACCGGGCTCCAGTTGCCAAGGCGACGGTGGGTCAGAGGGCAGTGCAGGGCGCCCGTTCCTCCAAGTCAGAATCCCAATTGTTAAAGCCCAAGAATAAACAGCTGAAGCGGCTGGGGGGGGGGGGCGGGGGGTGTGCTGAGGTCTGCAGCGGCTCAGTGTGGTGTTGTCAAGCGAGATGTCACTAATTGTCTGAAGGAACGGGCTGAGGCAGCTCTTAACTGCTTCCGTGCCACCGGAGACACCTTGGCTGCTTGGCCCCATCCCCGGGGCTTCCCAGCATTCCACTAAGCCAGCCTGTGGGTGTGTGCTGGGGAGTGCTGGCCCAGCATGATCTCCGCCTCCCTTGCACCGAATCCCCACAGACTTTGGATCCCAACACTCCTCTTTGCCCAACTTGGAACCTCCCACCTGCAAGCTACATCTTTATGTCCCGAATCACTGGGCTCACAGTATTTCATGAAGTCCAGAATTGCTTCCCTTGGCCTGCAAATGCTCTCTTAGCTGCCCAAACACGGCCTCCTCTTCCCCTAGTCAAAGGGTCTGGTACAGATGTGTGGAAGGAAAAGATAGACACACCCAGTGCTCTCCTGTCCTGATGCTTGCAGGGAAGGATCGGGTTGAAGTCTCCCTGGCATTTCTGCCTGCAGCTCTCCCAGGCCTCCAGCACTGGCTGTGTTGCTCCCTGTGTGGCTCTGGGCAGCTTCCCTTCCATAAGCTCGTTTCCTCACCATCCATCCCAACCTAAACATCTAGTGGTGCCTTTTCTGACTCATGCCATGTCTGTAACCCTGTTCCGGAGCTCCCAATCCAGTTGTGAAAAGATAAATCACACACAGAACGGGCAGTGTCTAGTATCCTGCAAGCTGCTTCATGGAGAGCTGGTGTTATTGTTATACCTCAGCGGCTGTCCCTCTGTAGACATGCTGAGTGAAGGTAATGGAGGGGGTGCCTTTACTGGAGGTGAGGATAGATTCTGGCAAGGTTTTCTCCAGAAAGTAGTATCTGGTAAAATGGAGATAGGGACTAGAAAAAAAAACAGAGGCTTCCAGAAGCAGTCTTTTTAAGATTTTAAGCTGGGCCTGTGGTCTCAGGATCCCAGTTCAGCCTCTCTCACTGTAGGAGTGGGGCAAGCCTTTGAGGTCTCCTGGCTCCTCCTCAGTCCAGCCTGTTCTAGGATCTCCTGCTGACTCCACTTACTGCACTGGGAACTCAGGAGATCAGGCAAAGCTCCAAGGGGATGGTCCCACCTGGAGTGGCATCTCAAGGAGGGGGGCAGGGCTTTGGGCACACCAGCTCCTGACTCTTTTAGGGGACTTCAGTGCAAGTCTTCCCCCTGCCCAGGACGGGAGAGGGGACTCACAACACCCACACCACTCAGATGGATACCTGTGGGCAGAGGCACAGCCCATGGGCTGGGATCTGGGCTCAGAAACAGGGGATCCCCTAGAGAGAGCCCAGCCCAGCTGGGGGCTGGAAGCAGACAAAGACTGCTTGTTCTCACTCAGGATGCCTGCGCCTTCTCAAACATACCTACAGCCACTCTCTGGGGACACTTACACCCACAGAGCCACACAAGGCCTGCCTGCCAGGGTGGAGTGGGGGGGGGGTCAACAATAGGTACAGCCAACCCTAAACTGAACCAACAACCCTTACCTCACAGAGAAGGCCACTCACCTCATATTCCAACCAAGTCAGCTAGTTATGGCCCCACAGCCTGCGGTTCCTGAGACAGACCCAGCCAGTCTCAAAGCTGCCCTCTCCCTCCTATGGCTCTAGCTTACCAACTTCTCTTTAGAGTCAGCCTGGCAGCTAGTGAGATCTGTTATCATGCTTTTTATTTTTGGTAGTGCTTGGAATTGAACCCAGGCCGTCAAGCACGTTAAGCGCCCTGGTCCCAGGCCCCACCGCACCCGCTCACATTACTTTTCACTAAGTACCACCTACTCTGCCCCACTCTGCAGACAGGTAAACAGTAGCCCAAAAGCCTGCTTTAGTGTCTTTTAGAGTCCCCATCTCAATGCTAAGACAGAGGCAAAGATTTGAACTCAAGCCAAGCTTGATGTAAGAGCCCACATTCTTGTATTGTGTTCTCTCTGCCCCCTACCACAGCATCTTACACCTCCAGCACCCTACACCACATATATGACCAGATAGCAGAGACATGTCTGAATGGAGGTGTAATTCCCCATCCCACACACATCTCAATGCCAGTCTAGCACCAAGCTGGTAATTCTAACTCATCGGTGTCTCTGCTGTCCTACTCCATGCTGGCCCGAGGAATCTCATCACAGAGAGCTAGAGCAGGAGCAGAACCAGAAGAGGCCACCTTTAACATTTCCAGCAGGGTCATCTCTAACTCTCCTAATCCCAGGATGACAAAGCACTCTACACAGGCTGGGGTGCCTGACCCCATGGATCTAGGCACACATACCCCTCCACAGCCCCTGATGAGAACAAGTCTAAACAAACTCCTTCCCGGGGAGGCAATGTGTGACCCCAGAGCCTAGCTGGGGAGCGGGATCAGATGACTCTCTCCCTAGCAGTGCCCTGGACTCCTTGGGGCTGACCTTTCACCTCATCCAGGCGTGGACCCAAAAGGGGGGAGCCCAGGACTCACCTCCTGTTAACCCTCTGCATTCCTTATTTGATTCCTGGGCTCCTGCCAGAGCCTAGGGGGTCTAAAGAAGCCTAGGCAGGTATGGCAACCTCTCTCTAGCCTCCCACCCTCAGTGTCCAGTTTTCAAGGAGCTTTACAAAGGTGCACCCCTGCCCCTGACCATGCTGTCCTGCTGGGATCAGATACCTCGGCCCAAGCAGCTGAAAATGACCTGGGCTATTTTTCGCTCCAGGATCATGTTGCAACTCCCCCTGAGCTGGCTGTTTCCCACACCTCTCCAGACCATCACTGCCCACCCTCATCTCTCACCCATCATCACTGACTAACAGGATAGGAGGACTCTTAACTGGCCGCGAGGAGCCGCCAGTCATGGGGCTGGGCACAGAACCAGGCTCTCTGGGTCCCGCCCAGGTTGCTTTCTAACCGTTCTGCACAGCCTGCTCTGTACCCTAGATGCCAAAGCCTCTGACCCAGCCAACCTCCCCCAAGCACCAGAAAGTCACTCTGGAGACTCTGGAGGCTCCCCATAAGTCCCCGGGCCGCTCTGCATGTTAGAAACTGCCTCTGCTGTGCTCCTCTTTGTTTAGAATTGGTTATCAGGTCTGTACACCTATGCCAGACTCGGAGGGCTACCTGGAGGGGTTGAGGGTATAGCAAGTGGGGGCAAAGATGGGGAAACTGAAGCTTTCAAACTTTACTCCCAGCTGCTCCTTGCCCCCAGCTTCTCAGTGGAGTGCACACACACACACACACACACACACACACACACACACACACTATTCCATCAACTCCCTCCAGGCCTCTGCTCTTTCTGCTTTAAGCTTCAACCCTCCTGGGAAGGAATGTGACTGGTCAGGTCTGAGCTGACCATGAGTGGTTGGTTATAAGGCAATAGACATCATACTCCCATCCCCCCAACCTAGGGGAGCTCACATACCAAGGTGGGGGGGCAGTTTAACTAACCCCTTGCAGCCTGGCTTACAGAGGGTTCTATACTTCCTTTGACCAGCCCTATATATAGTGGTGTTTCATAGAGGGTAGAATGTGTTCAAGTAATAGGAAGGGGTCATCTGCCTGCCAGGCTAGTCCTCATTAAGAAATCCCTTGCTACCCTAAATGTTTTATCTCATCTCCCATAAGATGGGAAAACAGCCAGGAACTGGTGCTGAGGGCTGAGAGGAATCTTCGCGAACCCCAACCTCAGGAGTCCCTAGTCTGATGGGAGAAACACAACCCTGCCCCAAAAAGTCTGTTGGGGAGATCAGGCACAGAGGCTGGGACAAAGAGCTGAGAGCAAGAGAGAGCCCTGAGCTGCTAACACAGTGGGCGGAAGCCAGGGCAGGCAGGAGAGCCAGCCAGGTGGGGTCAGTCGGGGCAGGCCTCCCGGAGGCCCCTAGCCCTACACCCCTCCCCCCAGGCTCTGGAATCTCGGGGGTCAGGGCCGAGGGACAGCTCCACCCCCTGCTCCCCTCAGGCTCAGGAATTTCCACCAGCAAATGGGGGGTTGGGGGGGGAGGCTTCGGACTCCATCCAAGTTGGCTCCCACTGGATTTCCAACTGCAGCTACTCCTAGCCCCCACCTCCACCCAAGCCCCTAAGGCTGGCCCCCAGCCCTCTTCTCTCCCCCCGCCTGGGCTGGCATATAGTGTGCCAGGCGCTGGCAGAAAACAAACCCGCCGGGGTGGGTTTGCAGGGAGCGGGGTAACCTTGACACAGTTGCAGCCGTCGCTAATGGCAGACACACACTCCGCCTGTTCTGGGGGGACTGTTGCCGTTGCTAGGAAACCGGCAGCCGCGTGAATGGAAATGGGTCAGTAAACCTGGGGAGAGATAGTGTGACACTCGAACCACTGCAGCTGCTCCAGCCCACACCGAAATCCCTCCTCTTCAATATTTATCACTCCCGCCTGGGCCCTCAGCTCCTGCCAGACCCGGCACCAGCCTGGCCCTCAGGATCTCCCCAAGGCCTGATAAGGATGGAGGGAGAGAAGGCGATGGTTGTTGGGGTGGGAGGTGCCTCGGGATGGAACTGGTTCTGGAGAAGATTGAACAGGAAACAGAATCTAATCCCACGGCGGGGAAGGGGTTAAAAGGTCAATTCACGCCTGTTCCTGACTTAGGCACCGTGGTAAAATTACAGTGAGTGAGGCCTAGGCCTGCCTGTTACCTACACAGGCACTAGAAGGGGCAGATTTCCAGCCTCTCTCCACCCAGTTTTAGGACCTCCCTCTGGATAAGAGCTAGAGTAGAGGCACCCAAAAAGCCCCATACAATCAGATGGCATCCCAAAAGATCAGGGACTGCCTACTCTCTTACGACACACCCTCCAGATAGTCACTGCTCAGGAAACCTTGACAACAACCCCACACAGAATCCCTCACAAGAGAACTGCAATTCCGAACAGTGCAAAGAGGGCGAGCCTTCCCCTCTGCTCGAGGCTGGAGCCTGGGCAGCATAGCCTCCCTTCCTCTCCATGGCCAGCCTCCTTGTCTAGAGCACACCCTGATCCACTGTCACTGAGATGACTCTTCTGGACAGCACCCCATCCCTAGCGACTTACTGGTCCCTGTCACACATTCCTTTCCTCTTATTCTAGAGCATCTCTCTCTCTCTCTCTCTCTCTCTCTCTCTCTCTCTCTCTCTCTCACAGGAACATAGAAACCCTGGGAGGCAGCAACACTGCTCATTTGGGGAACAAGCCCCCTCCACCCACCATGATTCCCGTCAGCATCCCTGAAGAGTGTGTTTCTCTAAGGAAGGTGCTCTACCTTGCTCGCTCTCAGGGAGGTGTGGGGGATACCTTGACAGGGTTCTCCCAGACAACTTGGTTCTCTGTGTGCTATCTCCTAGGACGCATCAGTCAACACAGGCTTGGAGCCTGTCAGAGCTAGAAGGTGCCTGAGGGAGTAACCTATCCAGCCTGTGTCAAGAAGAAGGGAACAGAGACACAGAAGAGAAATTGCCTGCTCAAAGTCCCACAGCTTAACTGTAGTTTTTCAATCCATTACTGTGAGCCCTCTGTGGGTCTGAGAAACTTGCCAGATATATGCATGTGCATTTGTTTTTTCCAGACAGGATTGCTTTGTGTAGCTCTGGCCGTCCTGGAACTTACTTAGTAAACAAGACTGGCCTCGAACTTGCAGAGATTCGCTTCCCTCTGCCTCCGGAGTGCTGGGGACTAAAGTCGTGTACCACCACTGTCTGGCTTGCTTGCGCATTGTTAACTTCTGATGGGACCTGTTTTACAACCTTGCTGCCTACTCCCTAACCCAAGCTGCAACACTTTCTGATTCCCAAACAGGCTGTCTCTGTGTGGTAGCTCAGAGTGGGCTGCACTGGACTTCCTGGCCCAGCCAAAGGGCAGGTTCCTGAACTCTGTAACCAGACCCCCAGCGTACTACTAGAACCCAAAGGTTTCTCTAGCCCATACACATAGCATTCAAGCAAAATCACTTTATTTCCAGGGAATCCATGTCCCGTATTATTTAAGTAGATCTCTGCCAGGATGTCCCTGGGACGTTGAGTTGGATGAATTGAAGAGATAGGTGTTCGAGGTAGTTTTATTTACCCACATATAGTACCTGGTGGTGTTGGGGATTTAAATGGAAGGCCTTGGGCCTGATAGGCAGTTCCATCTCTAGCCCATTCTGCAGAAAGGCAAACTTGAGGTTCAAGACATCAAGTTTACAGTCAAATGTAACCTTTGTTGTTTTGAGATGGGGCCTCACTGTGTGTGTAACCTGGCTGGCTTCTACGGTACAGGAGATCCATCCGCCTCTGCCTCCTAAGTGCTAGGATTAAAGTCCTTCAACATCAGCCCTACTGAAAGGAATCTTGGGCTCCTTCCGGTGTACTAGTCTTTCTCAATGGAGAAAGGCCAATCAAACGGAAAACAGAACCAGGGTAGGTGGGGGTGGGGGAGAAGGTGTGAACAACAGGTCCAGGTGTACTTCCTGGGCTGGAGTGGAGCCTAGAGGAATTTGAATTTGAATCTGCGCATCTGGCAGCGGTGGGGTAGAAAGAGAGCAAGGAGCCCCAAAGGGAGAATCCTACTGACCTTAAGCCGGCCTGGGCCTTACACCTGGAGACGCGAAGCTTTGTCCTCTGCCAGCCCCACCCCCCAGCGGAACAGTGGGAGCATCCGGAGGGGACCAGCCCCCACCTTGGGCATCAGTTTCCAGTCCACTTAGAACAGGCTGGGGAGGAAAGACTAATACATTGTGCCCAGAACTGGTTTCCAGCACCCAGTACTTACAAGGTCTCTTACCCCGGGTAGACAGCTCTACCTGAACCTAACAACAGTAAGCACGGGTTTAATGAATAAATGAACACTCATTGAAACCAACGGCTCTCCCTCTCCATCCTTCTCACGAGACACCGATTACCTCGGGAAACCACGTTCTACAGGGGCCAGTGGAAGGCCGATGGGATTAATGCTTTAGGGGTGGCCTCTATCCTCCAGAAAGCGACTGCTGTTACTCAGGTGTCCTTACTACGAGTGGGCCCCATACTAATTGCTTTACACGTGCATCTTTAAGTCCCACGAGGCCTAGGTGTTTTTTTTTTTTTCCAGAAAAGTCAAAGGTACACTCAGGAGTAAAGAGACTTGTCTGAGGACACTGGACAGTGCAGGGCAGAGAAAGAATCAAACCATGCCTACCACCGATGCTTCGGTTTCACGCGGTGCGGTAAGCTCGGTGGGAGCGGGAATTGTAACTGAATCGGGGCCTTCTGCTGGGAGTGGCCAAACGGTTCATCCGTCTCCATCCGTACTTTGCCAAAAGGTTCTAGAATTAGGCAAAGTTGTGGGGAAACTAATCTCTGAACACACGCGCGCAGCGCGCGCACACACACACAAACAGTGAAATTAAAAAAAAAAAAAAAAAAAAGCCCTGAGAGGTCACTTACCAACTCCCCTGGCTTTCGGGGCTCCGGGAAACGGGACGCCTTCCCTCCCGGGTCCCTTTTCTGGACTCCCTGACCCGCAAGGTGCAGAGTTACGCCCCAAAGCAAGCTGCTGCCTGAGTTGGGGAAATCATTCAGGATGTCCCCAGCCGTCCGCGGTCCACCGGCTCGGTCGTTGCGAGGAGGAGGGGGCCTGGGAGCGAACGGCCTCGCCTGCCTCCAGCAGGGAGGCAGCCCTTCGACGCCTCGGCTCGAGCAGGAGGCGCGGGTCTGCCGGCCGAAGGAAGCCGCTGCCGAGTTTTGCCGCCGACGCCGCCGTCGCCCCTCGAGCTACCTGGCCGCCCGGTGGCCGCGCCTGCGCCCCCGCCCCCTCCCCAGGAGGCCGCAGGGCTTCTGACTCCGGCGGAGGTGACGGGGCCGAGAGGGAAACCAGGCGGCGGGGGGAGGGGCGTCGCCTGCACCTGGCCCCTGTCCGCCGCCCAGGCCGGGGAAGGGCGGGCCTGGACCCCCGCCAGCCCCGAAGGAGCGACGGGGGAGGGGAGCCTCCCGCCTCGCCCGGGGGAGGTCCGGGACCGGGGCGGGGACACCTCCCACACCCCCGGAGCGGCGACGGCGGCTGCGGCGGAGACGCGTGCGGGGGTCGGCCGGCTCGGCGCCCCCTTCCCGAGCCGCGCTGGGCCGGTTCCCCCGGCCGCTCGCGCTCTCCAGCTGCAGGAAATTCCAGAAGCTCTCCATCATCCCGGCGCAGCGCGCCGCCCGGGCTGCCAAGGCTCCCCGAAGGACAGCCACATGCCGGCCCGCCGGGCGAGCGAGCGAGCGACCGTGCGGCCCGCCCTCGCCCCCACCCACAGTCCCACACTCGGCGAGGCAGCCACGTAGCCCGGCCCGCCGCTCCTTCCCGCGCCCCGGGGACGGCGGAATGCGTCGCAGCCCCAGCCGGGGGCTATTTTGAGCGGGAGGGGAGCGGCCGGGCCGCGCTGTTTTCGGCTTTTTCCTGGCCCCCGTCCCGCTAGCCGGGGCCCTCGGCTACCCGCGGAGGAGGGACACGTGGAAGGGGAGGGGAGGGCCGCTTCGATCCGGCTCCGGGCTGGGGAGGGCCCGGGAGACACCCGGCCGGACTCGCTTGCTCTGGGGGGTCGAGCGGCAGAATTGCTAACACCGCCTGACAGCGGCCGGTGGCTGCGAGGCGCCCGCTACCTGCACGCCCCTCCTCCGGTGAGCGCCCGCGGCCCGGGCACTCCCTCCCCAGCGGCGGACTCAGGTCTCACTGGATAGCGCCGCCGAGCACCAGTGGCCAATCACCGGCCTCGATTTCCTTACCTGTAAGTTGGGATGAGCTACCCGGCTTTATTCTGAGGGTACCTTATTCACTTTGCCGTGCGGCCTTTTCCTGAGCAAAACTTTTTTGGGGGTGGCATTTATTAAGTGGGAGGGATTTAAAAAGCCCCCCTTTCAGAGGAAAAGTGCCGTACACCAAAACAGTGTATTTTCATACAATACATTTACATCTAGCGCCTGCTTCATATTAGTGGCCAACAGCATGTACACTGGCTCTGCATTATCAAAAAGCATTAACTCCGTTAAGGTCTCAATAAAGATACAGTGTTGTTTTTTGTTTTTTGTTTTTTTTTGCCGGAGGAAACTGAGGTTCGGTAGTGACCTGCCAGAGGTTAGACAACAGCACAGCCCAAAGTCAGACAAACTGGCTTCAGAATATTAATTACTGACATAAATTAATTACACCTTAAGCCCAATGTGTCAGAATAGGTACCCAATAGAGATCTCCCATCTCTTTAGTACCCTGCTGCAACTGTTGAATCTGTTCAGCACCTGCTGTGGGACAGCTAGAGGGTCTCTGGACAGTGTCTAAAAATGGGTACCAAACTGGATGTCCAAGACTTCTCTCTGCTTTCCAATGCTCATCTCAGAGTACTTGGCCCCTGAAGTTAACTCATTTATCATATTCTAGACTCAACCCAGCCTCAGAGGTAAGGGGTACAGAAATGAGGAGATATGACACAGGGAGGGGGGTAGGGCATCCTCACAGAGCCTAGAGATGCTTCCTGCTCCCTACACACACACACACACACACACACACCACTCCAAGCAAGGAAACACAAAGGTTGGCAGTCACATATCACCCCCCCCCTTTCTCCCGCCCCGGAAACCTGGCAGTTTATTTCTGTCTCCGGGTCCCCTGTTTCCATAGAGTCAGTCCAGGAAGGCTGGCAGCAGCTGGCTTAGAGGGGCAGGGTTTCTGCTCCAAGGGTCCAGCTGCCACCCTGCCCTCCCCCACCTACCAGGCCAGGACGGACTCCAGAGTCAGGGGTGACATTGGGATGAAAGGAAGGAGCTAAGAACCAGTGCTCAGAGGTGATGCCAAAAAGCCCTGAGGCCTGGAGCCACAGTAGAGGTTCCACCTGGGGCCAGTTCCTCAGAACCCTGAGGGAGGGGAATCCTTTCCCCTCAACCCACAGCCCAGGTGCCGGCTCCTGCTGGGCCAGTCTATACCGGTGCAAATTGGCTAAAGGTGTAACCCAACACTTCAACCCTATTTATTCCAGATAATTCTGCCTGGACCCTAGTCCCAAAGAAAAGGCTGCCACCTGTCACACGTGGCTTCTGAGTGCTGAGAACACTGTTAGTCTCCAGTGAGAGATGGATAAAATATACAGCAGACACTCCAGTCCTGCTATTAAAAAAAGGAAAATAGCTCAGCAATCCTGTAATGATTCTATGTTGATATGATCCTATCTTTGATATGCTGCGTTAGATATGACACATTAGTGAATGGATTTTGCTTCTCTTTCTTAGAGCCCCCAGCCTGCTGGCACATGCCTGTAATTCCAGCATGTGGGAGTCTAAGAAAGGGTCTTAAGTTTGAGATGAGGCAAGCCTGGGCTACATTCCAAGCCTCCTTTTTGACAGAGACACCCTGTCTTAGAAAAAAAAAAGTGGTTGCATGCCTTTAATACCAGGACCAGGAAGGTAGAGGCAAGTGGATCTCTGTCGAGTCCAGACAGAGCTGTGCAGTAAGACCCTGCCTCAAAAACAAACAAACAAAACAAAACAAAACAAACAAAAAAAAACCCACAGGTATTAAAAAATGTTTACTTCCATCCACTGTGCTTTATTATAGTGTGCTGTTCTAGATCAGATGATGGCTTATGACCAAAATTCTGCCAACTCCAGATCAGTATCTGTAGCTGTCAGATCACCCACTTCCCCAATCCAGACCACAGCCTTATGCAGGGGTCTGAATCTCAACACCCCATGCTTCCCCAGCCCAGCTTTCTGTGAATTTAGGCAAAGCCAGAGATTTCTAAGTATGTTCAGCCACTGTCAAGTTTTCGGTTGTTATAGCTTCTTTTTTTTGAGGCATGACTATATTCTGTAGCCCAGGCTGGTGTGGAGCTCACTACAGAGCCTAGGCTAACCTCAAACTCAACATCTCATCTCGTGCCTGGACTTTCCTGGTGCTGGGATTACAAACAGGTGCTCACCCTTGACTCTAGTCCAAGATCACCTTCCAGATCAACCTGCCCGATACATCAGACTTATTTGCTCAGAGATCACTAATATTAGTTTAAAACCTGCACATCCTTCAGAAAGAATAAGGCTTTTCACCGGGAGTTGGCAAATTACAACCCATGGGCCAAAAGCAGCCTGTGTCTATTTTATAAGTGAAGTTTTACTGGCACACAGCCTGGTCATCTGTTTATGCATTGTCTAAGGCTACTTTCAAGGTACCACAACAGAATGAATGGCCTACAAAGCCTTATAACTTTTACTATCTGACTCTTTACAAAAAGACCTTTTCTAGACAGCCAAGTCCAATTCCCCACAAACCCGTATTCCAGCCTACGGAGCTAAGCCCCATCACTCCTGGCTGTGCTTGATGGAGCCCAGTGAGAACCTAATACTGGTCCTAATACAGAGTCCACTGTAATCTCATCGGACGGACCCCAGGCGTCTTCTCTGGAATGGAGTCTCTACTTCTGCATTCCCCTGGAGAGTTCAAGGCCCACTGGCAGTTCTCAGTGGCCTTGGCACAGGGAGGGAGGGAGGGAGGGAGGGCAGATTCCAGCGACAGCACTGGAGCTGAGTCAAAGGGTCAGGGATAAGGGCTTCTCTGCCAGCCAGCTCAACATAATCAGGTCATGAAGTTAGAGGAGCCTACACTCCACCCTTCCCCAGCAGACGCCATTAGCCGTAGGATTCTACAAGGCAGACTCTGGAAGCCAGGCCAGAGAACTCTAAATGAGATGCTCCTTCTCAACTCTCACCTGGATCACCTGATGCCTCTCCCGTCTCAGGGCTAAGCTGGCATTGATGCAGCCCTTTTCCCTACCTCTTGTCTTCAATTTCTCCATGGCCTTTAAGACTCCTCCCAGGCCTGTCCTGGTCCCTGCCATTCCTCCCCACTTGGTCCTAGAATCCTGAGCTAACCGTAATGTCCGGGCTGACGAACTCAGTCTCCCTTTGCAGCTGTGATTCTGAGCCAGTCACTCGGCCTCTGTAGGCTTCCTTAGCTACAGATCCCAACGAATAATGGTATCCGTCCCATATGCTGTACATAGCTTTAACCAGGCTGCGAGGCAGAACGCTTCATGCAGCGCCTGGCCCAGAAGCACTTGGCACTAGTGCCACTCTTAATCACGCTGACCCCCCCCCCCCCAGCTCAGTTCATGGATTTTGTCACAAAATGTTAGCCAAATCATTCTTATATTTATCTGCAGAGAAGGCCCTAGCTCTGTCATCTTCTCAAAATGGATCCTTAGCCCCAAAGTTAAAAATCTAAATGAGAAAACAGGTATATAGAAGAAAGGACCCATGCTAGGAAGGACCAAAGGGCAATGTCCGAGAGTACGAGATCTCAGGTCTCATTCTTTTCTGCCAACCTAAATGTCTCTGGCCTGACCTCATCACCTGCTCGGCTGCGGAGGTTCCTCGATGGGCTTCCCACCCCCATCTCCTTCAAGGACTGTCCTGTGTGTCCTCACGTCCCATCTCCTGACTGTGACTTTGCCTTAGTGCTGATGACAACTTCAAGGCTGAGGTCCCTGGCTTGACATTCAGTGGCCTTCACAGCCGACCTGGGCCCTGCTGATTTCTTCATCTCCACCCATCTGAGTGCCACCCACAGACTCACTCAGTTCTGGACAGATCTGGCCCTGCTGGCTGACACCCCACTCCCCCCCCATATCCCCCCCCACCTCAGGTCTGGCCGGTTGCCCCTGCTGTGTGTGCCCTTAGGGTTATTCCTTGTTCAGCCTCTCTCAGCTCACCCTGAACAGAGCAGGCTGAAGTGTACTGACCATGCGAAGTAGGCCACTTCTGTAACTGTCCAGCTAGGCTCCATGTCTGGCCACTGGCTTTACCTTAGCTTTCTCTCTCTACTCCACTCTCATTCTGCCCCCTTGCCACAGGGACTCTCAGGGAATCAAGGGTAACTCTGTTTGTTTGTTTGTTTTTTTCCCCTTTGAGCTTCAGTGTCCCCCACCTTACTAATGGGAACAGCAACATCTACACCTCACATGATATTCATGAAGGATAAATCACTTGTAAAGTGTGTGCTGGGAGGAGGGGGGTTGTTCTAATAAAATTTAACAATTCTAAATCATCACCACAGCCTCTATCTGTAAGTTTATTTCAAATTATCATCTGTGCCAAGAGTGATGGCGTGCATCCACACTTCCAGATACTCAGGAGGCTGAGGCAGGAGAGTGGCCAGGTGTTCCACAGCAGCCTGGCCAACTCAGTAAGACCCTTGCTTCAAAAATCCAGCTGGGTGGTGGTGGCACATGCCTCTAATCCCAGGATTTAGGAGGCAGAGGCGGGTGGAACTCTGAGTTTGAGACCAGCCTGATCTACAATTTTAGTTCCAGGACAGCCAAGACTACAAAGAGAAACCCTGTCTCAAAAAACAAAAGTTATGGGCTGGTGAGATGGCTCAGTGGGTAAGAGCACCCAACTGCTCTTCCGAAGGTCCGGAGTTCAAATCCCAGCAACCACGTGGTGGCTCACAAACCATCCATAACAAGATCTGACGCCCTTTTCTGGAGTGTCTAAAGACAGCTACAGTGTACTTACATATAATAAATAAATAAATCTTTCAAAAAACAAAAACAAAAAAAACAAAAGTTATATATTCAGGACACCCTTGCAATCTTGTATGCCATAAGTGCACACTGCTTCTATTTCCTCCTTGGAACTTCTAGTAACCTTCTAACTACACACACAAACACACACACACCACACACGTTCTTGTTTGTGTTGGAGACAGGGTCTCACTATATAGCCCAGGTTGTCCTTGAACTCATGATGTTCTTTCCTTAGCCTTCCAAGGGGCCTAGCCAGCTAACAAACTATACATTCTACCTGCCTGTGTGTGGATTGTTTTACTGTCTGTGTAAATTTGCTGAAAGTAGAGGTTTGGGGGTTGTTTTGTTAATACATCAATTCTGTTCTGTACTTTGTGCCCTAAAACAGCCTAACCCTTGATGTGCACTGTGTTGCCTGAGGTTGAAGGAGCCATGTCAGCCCGTGTTCCAGGCACTATACTGCTCTCGGGCCATCTTGTACTCAAAGACAGTGGGCAGGAGGCAGCTTGGTTAGGCTACCTCCAGAGCCCACCCTGTTAATAACTATGCAATACTTCCTTTCCTGATCATGAGCCAAGCCTCTTACTGTCACCCATCAAATGGCCCAAGGCCACTAGCCACCCCAACCCTTCTTTACTAAGCCATTTCCTCCCATTTCTCAGTCCTTCATTTCAGTCCAGAGTAGTGGCTCACACCTGTAAGCCCTAGGAGGCCAATACGGGAAGTTGCCAATGCAGCAAGTTCAAATTGGAGGACAGTCTGGACTGCGCAAGTCAGTCTCCCCACTCCCTTCTCCCCTTTTCTCTTCTGTTTGAGCATGAGCACGAGCGCCCCCCCCCCCCCCGCAAGAGCACGCACACATGCGAGCGTCTTGTCCTTCTTGTCCGCTTCCGTTTCTTTTTGGCTATTCTAGTCCCCAGTCTCTCTCCTGACAAGGGATTCCTCCTTCCTCTGCTGGCTCAACCCCTACCCCCACCCCAGCCCCCAACTAGCTTGATTGAACTAACTTGACTGTGATTAAGAAATGTAGCTCCAGGCAACCAGTGATGGCCCAGGTCTTTAATCTCAGCATGTAGGAAGCAGAAGCAGGCTGATCTCTGAGTTCCAGGAAATCCTGGTCTTCAGAGTGAGTTAGGACAGGCTGGGGCTGTGTAGACAGACTTTTTTTTTTTTTTTTTNTNTTTTCAAGACAGGGCTTCTCTGTGTAGCCCTGGCTGTCCTGGAACTCACTCTGTAGATGAGGCTGGCCTCGAACTCAGAAATCCGCCTGCGTCCACCTCCCAAGTGCTGGGATTAAAGGCGTGCGCCACCACTGCCCGGCTTGTGTAGACAGACTTAACTCCGAAAGGAAGGGGGGGGAGGAAGGAAGGAAGGGTAAAAGGAAAAGGAAAAGGAAAAGGAAAAGGAAAAGGAAATGGAGAGGAGAGAGAAAAGTTAGCCCCATCCCTACTAGGTAACTCTTTTTTGACTTTGTTTCACGTGTGTGAGCACGTGTGCACACATGTGTGATTTTCTGATTAGCTGTGTTACTTGGGGGATGTCACTGTACCTCTTGGAACCCATTTCCTACCTTCAAATGAGGATGATACACGCTCTGCCTCCTGAGTGTGGAGCTCCACACTAAGCCCTCGGTGAACACCAGCCCACACTGTGACATTTTATTGTGTAGCTCATCTCCGTCCAAAGAGTGTCAGCCCGCTCAGTTCTTCCTTTCTGAACGGCTCCCCTCCACACACTTCTTTCCAAATTATGATGAAAAGAAGACAGCTAAAATGTTCAGTACCTTACTCTCTGTAGTGGTTGGAAAGTCGTGTGTTACCCAAGAGGCTCTTTGTATTACTTGTTTAACTAGATCATCACTCTCAAGAGGTGGGGAGAGCTGCTAATATGTCCACTTGACTGACAATCAAGGCCACGTACCATAAGCAGGACTCAGAGATTTTGTTTTATTTCTATATCTGTTGTATGTGTGTGTGGATGCCTTCAGAGGCTGGAAGACGGCTCTGGATTCTCTGGATCTTGTGTGGCTACAGATGACTGTGAACTGCCCAACATGGGAACTGAACTTGGATTCTCTGGACTAGCAACAAGTGTTCTTAACTCCTGAGCCATCTTTCCAGCCTCACTCCTAGGAGTTAAAACCGGGCACTGCCTCGGCCTGCCCTCCTGCCCTCCCTCCACCTCGCCGTTCCCTCCTCCAGAGCTCTGGGGTGGGGCTTCCTTTGTTCAGGTGTGGGGTCTGAACACGCTAACCTCTGCTTTTGAGCTCAAACCCTTTGCACTGGACCTCAGCGAGTCTAATAAAACCCTAAAGCATCGGTCTTGTAATCTTCCTCTTGACAGAAGAGGAAACTGAGGCTCAAGAAGTAACTGTAGGCAGCACAGGATCCAAATCTATAAACTCTCAACTCTGGACATTGAGATAATTTTTCTCTCGCTGTGTGACACAACCCTTGAGAACCAGTCACACACATCAATGTTATTCCTCCAGCGTGACAGGGAACTTTCTGAGGACAATCGATTCTCCTGGGCCCCCTCTGTAGCCACCACTGCAGCAATAGAGCTCTGTTCCACCAAGGATACCTCACCAGGGATGCCTGGTGCTCTCTACTCCTGTGTCCTCCTACTGGCTTTGAGCTGTGGGCTATCTCTGCCCTTTCAAATATCCGTGATGGTGAAGTCTGCCTTTTAGCCTAGATGGGATGCTTCCCAAACACACCTTTTCTCTGTAAGTTCAGGACTCCCCCCTAACTTAAAGCACCACGGTAGTAGGGTGGGGGAGAAGGATAATATAGTGGTTCAAAATGAGAGCCTTGATTCCAGTGTCCCAAGTTCAAAAGCACTGGCTTCATAGGACAGCGCTGAACAGGTCTTGAAGCTCTTCCAAGCCTTGCATCTGTGATACAGGATGTTGTACCCCTGCCCCATACCCTCTCCCTCCACCTGGGAGATAAGTTAACAAGATTTGCCCAGGTAAATGCCTGAGACTCTGAACAATACCAACCCCTACAGAAAACTATGTTTTCAAGTTTATAAATTACGAACCCTGAGAGATTAACAACACTGTAGTAGAATGCTTACAATAAAATAACTGCAACGAAAGTACTTAAAACTTAAACTTAAAACTGTTTATTTCTAGAATCTTCCATTAATAGTTCTGGACTCCAAGTGATCACAGTTAACTAAAAGAAGTAAATCAGGCCATGGGGAAAGGGGGAGTGGAGGTTGCAGACAATGTATAAAAACAAGGACAACAGAGGTGATGGCTATGTGAATATCTACTTGTAAAATTCTAAGTGTTTGCTAAGTAAAAGTTGAGGGTGTGGGAGCAGCTCAGTGGAACAGGATGTGCTCAGTGTGCACGAGGCTCTGGGTTCAACTCTCAACACCAGAAAGAAGTCCTTAAGGAAAGCAGGACTATCCTGCTGTGGAAGGCCTCTCGAGGATGACCACACAGCACACGCAGAAGGCTCAGGAAATGGAGAGCGAGCAGAAACCCTATCCTCAGGGAAGCCACTGTGACTCCCCAGCCCCACATCCTCCCAAGTCATCTGTTCTGGCCTCATCCTCCAAGAGGTCAGCGAGGTCGCCAACTGTTAACCCTTTCCACCCAAGAAAGGTTTACTGCCTGAATCCAGGACTTGCTTCTCTTAGTTGCTGTGTGACCTCAGGCAAGTAAGTCACTTGGCCCTCTCAGAAGCCTCACTTTCTTCACACTGACCAGGGGTAATCCTGTCCCCTATCACCGATGATTGAGGTCATAGCCACGGACGGTCACGGGTGCTTGGTCATGCACCTAGAAGCCTGACCATACACCGAGCATGTCATCTGACTGCCAGGTAGGGCAGAGAGCTATTGGTAAAAACTGACCTCCTCCTCAACTGACATCAAAAATTCAGCCTCAAAATACCACCCAGAAGGCACCTTCCCTCCTACAACCCCAGGGACCCACAAACTGTTTCCTGAAGAACATAGGCAGATTCAGGTCAGGCTTCTCAGGGCCGCAACACTATAGCTACAGCCCCATGCTGACCTGGAGGGGAAAGGGGGTAGGGAGAGCCCCTTGGGGAAGAAGCAGGGGCCATGGGGGACACCCTGAGATAGCAAAGGTAAAGGGGAAACCTGCTCCCCAGAGCCTCTATTTCCCCCACAGCTAGCCCGGTATCACCTGGCCAGGCCTTCTACCCCTCTGAAAGGCAAGAGGAACCACTGGCAGCAAGTTAGAATAAGAGATTAACTCTGTTAATTAATTAAAATAAATAGCAAATTAAATACAGTAAAATTAAAATAGCACAGGAAATTAATTCTCCTAGCCCCACCTCACAGGTGAGATGCTTAAAGGGCCCCTCACAGCCCAGATCTAGGGCATCTGAGAGAGGGGTGTGGCAGATCACTTGCCTTATACTACTACAACCCCATCCCTAAAGATTATGGCAGAGCATACCTCCCCCAAAACATTCACCTGGCTCTGACATCCCAAAAGGACTCCATGAACTACCTTCCTGGCCCTTGCTCCTCGGTCAGTGGGAGGAAGGGTCCTCACACAGCCCAGGTCAGAGATTAGACACTGTGACCTCCTGGGCACATGGCCCATGGCCTATATCCACTGCCACATCAAAGTTGGAGCAGGACGCAAGAGGGACGGACACAGGCCCCTCTCTTCTGGGTCCTCTCTAGGGCTTGGAGTCAGATTTTGGGAAGCCCTTTGTCTTCTGTGCTGGGCTCTGGGCTCTCTTTGGGGTGCCTCCTGGAGACCCCTCACTTCATTCCCACAGTACACTCAGAGAAGGCACTACTGAGGCCCAGAACCCAAGCCAAAGATGTTCACTCCAGTTGGCTAGCCCAACCCTCATGGTGCCAGTTTTCTCCCACACAAGACAACAGCTCACGTCACAGATGGGGAAACTGAGGCCAGGGCATGCATGCGATGGGCCTGAAGCTGAATCTCGGTGGCCACATTTCACAGTTACCATCAAACATTGGAGTCTGAGTGAAACCCACCTCCACACTGACTGACCGTTCTACAGCCCCAAGCCACACTCCATCACCTTATGGCCTTCCCAACAGTGGATGAAGGGTACCCCACTCTTAGTTTCTGCCCTCTGGCTGTTGATGACAGATAATGAATGGTTCTACCTGAAGCTCCTTCCCCCCCAACGGCCTGCTCAGATCCTACCAGTTAGCTCCATAGGCCACACAGGCTCCACATGCTTTCCTCCTCTAAGCAATCAGGACGCTCTACCTGCCAGGGCACTTTCTACTGTCTGCCTGATAGTCTGCCCAGCACCTGGCACGGCACCCAGCACTCAATAGGTGCTGAGTGGATCTCATCTGATGTCCTTCCTCACAGCCAACTGATATCTGACTGTAGTGACTACTACTGACTGGTTCTCTACAAGTCCAGCATCACTCGTACGGTCCCCTTTTCACGGGATGGTCCCTGCTCAGAAAGGCCTCACAGCTCTGAACCTGGAGCCATCGGATCCTTGACTGTAAATGAACCTCCGTTTCTATGCTGCATGCTTCTAGGTGAGACGAACCGAACCAGGCGAGCAATTCCCAGCAAGCAATTCCCGCCTATTCTACTCAGACCTCCCAAAAAAGCCTCCTGTGGTGGGGGTTGGGGGGGGGGCTGAATCAGGCCAGCAGGCTCCTGGGCTACACAATGAATTCTGGCCTAGCCTGAATTCCAGGGGAGACCTTATCTGAAAACAAGAAGGTCAGGTAGGGCTTTTAATCCGAGCACTCCAGAGATAGAGGCAGAAGCTCTGCGAGTTCCAGGCCCGCCAGGACCGTACAGCAGCAACCAGTCTAAAAAAACATCTAGTGGGCTGGTGAGATGGCTCAGTGGGTAAGAGCACCCGACTGCTCTTTCAAAGGTCCGGAGTTCAAATCCCAGCAACTACATGGTGGCTCACAAACCATCCGTAACAAGATCTGACTTCCTCTTCTGGAGTGTCTGAAGACAGCTACAGTGTACTTACATATAATAAATAAGTAAATCTTTGAAAAAAAACAAAAAACAAAAAAACATCTAGTGGTTAATCAACAGGAGCATGTAGAGGTTCAACTACAGACAAGGATCAGTGTCGTTCCAGGCTCAGAGCTGTGAGGCCACCCTGTGAACAAACAAAAGCTAACTTTCCCAACCCTGTCTCCATTCTGTCCTAGTCCAGAGCCTGAGGCTAAAGACTTTGTGTCTTCTTGTGGCTCACTGGACAAAAACTCCACTCCCTGAGCATTCGGTGTCACCTGGAGCCTGCCCTCTCGGAAGCTCTCCTCTGCTCTGAGCTGTGCTACACCCTCCCTCGTCAACTTCTGATTCCCTTAAGGCTCTGTACATTCTGTTCCCTTCCACAGCACTCCTGTTATGACTTCATACACATCCCTTAAGAGTCAAGATCAAGGCTTACCTTCTAATCTAGCAGAAAGGGAGAAGCAACAAGTAGCTAGGTTGGCCCCGAAGCTTGGGAGTGAGGAGAGTCTGTGCTGGTCTTGATTACCAGCCTCCCTGGGGCTTCCCTCATAAACACTGGTCACACAGTGTGTTAAGGGAATGAGTGCTGGTACACACTTGTTAACCAAACAGAAGAGAAGAAAGACAAAAGAAGACACAGTACACAGCATGCAGGGCCCGGGGTAGAGGAGAGCCTGAGGCTGGGAAGGCCAAGGACAGGGTGAGGAGAAGTGACAAAGGACCATGAGAACCTAATCTACAGCAGGGCTCCACTCCTGGCAGCCAGCGGGAGTGTTCGTGGGAGACAGAGGGAGGAGTGTAGCAGGAGGTCAGAAAGAGTGTGTGTGTGTGTGTGTGTGTGTGTGTGTGTGTGTGTGTGTGTGTGTGTGTGTATGCCTGTGTGAGAGGTGACAATACATGTGTGCTGCACGTGTGAGTTAACCTGTGTAAGAAGGCAAGGAGGTGGGGGTGGGGGTAGGAAGCACTGTGCAAGCAAGCCATAGAGCCTGTGGGCCTGCCTAGGCATCCAAGTGAGGAAAACTATGTATGTGTGCATACAATCCACACACAGACGATGCTGTCTGTACCTGACTGAAGTTGCTGCAGGAAGGAAGAATGACTGAAGAAGACAGAGGAGGAGGAGGGACACGGATGAGGGGGTGAGACTGTAAGGGGGATTGTCATAAGGCAGCACAGGAGAAGCCGGTGTCCCCTGTGAGTGTGAACAATGCAGAAGTTTGAGAGGTGTCAGGGCTCTGCGGAGGGTGTGGCTGGAGTGGCCTCTGCCACAGGCTTAGTGCCAGAAGGGGGGGGGGCAAAATTTGGGGGCTCTCCTGGGGCAGAAGATTCCTGAGAGCCTCTCAGGTGCCAGATCGCTATGTTCTGAGGCAGGGAGACTGAGAAAGAGACCCAGATGTGCGAGTGCCTCCACATCTGTCCACAGCAAAACCTCTGGGCATTTATTCGTCTTTGTCTATGTCCGGGTGTGCACGCCTGTGCTTGTGTGAGCCCTGCCAGCCGTGTTGTCTACGCTTGTCTTTGTCTGTATGTATCTAGGGCCTTTGTCTGAGAGTGTGGCTGTTGGTCTATGCCTGTCTGGGTGGCAGTGTCTGGTTTTGTGTGTCGAAGTTTATCTGTGTCTCTGGGTTGCCATGTGTCCCTGACTGTGCGTGTTTGAGGGTCGGATGCAAGAGACCTCTTGAGCTGCTTGTTTGTATCTGTAGATCGGGGTGGCCTTACTCTGAGAACACACTATTTTGAAGCTTTGGGTCTAGAGGCTTTGGCGTATCTGAGCATGTGCTACAGTGTGAGCCATGCTATGGATTGTATGTAGCCCAGCAATGCTTAGCTGTGTTTGTGACAGCATGGATGTGTGTGTCTCTGTACCTCTGCACGTGTGTGTCTGTGTATGTGTGTGTGTGTTGGGTGTGAGGGGTTTGTCACAGACTGGTGAGCAAGTTAATCTCAGACTCCGTGACACGTGGAATAAAATCACGGTCTCATAATGGGATCATTTGTCTTCCTGTCCAAAGAGAGAACTAACTCTTCACCCTCCACCCTGGGGGAGCCAGTGGGGCCAGCCCCCAGCCCCCACTCAGGCCCCTTCTGGCCCCTGGCACCCTAGCCCCACCCCTCCTCTGCTGCAACAGGCTCACTTGGCTTCCAAAGTGCCCTGATGCCCACTGTGGACTGGGCAGGGTTGTAGGACATGTGACTGGGCCTTAGAGGCCTGTCCTGGGCCCCCCAGCCCCCCCCCCACTGCCAAGGAGGGCTCTGCCCCAGATGGGAGGGGGGGTGCAGGAAGGAATCTTTGGGCCCCTCCTCCTCCCGGAGGGGAGGGATGAGCTGCAGGCCCAGCCGGGATTTTCCATCTCTCAGCAACAAGATTCCTGGTGAGCAGGCTGCGGGGTTTGGCAGAGCGCCTGCTGGAGACCCGCCCTCACCCGCCAGGACGCCTGGGTCCCCAAGGCCCAGCAGCAGCGGGTTCCCTGGGGCGTTGAGAGGGACTCAGCACTCCAGCCTACAGTTGCCTGGGCCTGTGGGAAAGCCAGACCCCCTGCCTTCCAACCAAAGATGGCTCCCCAGCCCCCACCCCCTAGGCAAACCACCACCCTTCCTCTGGCCTCCTTGAAGCCTGCTTTCCCAGGCGGGCTACCAAGCACCGCCCTGGCCTGACCTCAGCACACACCCTGCTTGGGTTCTAAGGCTCACCTCCAGGTCTCAGGGCTAACAGGACAGGGTTGTGCCTCTCTTCTCAAGCCTGGGGGAGGGAGGGATTCTCAGACCAAGGCTATTTATGAGTCTTGCATCTGTGAAATCCTCGTGGTCTCAGCTCTTCTGGCCTGAGCTGAGAAGAACCAGCTGGGGAAACTGAGGGAAGGGAGCCCGCTACATCCCCTACCCACCACAAGGCATCTAAGGCCTCTTGGGTTTGCCCAGCCACAGTGCTGCCCCTCTGGCTTTCCCATGAGTGCAATGTCAGAGGGGTGAGCTCTCATCAGAGACAGAGAGAATGGGCAGGTGGGCTCTCAACTCCCAGCAACATAGGAGAGCAGGTTTGGTAAGAGATTAAGGTTGAGGAGGAACCAGAGGCTCCAAGATTTACGAGGCTCATTCTTCTCCCTCAAATTCCCCTTAAAGTCCCCCAGTCCCAGTCTGGTCCCTCCAGGGTTGTGCTGTGGCCCCAGGCCAATGTCAAGGCCCCAACCCATCCATCAGCTGTTGCCAGGGAGTTTCCACCCCAATGGGTACCAAAGGGAGGGGCTTAACTGACACTGGGGACTCAGATGGATGGGAGGGAGCATGGCCCTAAAGAATCAGCCAACAATCCTGCACCCTCCTGAGAGCTGGGGGGCTCCAAGCCTCTGGGGAAGAAACGGGGCTGCTGGGTGGGGCCGGGAGGGGGCCACACCCACTCTAAGCCCCACCCTTTTAACAGACCTGAAGGCCTGGGATTCTGAGATGCTCTCCAGCTCCTGGGGTGTGACATCTTAGGTGACTTCTGCTCCTCTCTGGGCCCCACCACACACGACAGGAAGTGGCTATGATAGACCAGGTATTCTCTGTTCACATCAGCCCCTTCAGCACTAAGCCCTTCCCTCTCCAGTACAAGGGGGCCAACAGAGTCTGGGCCACATGGAGTGAGATGGCCAGGAAACTAGAAGTCACCCAAGTCTTTTTTTTTTTTTTTTTTTTTTTTTTTTTTTTTTTTTTTTTTTTTTTTTTTTGTTTTTTTTTTTTTTTTTTTTTTTTTTTTTCGAGACAGGGTTTCTCTGTATAGCCCTGGCTGTCCTGGAACTCACTCTGTAGACCAAGCTGGCCTCGAACTCAGAAATCTGCCTGCCTCTGCCTCCCGAGTGCTGGGATTAAAGGCGTGCACCACCACTGCCCAGCTGAAGTCACCCACGTTATGCTAAAAAAAAAAAAAAAACTCTATAATTATTCTCCCTCCTGTAGCCATTTTGTGGACCAATGAAACTGAGACTCTGGGAGAGGGGGTATCCAAGCACAAGGCTTGGGTATTACTGATTACAGTAGTTAAAAGGACAAGCTATGGGGGCCTGAATCAAACTCCCAGCTGTACCACTAACTTGTGTGAATCCCGATACAATCTCTCAGCCTCAGCCTTTGCATCTGTAAAATGGGGTTGCAGAGCCTCCCTCATAGGCCTGCTGAGTCCAGCTGAGTAAATGCAGGCGAAAGGCTTGGCACAGTGCCTGCTGCACAGAGAGAGCCTCAACAGGGCTGCTCTCCTAGCCGCGCCTAATACTAGCTTAACATTCCAAGTGGCCAGAGGTGAAGGCAAGGAGGGATCCGGATGTGGCTGGAGGGCGAAACCATCTTTCTCCTAAAGCCAGGTTGGGACCCTCAGAGCCTCAGCCCAGGAGGGCCAGCCAAATTCCTGGAAGCCCCCCCAGCTGTCTCCCCTATTCGTTAAAGGCTTCTCATTAGTGAGCCAGGGCACCTGCCCCTCCATGCGTAATAAGCCTCATTAGTATCTTAGCCCCAAGCTCTGAGCCCAGAGTCTATATGTGTGCGCATGCAGGAGGGTAGGGGGGCCACAACAGGCCACCAGCCAGGAGACAGCATCCTCACCAACCACACCCCCTGCCTGTCATCCACAGAGCCCGTCACCGTCACCACCCAGCTTGTCACCTGCCTGCCTCACACCCGCACCACCTGTCACCCACCCAGGCTTGTCACCCACCCAGCCCATCACCTGCACCACCTGTCACCCACCCAGCCTGTCACTGACGCCGCCTGACAGGCATCTAGGTGGGGGGACAGGAGATAGAAAGAGAAGCCCACAGAGGTGTAGAGCTGGGGGCCCCAGAGACCCTGTGGGACCCCCACTTCTGCTCGGCATCCTGCAGTATCGCCATGGCAACCTCTCAGCCGCAACCACTTTCCCAAACATCCCCCGCCTGCCCCCCCCAGGCCCTGCTCTTAGCTGAGCTGAGGCTCAGAAGAGCCTGAGTGACAGGAGAATGGGGTAGGAAGGAGGGGGTTCATCTGCTGGCTGGCCTTGACCATCCTCTCTGCCTTTGGACTCTGTTACTCCATCTGCAAAATGGAGGGGCCAGAAGGTGAGGCCTTTAGAGAGCAGACCATCCCTTCTCCAGCCTGGATTGGCTGAGCTGACTGCCAGTTAACCTGGGAATGCTGGGAGGTGGGACAAAAAGGACGAGGGGGTTTCTGGGCTCTTCCATACTCTTTAGCCAAGGTCCGGTCAGGAGTGGCTAGGCCTCTGACTCAGGCTCACACAGCAGCAGGAAAGAAGCAGGCTGGAAGGGAGAGGGGCTCTGCTTCAGGCCAGCTAGCTAGAGGTAGCACACTGTGACCCAAGGTGACTAGGGGCAGGCTTGGCTCCCGCCACTGAGCGGCATTATTTATGAGACTCTAAGGTGAGAGGAGTTTGAGCGGCTGTGACACTGGCCCTCAGGGGGCTCGTGCATGGTGGGACGGTGAAGACAAGATGCCTCCTCAGGAGAGGACTTGAGAGTCCCTGCTTCCCAGGGCTGGCTGGGGCAGGGGCTATCATAGCCGAGGGGCACTAGCCTGTCCTCCTTCAGAACCTTGCCACCCCCCCATCCCTCCCCACTCCTCCAGGCAGGCAGCGATAGGATTACTTCCGCATGACTGCCCGCTCCACGGGGTTCCGAGACCCTCCTGCCTGCAGCAATCTTTAAAATTCCTCCAGCCCAACCTCTCTCCCTTTCTCCCCGCAGCGTAAGCTCCGGAGTCTACCGCAGTGTACCTACTGCCGCCGCCGCCGCGCGCACGCGGCCGCCACCACCAGCACCACTACCAAGCAAGCAGGGGCCCAGGTCCCTCGTGCCAAGGACAAAGACAGACCCATCCTCACAGAGTAACCCTACATCCCTCAGACCCTCTCCCCTTGGGACTGACCCGATCCCACAGACCTCCGTTCCAGCCAGGCATACCAGCAGTACCTAGGAGGATGGGTACTATGTTTGAGCACTCCTGGAAGTGCCCGCCTGTGTCTAAAGTGCCAGAGCCTGGCTGCCCCATCTCGGTTATGTCTCCCTTCCCTGTCTCACCAATCCCTGCTACTCCTGGGGTGGGCAGACAGCTTGGGTCAAGCTGTTCCCAAGGGCACAAAGACAGGAGGAGATGGGTCCTCTGAATTTTTTTAAGGCCCTGATAAAGGCTGCAACCTTGGACTTGCTAAACTGGGACCCAGGCAATGTTTTGGGTACCCTTCCCACAGCAATATAACTGCTTGGGTCGGGGAAGTCCTCTATGAGCCCTCTCTAAGCAAGAGATACCAGAGACCCTTAGGAAAGAAGTGAGTTGGGGGGGGGCTGTAATACCCATACCCCCACCCCAGTCTCTCCATCCCTAAAGCAGGCAAGAAGCAGCTCGGGCTCTAAATCACTCCCCTCACGCTGCCCTCTGAGGCGGATTCTGTGCATCTGTAATTAGGGGGTGGAACAGATGGCGGAGATTCCGTTTAAAATCATGCATCTAGTAGAGTAACCTTCACTGTCGGAACTAACTCCCAGGGAGATGGAGCCCCACAGCCTAGATCTGTGGGGGGGCCTCCTCAGTACTCTCCCCCCTCTCCCAAAGCCCCACCCATCTCAGGTATGGGTGGGGGAATCTGGCAGGGTTGAGGAGAGGGAGTAACTTCCCCTACCCCAGACATGCATGCCAGAGCCCAGGCATAGGTACTCAAAGAGTTCTTGGCTGAGAGTCCAGGGTGACCCGGTGCCAAGTGGCTCTGCCTATTCCCCAAAGGGGCTCAACCCTCCAAGCTTAGTCCAGAGCGTCCACAGCCCAGGATCTGGGGGGCAGCTTTGAACCAGATGTCCAGCCTCACTGTCCAGGAATGAAAGGCCTCGGGCAGCGCGGGGTGGGGATGGCTCCCCAGGCAGAGGAGGCTCTGGGAAGCGGAGGAGGCTTGGGCAGTAGACAGAGCAGTGAGGTGCGTGTGAAAAGGCTGGGGGGGGGGAGCAGGGGGGGGAGGGTGTGCTGGAATGTGTGGCTGGTGGGAGTGAGGGCTGCTGAAGAAATGAGGCTGAGGCGGGTGTGTGACAGGGTGCCGTGGGGTGCAGGGTTGGGGGAGCTGGAACGCTACATGTGAGCTCAAAGGGGCGAATGGGTCAGGGCGGTGACTAGGCAGGGCTGTGCATGTCACAGACAGGCAGAGTGTGTTTGGAGAAAGGTGTAGTGTAGGAGTGTCCTTGTGCCTTTCCAGGGTTGAACCTAGAGTCAGCTAAGCCTGGGGAGCTGCTAGGCCTCTCAAAGGGGTAGAGTGGGGACCTCTGAGGAACGGGAATGCTTGCACATGCATGCTAGGGAAGGCACTAGAAGCTATCAGGACATTTGGAGGTACCTGAGGCTTTGTCTGTGAACTTTGAGAGAAATGTGGATATGAGGAGCTGTGTGTGTGTGTGTGTGTGTGTGTATGTGCTCGAGTGCTGGAGAGGGAGTGTTTCAAAAGGTGTAGAGGTCCCCGCCTGTCTGCAGGCTGCCATTCTGTAGCTGGGGGTAAACGTGTGTAAGGGGAGATGTTGGATGTGAAATCTGTGCATGTGAGAAGGCACGGGGGCTGTGGGCAGGTCCTGGGGTACAGCTGTGGAGTGTTGAGGCTCAAGAAGGTTCTGGTGCCCTTGAGGATGTGGTAGAAGCTGTGTGTGTGTTGGGGTGTCTGGGAGTCATAAAAAAAAAAACAACCAGGGTTTGATTATGTGCTGGGGTGTCTGGGGGTCATAAAAAAAAAATCAGGGTTTGGTTATGTGCTGGAACAGCACTGTGTTTGGAAAGATGTGGCAATATTCCTAGACGGGTTACAGGGATTTGAACTGGGTATGGATACAGAGGTGTCAGGGCTGAAGAGGCCGTGGGTATGAGAATGTCACAGGGGCTTCTGTTTTGAGGTAAGGAGACTGTATCTGAGGAGGTGCCCTAGAACTATGTACTGGGAGGGCAAGTATGGTCCCTAATATCAGAGATGCTGGGCTTATAGAGTACATGAGTGGGAGAGTATCAGGGTTAGAACGAGGCTCCTGGTGTTTGGGGAGGTGTTCCAGGTACAAACAAGGGTAGTGGTGTGGCATTTGCATTTGGGGGTGTGTTGGCTGTGTGCCTGTGAGACAGTTGGGTATCAAGGAGGTGTTGGTGTTGGGCGGTTGTGTGTAGAAGTACTGAGGCTCTGTGTTTGTAGGCACGCTTAGCTGTGATGTGGAGTTGCTGGAGTTGTAAGCATACACTAGGGGGCTTGTATATTTTGGGGGCTACAGTTAGGGGTCCTGTGCTTGGAGAGCTGTTAGGGAGCAATGTGGTGAGGGGAAGGGAATAGGCCTCTAGGATGATGAAAGGCAGAATCTCTGGGGCCCACCTGGGGACTGCACACTGCCTTCCCCCCCCCAATTCCCTGCTTTGGGGTATCTATGTTAGGACCACACTGTTGAGACAGGCCAGTCCATCTGTCTCCACCTGTGCCTTGGCTCCAGGGGCACAGCTACCTCCTCAATCCCTGGGGAGCAGCAATGCATCTCACCCCACCCATCTGCCTTCAGATGGTCCGCAGCCTCCACCAAGCTGCCCGGAGGGGCATCACCATGTTTGACTCTCCATAGCTGGCTGTGGGTGGAGAGAACTATACAGGAACAGTCCTATGGCGGCTCCTTTGAAAGCCACCGCCACCAGGCAAGGGGACACAGGAAGACAGGGTAGGCATGTCTGTCCTTGGTCTGCCTGTGTGGGTCAGTGGTCAGTTGCAACCCCCCCCCCCGTAGCTTTTCTCACGCTTTCATGCTGAGTGTCCCTATTCAGGTAGGACCCAAGGCCTTGGAAAACACCCGTCCAAGCAGGGCCAGCAGGCACGCACTGGTATCTACAGCTATACCCTCAGCTATGCACACCCCTAAGTTCAGACGGACACCCACATCCTTCCACATACAATGTGCACCATGGCACGGTTCTATGTGTAGCTCATCCTCAGGACACACACACACACACACACACACACACTGCATCAAGCTACTTGTCTCTGTAAAACCAAGTATAGCCACACACCATCTTGTCAAGGCAACCTAAAGTCAAGGTTTCTTTTTGTTTCTCTGATGATACTGGAGATTAAACCCGAGGTCTTGTGCACTCTAGAAAAAAGGCCCCCCGGCACTGAGCTACAGCTACAGCCCCTCTTTGCACACCCTCATCTTATAAGTGTGCATTCACATTGGTATCTGCACAGTAGTTACACACACATGGGCGCGCGCGCGTGCGCCATCACACCCATAGCCCTTCTCACACATGCTCTGTCTTTCTTACATACTCCATGACAGACAGACTCATGTGTGTTCATGTTTGCCTACCCATACACCCTTACCAGATAACTCCTTCGCACGCTCCAGTCCTCCAGCCCACCTTTGTGTCCAGGTTATCCCCCGCCTGCTCACTGAACAGGTTGATCCTCTACCAGCTGGGTCAGAGCAGGGCCCCTCTGTGCCCAGGGCTGACTCTTACTGTGTCAGAGTTTGGGTGGTGACAGCACATCCCGAGACCTCACAGCAGGCCTGTGTGTCACCGGCTGGATTCCTAAGGAAGCACAGGCGTGTAACCTGTTACATGGCAAGAAACAGAGTCGATGTAAAAGTGACAGGACCAAGTCACAAAATGTGTCTGTGTTGTATAGGTGAGAGCCTCGGGGATGCATTTACACAAAGGAGACATCCTCTGGTAAGTTAGTGAGCCAGGGGCCTTTTCTGAGACAAGAGAGCCATACATTTTTGTGTATGAGTGGGGGCCAGGAGAGCCCTCTCGCCAATCCCCCTTCCAACAGAAGAGCAGAGAGGAAGGGACTGCTCAGGGCTTTGCTGGCATCCGCATCCTGACCTCCTTTAGCAGCTGGAAACCGAGCTGGGGGAGGAAGGAATGGAGTCTTGGCTAGCCTGGGGGTTTGGGGAGGGCTGAGGCAGAAAACACCTTCCAGATTCTCATCAAATTCCTGTTTGTGGTTTGTAGCCTCCAGTCAGTCAGTCAGCCCCTCTCTCTTCCTCTCTCTCTCTCTTTCCCCCCCCTCTCTCTCCCACCCAGGGTCTCCCCCCTTTCTTTATCTCTTCCTGTTTCTCTGTCTCTCCCCATCGTTCTCTTTGCTTACCCCGTCTCTGTCTCTCCTCTGCCTTTCTGTTTTCCTGACGCCTCTCCCTGCAGGCACCTCTGTCTGTCTGTGTCTCCCTGTCCCAGTTCATCTGTCTGTCTCTCTCAGTCTGTCTGTGCGTGGGTGTCTCTGTCCATCTGTTCTACCACCCATCTGTCTGTGTTAGTCCTTCTAAAGGTGTCCATTCTCATTCTCTCTCTCTCTCTCTCTCTCTCTCTCTCTCTCTCTCTCTCCCTCCCTCCCTCCCTCCCTCCCTCCCTCCTTCCCTCCTACAGGTCAGCAAAGGACCCTCCTGGCTCAGGAGGTGGGGAGGGGAAGAAAAAGACCCGCAGCTCCTGGTTTCAGTAGCATCTGGACTAGATGGGGGAGCTGAGGCCTGCCAGCTGCAGAAATGGCCCCTCCCCTCGGCTCCCAGGCCAAGGACCTCAGAGCAGAAAAAAAGAATCAGAGCAGGGCTTTACCTGCAGCTGAGTTCATACAGGGCTAGGCGGGGGTCTCACTTCACCCTCACACCGGTACCCTCCTCTAAGCCTACCTTCCTTAAGCCCCAGCCAATGGGAGACACACGGGGCACCCTGGGAGAGGGGAAGACTAGGCCTTAAGGGAATGAGGGGCTGGGAGCCAGGGCTTCCTGTCAGCTGGGCAGGAGGGGCTCTTTCCCTCCCCCTCTCCAGGCAGTCTCAGGGGACCTCCTCCTCCTCTGGTCCTAGCTCCAGGCACTAGGGGCTACCCTGGCAGTTCCTGTCAGCTCCATGAGGCCATTTCTGCATCCCATCTGCCTGCAGGAATATGGGGTGGGAGGGTCACCGGTGTCTCCCCAGAAACAGCAGAGGCTGGTTTGGGCCTGAGAAGCACAAAGTATCCACCACCTACCAAACCAGCATCTACCCCTCCATACACACACACACACACACACACACACACACACACACACACACACACACACACAGAGTATCTTGGAGCCCTACCCACTCAGGATCCCCTACTGCACCGGCACACACCCATCTGCTGCCCACCCTGCATTCCCAGCAGGCTCCAACAGTGCCCCAGCACCCGGCCTCCTTCGTCTTGAAATCGCACCTCCCAACATTCTTCCAGGCTGCTGTGTTCTCTCCCCTCCCCTCCCCTCCCCTCCAACAGTTCATAGTTCAAGTCCCACAACTGACAGAGAGAGAAAAGGAGGCTGAAGAGGAAGGCACGGGAGGACACTGTCATCCTCCTGAGACCCTGGGGTCAGATCAGCAATGAGACTCATCAGAGAAGGACTTGCAGAAGGGACAGATTATGGCTTCCTCCTGACCCACCTCAGGCAAAGTCCAGATTGGCTTCACCCTGGCGTGCCACTGGGCTGGGGCCAGGGGCTGGCTGCCTCCCTTCGCTGCTCTCCTTGCCCCTGGCTGGGCTCTTTCTCTTCCCCCTTCAGAGCAGCTCTCCCTGCCCTCTCCCTCCAAGCTCCCTGGCTCTCACATCCTCAGCTCTTGGAAGCCTGACTCACTGTTTCCCCTCCCTCTCTCCCCTCCCTCCCTCCCTCCCTCTCCTGGCAACAGTGCCTCCCCCTCCCCTGAGGGGGCTCTGGCCACAAGGGTGCCTGCCTGCTCTTCTCCATGGGCTCCAGCCCCACTCTGTGCCAAGGAGGCCCCCCTGCAGCTGAGCCAGTCCCCCCCCCCCCCTACAGAGAGGCAGGACACAAGAGCCTGAGTTCCAGGCTGGCCTAGCCACAGGATCTGTGACTCTGGGCAAGTGGCTCCTCCCTTTGGATCTGTGTTCCTTCTGTCAAGCACGCGGTTGGGGTTGGGGAGGGGTACCACAGGGATGATGACAGACACCTTTGGGGTGCTAAAGTCCCCCACTTTTATAACATGGGAAACCCTTGCACAGGGTTCCTGCCAACCTGTGGAGTAACCCACCTAGCCTAGGCCCCGCCCACAGGTCCCAAGAACTGGGTTCTGGCTCCCAGACCCCTGACAGGACAGAGAGGGAAGGCTGCTCTGAGGCTGGAAGCGTTAGTCAAGACCCATGGAATCCCTGCCCCATCATGCTATGGGATTCTTCCCTCTTCTCTTTCCCACCTGTCCCCCCCCCCCCATTTCCCAGAAACATTTGCACTTTTCTTTCTATAGTTCACCCCAAACCCAATCCTAGCCCTCAATCATGGCAGGGAGGCCTACAGTGCCTCCTAGAGTATGGCTGCAGGAGAGAGGCAGAGGCGGTGGGATAAGGAGAGGTCCTCTGAGGTTCCTGGGGGTCCACCACCGAGCCCTGAGAGAGACCCCGGCATTCCTTGCCTAGTTTCTCTCTCACTCTCTTCAATGGCTTTAGCCTCTATCTTTCCCACTCTTCAGCAGCATGTGGCTCTTTGGGTCTCCTCTCCCAACTCCACTGATGGGGGGGGGGGGGAAACGACATCTGCTGGCATTAGCAACAATATTACCCTTGCTTCATCTAGCTGTGGCCAACTCCACCACACCTAGGCTTTGCCTCTTCTCTCTGTCCCAAGAGATCCCAGCCACCAGAGACAGAGCTTGGCTCTATCCCATAATAGTGCATCTGCTTGACCTCACCCAGCCAGACCAGAAGGGCCAGGGCATCTGGTACACAGGCATGGCACCCCTTTATCTTGGGAGGCTGGCAGAAGACATGGAGCTCGCTCACGCTCCCCACCCCTTTGCATAACCCCCTCCCGGGCTCACACACACACACACACACACACACACACACACACACACGCTCACAGACTCACAAGTAGCCCTGGGGGTTGGTATAGAGCAAGGGGGAAATATGACCAAATCCAGGTTTGCTTGAAGGGAAGCCCTGTCCGATGAGGAACAGAGCCATGCTTCAGGCTGACATCCCTCAGGGGTCTGTACCAGTGCACCCACCAAACCATCTTCTATCAGGAACAGACTGCCCCAGTTATTATCAGCTGGAGCCCCCACCCCTTAACATCTTTCAGAATCCAGATCTAACCCCCCTTCATATACGTCTGCCAATAGCTAAGCACATGGCTTGGGGGGGTTGCCCCCCATCACCAAAGGCCCCATCAGTTGGGCTGGGGAACAGTATAGAGTAATCCTGGAAGCCTCACACACTAAAACTGAAAAACTAAACTGTTTACCCACATTACCTGGGGGCGTGAGGGGCTGCCTGACCCTGAGACCTTGTTCCAGACCACCCCCCCCAGCCCAATGGCCATAATAAACAGCCAAGTCTTTCTCTAGGACAACAGATTTCTCTAAGCCCAACAGCTCCTTCCGTCACTACCTCAGCCATAGATCACATTAAAAACTCACTGAGGGCAACTTAAACCCATCACATTTGTTTCTCTCTATATTATTTCAAAAGTAACGGCATTAAAAATGGATTTTAGTACAGAAAATAAATATCAGCACGTGGGCCTGCAGCCCAGGCGGAGAAGAAAGCCCACCAGGGGACTGTCCCTGGGGGGCATAGGCACAGCTTAGGCACTGGCCAGGGAGGTGCCTGAATGGTCAAACAGCACCCTGGAGATGCCTAGGGAGGGGGGCAGTGTCTGCCCCACCTGGGCACCTGCTCCCATGCCAAACCAAGTGGGAGATGAGTCACAGGTTTGGGTTGATGCCCATCCCCTCTCTAGTCACTGCCACCTCTGAAGGGTGGGTGCTCTGGGGCCAGAAGTCACCGGTCTCTAGGGATTACTCCAGCTATCAACACAGGGGAAATGAATTCAACTTACTATCCCGTTTGATTTTTCCATTACAATAAAAATAAATATACATCTGCTCAAAGGAAGACGATTTAACAAGTGGCATGCATGTGCTACCTCGAGGGTCCCTCCACAGCTGAACACCACAGCCGAGCCTGCCTGCTCCTCCCGTGCTGGGGGGGGGGGGGGGATAGGATGAACAGACTGGTAATCTTTCACTTACAGCCCTGGCGCACACAGCCACACACACCGGGCCACACTGAACAGGAACAAGTCAACAATAGAAACACCCCAAATGCTCCTGGCAGGACTCTGCCCAGGCCTGGGCTCATGCCCCTGCCCTGCCAGCGGCAACAGCGAGAGCGGACAGAATGTGGCCACCCTGACCCGGAGGCAAAGCTTGTCCTCACACCCTGAGCTCAGCCCAGGGAGCTGGGGCCAAGTCCCGCCTGACACCAACTGGTCCAGCGGGAAACGCCTGCCCAGCCAGACAGGCACAGGCCCCCCAAGGGTCCCTCCTTGTGCTCAGGGACCAGGCTGGTGCAGCCCAGCCCTGCCTCCCAGGGTGACGCCTGGGCCCAAATTCAGCTGGCCCTGCCAGTCAAGCACTGGTGCAGAACCGAGGGCACCAGGCTCAGCCCCTCCCAGCCCAGCCCCAGGGCCCCCAAGCTGGGAGGGAGGGGAGACTCCCCACCCCTCCACATCTGGCCCTGGCCCCTAGGGTCTGCGGTAGAGAATTCCCGCCCCCGCTTCTCTCCCTCCTCCTGCTCTGTGCGATCTGTGCCCGCTGCCCGCCTCAGGGACAGCCCCAGCTCCCGCCTCCGGCCAGCATGGCCCACATCCTTCCTCCCTCAGCTGGCCCCTTTGCCTGGCAGGAGGCTGGGGGGTCAGGCTGCTGGGGAACCCTCCACCCCCAAGCTCCCATCAGTCCTCGTCCCCAGCCCCCAAACTCTGGGTTGCTGTCCCTTTTCCTGTAGAACAGGAAACAAGGTTATTTCCTACTCTCAGAGCCAGCCCCCTGCCCCTTTGGCTCTGCCCAGGGACCCAGACCCAGCGAGGGAAGGCGCCCTCAGCCAGAAAGCAGAGATTCAGCAGCTCACCCCAGCTCCCGACCTAGGGGGCTGACAGCTGTCACTCAGCACCCCACCCCCTGGGGAAGAGGGGGCCGATTCAATCAGAGCCCTAGAGGAAACGTATTGATACACGATTATTTATTTATTTATGCAAAAGTGAGCCGACTTTGTTCGCCAGGTAACCGGGCACGCGGCCCAACCCCTCTGGCCAGGCCACCCCCAAATCCCTCCTCCGCCCCACACCCCCTCCGGGTCATTAGGTCCCCGCCCCTCAACTCCCAGAGCGCCAACGGAACCTTGGGATTTGGGGGCTGGAGGGGAGGGGCTCCTCCCTCTGCAGTCTCCCCTTTTCCCAGCGCCTATCCTAAAATCCAGCCTTGTTCTCCGCTCCCACGGTCCCCCTACATCCCACCCCCCCCACATTCTCAGCAAGCTGGAGAGCAAATTGCAGTTTTAAATCCAAAGGCGGAGGGAGGGGGGAGGAGGAGGGGGTGCGCAGCAGCGCTGGGCGCGCACCTCGCCCCCGAGCCGGGGGAGCCGCGGGGCGGCCAGGAAACCCGAGAACCCCCCCTCCCCGCCCCCCCTCCCCGTCCACCTCCCCCTCCCCCTTCCCGGCGCTGCCTGCCAGGCTTCGAGCCGAGCCCAGCCGAGCCGCGGGCCCCGGTGGAAACAAAGACCGATCGCACCGCGGGCACCGCAGCCACGGGGTCCGGCGGACCGGACTGGGGGCGCTGGGCCCCCCCAACAGTGCGCTGCACAAAAGAGCCTGGCCGGCCGGTCCCCAACGGCGTCTATTGCTGGGCAGGAGGCGCTACTTACCGGAGTGCTGGGCTGCCGGCTCCGTGGGTCCGAGCCAGGCGAGGGGTTTCGGGGGGCGTCTATCTTCCGCCGGCGGCAGCGACACGGGCGCCCGGCTGCTGGGAAGAGGAGTCGTAGAGGAGCCCTGAGCCGCCTGCCGTCGCTGACAGCATGGCTCGCGCCTCGGCTCACATTCTCCGCCGCTAACTCCGCTGGACACGGCCCCCCGCTCCCGCGGCGTCCCCCCCACCACGATTACTCCTTCGCTATCTGCGCCCCACTCGCTTCCCCAGCCGCTCACACACTCTCACAGCTCTGGACACCCCCGCCCCAACCCCCCAATTGCAAACCTGGGAGGGAAGGCGCCCCGCGTAGTCCTCCTGCTCCTCCTCCGCCGCCCTCCTCCCTCCCGCTGTCTGTCTGTCTGTTTGTCTGCCTGTCTCTATTTCTCTCGCTCTCTCTGCCTTTCTCTGCTCTCCGAGCTGGGTGGGAAAAGGAAATGAGGACAGAAAGCAGACGCTGGCTTTGGGTGGTGGTAGCTGGATTCCCTCTCTCCCTCCCTCCTCCCTCCTCCCCTCCCTCCTCCTGCCTTCTGCTCTCTCCGCTGCGAGCGGGGCTGAGCGCAGCCTGGCGGGTGGCTCGCTCTGCCCGCCCGCCCGCCTGTCTGTCTGTCTGGTCTGCCTCGCTCGCTCCCTCCCTCCGTCTCTCGCCCTCGCCCTGCCTGCCTGCCTGCCTCTCTCCGTCTCCGCCGCCGCCGCCGCTGCCTCTGCGAGCTCGCCTTACCTTCGCTGCTCACCATCCGGAACCCCAGGGGGGAGCGCGCGCAGAGCACGCCGGGACTTGTAGTCCCCGTTCCGCCGCTCCGCGCGCTGTGCGGGCGGGGCCGCTCCGGCTGCTCCGACGGCGCGGCCGGAGCGGACCCTTTGCCGGAGTATCCCTGGCCCGGATGAGTCCCGTTTTATCTAGGACTGCTGATCCTCCTCAAGGGTTAGGAACATTCCCGGCGTTCCGAGGCCCCTACTCGGCGCTCTGACTGCGCCAAGGTTGCGGGTGGTAGCGCAGGGGCGGGGTCTGAGAATAAAATGAGTGGAATCGAGCATCAGAGGATGAGCCAAAAGGGCTGCGACTTTCTGGGGTGTCCCAAACACGTTGAGAGGGCCCATGGAGAGACGAGAGGACCGACACTCTCAATTTGGGGACGTTTTTCCTTCCAGAAGAGGCTTTTGGCAAGAAAGCTGCTCTGGAAACGCCACAGTTTCCTCCGCATTTCGTGGCCCTTCGCCTCAAACTCAGCCCTGGATTTAGTTCTTCCAGCGCCTACTTTTTATTGTCGTCCACGGGCGACGAGGGCGCAAAAATCCTAGACAAAGTGTAGCTACCATGCCTCCTCCTGAATTTGAACAATTGTTTGTGAGCGGAATTCAACAGTTCTCCAGCGCCTGCTGCGGCGTGGGGGCTGGGCGCAGCACTTTCACCTACCTCCTCTTCAGGTCACATCTGTTCTCCAGCCCCTGGCTCTGGGCCCCCTGCCTTGCCTATCCCACAGATGGGAATGTGCGCCTCTGAGGAAGGCTTTGTTACCCCAGGGAGGTGGCTGGACAGCTCTGAAAGGAGAATTGCCGCGGCTGCCATTTACTGAGCACCCGGGCAGCACGGGGCCCTTGAGCCTTGCAGCAACAACCCTATGAGACCTATTTCTCTTTTAGATATCAGAGTTCCGAAGCCCAGGTGTCCCAATTAGAAAATGGTGGATCCAGCATCTGGATAATTTCAAAGCTTACTTACTTAACCCTTGGGCGGTAACAGAGTGGTGCTCCACTATATCTCCGCCGCCCCCGCCCTCCTTCACCGGTGACCTTTCTTCCCTGTGTCTGTGTGTCCTCCCTTGGCACTAAGGTAGACAAGGTTTGCAGGATGAGTGATACAGTGGTCGCTGCCCTGCTGCTTGGCTACTGACTGGTTCTGAGCTGATCCCATCTTCATGACTGCGTCTGGCATTCCTTTGGCCAATGGCTGCCAACTTAGTCCATCTTGCCCCATGTCCTAAGCTTCTCTGGCAATGCCTTTACTCCTTGATCCATCTGCTTCTGATGCCTTCTTTGGTCTTGCAGGGTAATGGCTAGTCAACATATGTTCAAAGTAGATGGTGACATTATGCTAATAACACATCTGCACCACCTTCCCCATGCCTCCACCCATCCCAGGCCCTACCTATAGAGCAACTGAAATTTTTCCAGCAAGCAAGTAACAGGAGAGGCTCTAAAAAGCACACCCACTACTGATGTGGCATCATGGCGCATGTGGCCAGCTGGAGAGGCCTCTCTATCTAGGGGCCACTTCTCTTGCAGACAAAGTAACCCCAAGAACTGATCATGGTAAGATCATGATAAGATCATGATAAGATCGGGTATTGATAAAAGCAGAAGGTGCTTCAGAGGTCCTTTGTAGCTTCAAATCTCAACTCTGAGGTTATCACCAGCAGAATTTTTGGTGTCTTGCCATAACTGCCGCCCACAGGGCAAACTTTACTGCTGAAGGGTGTGAGAGACGCTAAGGTCTGCCAGTCTTTAATGCCTCACCCACCTTTACCACAGGATAGGAAGGCTCTTAGTGCTTGAATTAAATTTACGCAGAGGATGGGGATGAGGTCATACTGGTGGCAGAAGAGCCCCAGGAAAGATGGGACTAATCGATATTCAAGAAAAGCATTGGGTGGGGGGCGGAGAATGGCTAGTTAGGTGGCAAAAGGCACAGGAACCTAGGTAGAATTTTCCAAGGTTCTCCAGGCTGCTCCAGGTATCCCCTCTGCGGAAGTAGTGGGTAGCCCCAAAGTGTCGCAGATTCCTAGAAACAAAACACAGCAGAGCCTTCCTGGAATTTAGGGACAGGTTTTTCTTATGGAGCCTTTCCAAAGTATGTTGGGGAAAGGTTTCCCCCCCAAACTGCACGTGAACTATTAAGCGGGATGCTGCTGCCACCTAGTGTCCAATCTCCATATCTGCTCCGGTGATTTAAGCTGAAGAAGAGCTAGGAAGCGTCTCTCCTCTCTGTGGGGTCAGCTTTCTCCAACCACGTTTGTTTCACTGGAGACAAAACCTGGTATATTCAGACCCAGAAAATATTGCTTGAAAGTACAGATAAAACTGTGGGGACCTAAGGTTTTAAAGGCCGTGTAAACTGGGACCCAGGCACACCTGGGCTTGCCTTTATTTGTTGTGTGTTCATTTGTCAGAGGCCCAGGTTTCCATGCGTAAAATAGACTCAGGTTACTGAGTGGCATGTGCCTGTGACCCCAGCATAGGGAAAGTGGAAGCAGGAGGATCAGAAATCCAAGGTCATCTTCAGCTGTATAAGTACACCAGGCCAGCCTGGGCTACATGAGAGACTCCCTCTAGAAAAATAAATAAATAAATGAAAAAAATTGAAAACTGGCAAGGTAGAGGAGAGATTCTCAAGTTATATTAAGAACGGCAGCTGGGCAGTGGTGGCGCACGCCTTTAATCCCAGCACTTGGGGGAGGCAGAGGCAGGCAGATTTCTGAGTTCGAGGCCAGCCTGGTCTACAGAGTGAGTTCCAGGACAGCCATGACTACACAGAGAAACCCTGTCTCAAAAAAAAAAAAAGAGAAAGAAAGAAAAAAGAAGAAACGCGACAATGACTGACAAGCCCCTCCTCTGAATACAAAGGTTCTGGGGCTTCCGGAGAGGAGTCCTGAATTGCTAGAGAGTAAGAAACAGAGACCTAACAAGCTTTCCTGAACTTTCCTGAGCCACTGAGCTGCAGATCCAAGAACAAGATGCGCACTGGACTAGAGCCACTCTGTCCCTGCTTTACCCGCCTTTGAATGTAATGGCTAGATCTAGGGTCCAGGAGATCAGGGTTGCAGGAAGCCCCCCTCACAGTGAAAACTGTGGCCTGGGGGGGGGGCCCTCCACTTTACCCTCCTTCTGAGCCCAGCCCCTCTCCCCTCCCCTGCACAGTCCTCCCACATTCCTCTAGGCCACAGGAAAGCCCAGCTGCAGCCCAGACTTCAAACAGCTCCTCCCTCTGGGGCAGGGGGTGTGGGAGGAGAGGCCAGAGGCCACAGGGCAAAGGTCAGCTTTGTTCCTGCCAGAGGTGGTGAGGGACCTGGAGGAGACCGAGGGGGGCAGGGTAGGGTCCCTGACGGTCACACGGCATATGTGTAAATTCCTGTGTCCATCAGGGTATACAAGGTCCTGGCTCTCTCCACCGAGTCTCGGGGGTAAGTGTGTGTCCTTGGCTTGCCTTTGGTTATCTCTGTAACTGTAGGTCAGCACACTGTTGTCTGTCTGTCTGTGCTTAGCCTGGGACACGACTGATAATTCTGGAGGTGTTATCAAGTATAATGACATGCTCAGTTCACAGGCCTGGTCAAAGCTATGTGTCCTAGAAGCGTGACCTAGTGTGGTTCCATGTGTTCAGAATGGATGTCCTCCTCCTGCCTCTTCTGTTATCCCTCCTCCACCATGGTCACCAGGAGTTTTGGATTTTGCCTCATTTACTCTTATGGTCAAAACTCAAAGTGGCTGCTGAGTCTAGTGGCTTGTGCCTGTCATCCCAGAGCCGGCATTCAGGAGGCTGGAGTTTAAGGCTAATGTAGATGACATATTTCCTAGCCAGCCTGACTCATAGTGTGAGGCATGCCCCCCACCTCACCCCAAGCCCCATCTCAAAAGCAAAACAAATCAGGGGCCGGAGGGTCACAGCCTTTCAGCTGGTCTCCTAGAAGACCAGAGTTTCTTGCCACTAATTGTGATTTCAGCTCGGGTGCGGGGTGGGGGTGGGAGAACCTTTGGTATCACAGACACTGAACAGACACACACACACACACACACACACATACACACACAATTTTGAAAAACCCCACAAAACTCCATTTTGCCTTCCAACACTGTTGCCCAAAGGTTAGAATTCCAGCCAAGCATATGAGTGACCAGGACTCCAAATAACTCAGCATCTCCATTTTTGGCACTAACCCACTGAGAGTGTAGTGCACTCCATTCCTAATTCGACTTTCCTCCAGCTTCATTTCCTGCCTCTGCATCCACTCAATTCTGTCTCTTGTCTTTTTTTTTTTTTTTAAGTTTTTTTTCCCTTTGTTACAGGACTTCAAATAGTTCAGGCTAGCCTAAAGCTTACAATGTAGCTGAGGATGACCTTGAATTTTTTTGATTTTCCTGCTTGTACCTCCCACGCGCTGGAATCACAGGTTTGTTGCAGCAGGCTGGGATTTCCCACCCTGTTTTCTTCTCTCATCTCTCTCTCTCTCTCTCTCTCTCTTGAAACAAGGACTCTCCATACCTAGCCCAGGTTCACCTCAAATTCACAATCCTCAAATGCCCAGCCCCACTCCCCACTCTTTTTCAGCTGCATTAGAAAACAAACAAAGAAGTTGGGCTGGAGAGATAGCTCAGTGGTTAAGAGCATCTTCAGACACACCAGAAGAGGGCATCAGATCCCATTACAGATGTTTGTGAACCACCATGTGTGGTTGCTGGGAATTGAACTCAGGACCTCTGGAAGAGCAGCCGGTGCTCTTAACCACCGAGCCATCTCTCCCATCTTAGTTGCTTGTCTTTGTCTCTTGTTTTGTTGGTATTTTTAGACAGTTTTACTATGTAGCTTATGTAGTCCCGGATTGGCCTGGAATGCAAAAAGAGCAGCTTGCCTCTTTCTTTCAGAGTGCTGGAACTAAAGCTGCCTATCTGAATGTTTTTATTTTCTTGTTTCCTCTGAAAAGCTCCTGCCCGAGGCTATTGTAGTAATTCATTCCTTTAGTCCCAGAACATGGGAGGCAGAGGCAGGCAGATGTCTATGAGCTTGAGGCCAACCTGGTCTACAGAGTAAATTCCTAGACAGCCAGACCGATATTGTGAAATCCTCTCATGTAAAAAAGAAAAAGAGATGCCGGGCGTGGTGGCTCATGCCTTTGGTCCTAGCGCTCGGGAGGCAGAGGCAGGCAGATTTCTGAGTTTGAGGCCAGCCTGGTCTACAAAGTGAGTTCCAGGACAGCCAGGGCTATACAGAGAAATCCTGTCTTGAAAAACAAAAACAAAAAAACAAACAAAAACAAAAAACAAACAAAAATGAAGCAAAAAAAAAAAAAAACGAAAGAAAGAAAGAAAAAGAAAAAGAAAAATTCCTGCCCAATTGAGTTTGGATCCTCCTCTGTTCTCCAACACATCCAAAACTGTCATCTTCTCCACCTTTCCTTTGAACTTGGTCACCATTAAACTTTGTGTATCTTGAAATGGGAATTGGAACCTGACACCCACCCCACCATCCCACCCAGTAAAAAGTTTCCTTCATTTCTGGATGTAGTTCCTAGAGTGTCCACTAGGTGGAGGGCAAGCATCACTGCAGGGCCATCAAGGCCATGTGCGTGATTAGGAGTGGTTAAGGGGAGAGAGGCTTCCTAACTGCAGCAGGAAAACACTTACAGGAGAGGACAGAGGATTCCTCCAGCTAAGTTTTGGAGCAGAGGGACTCAGAAAGGTCTCCTATGGTGTGTCGTGGACGCCCAGATGATTTCTTTCTGGCTCTTTTCTTTTCTTTTCCTTTTTTTTAAGTATTGTTTTATTTAGATGAGTACACTGTAGCTGTCTTCAGACACACCAGAAGAGGGCATCAGATCCCATTACAGATGGTTGTGAGCCACCATGTGGTTGCTGGGAATTGAACTCAGGACCTCTGGAAGAGCAGTCAGTGCTCTTAACCGCTGAGCCATCTCTCCAGCCTCTCTTTCTGGCTTTCAAGAACTGTATGCTTAGATTCCTGCGTCTGTCTCCTGACCTCCCATCCTTATTCTGCTCTGCTTCTCTAAACTCCCTGCCATCCCATATGTAGTTCTTTGCATTTGCCTGAATGAGTCTCCCTCGGGTATACCTCAGGGCCTTTGCACGTGCTACTCTTTCAACCGGATGACCTCATTCTCCTGTTTCCTCAGAGCCAGTTCATTCCACATACTCGAATAAATCTCCCTGGGTGCCTACCCTCCCTGCTGTGTGTTTAACGGTTTACTGTCAGGTTTCCTGGAAAAGACCAGCCTAGTGGGGACAACACTAAATGCAGAAACAGGAGGACTTTGAGTTCAAGGCCAGCCTGGGCTACATAGACCAGGTCCATTTCAAAACAACAACGACAGCAACAACAAAGAGAACAACGTCCGTCCATTAAAAACTGCAAACAGGGGCTGGTGAGATGGCTCAGCAGGTAAGAGCACCGACTGCTCTTCCAAAGGTCCCGAGTTCAAATCCCAGCAACCACATGGTGGCTCCCAACCATCCGTAACAAGATCTGATGCCCTCTTCTGGAGTGTCTGCAGTCAGCTACAGTGTACTTACATATAATAAAGAAATAAATCTTAAAAAAAAAAAAAAACAAAAAACTGCAAACAGAGCCGGGCGTGGTGGCGCACGCCTTTAATCCCAGCACTCGGGAGGCAGAGGCAGGCAGATTTCTGAGTTCGAGGCCAGCTTGGTCTACAGAGTGACTTCCAGGACAGCCAGGGCTACACAGAGAAACCCTGTCTTGAAAAAAAAAAAAAAAAAAAAACAAACAGAACAACACAAAAACAGGTGTACATGAAATTAACAAATGACCAAGGTGGTGGGTTATTTAATTTTTACTCATGTGTATGTGTGTGTGTTTGTATGTATATATGTATGTATGCATGAGTTAATGTGCACATGTGAGTGCAGGTGCTCTCAGAGGCCAGGGAACATTGAATCCCATGAAATAGTTTCAAGTAGCTGTGAGCTTCCAGATGTGGGTGCCCTGAATTGAACCCAGGTCCTCTGCAAGAATCGTAAGCACTCTTAAACACTGAGCCACCTCTCTAGTCCCAACTGAGTGCGATCAGCAAGTATGGAGACAGTGTGGGTCCATACCTGTATCTACAGCCTCCCTAGGTCAGTATTAGATTTTGCCGTACTGCTCTATCACGCGTTCCAGTGGAGCACACGAGTCCTAGAGTTCAACCCCAGACTCTATCATCTCATGGAATGCCCTTGGGTGAGGGTCAGAACCTTCATTTCCTTCTCTGTAAATGGTTATAATCTCCCATTGCTGCAGAGCCTAGTGGCGAGGATCAAATTAGTCCATGCAAGCGAAACATCCCCCACCCCCATCAGTCAATTAGGTGCCTCCCCCCAGCATGGAACCTGGAGATAAAATCGCCCTCTGAGCCTTAAGCCAGTAAAATCTACACATCCCTGAGGAGAAGAGCCAGGTGGGGGAGTGAATGAGGCGAGAGATGGTTTTGTAAACGACCAACCAAAGAGTTTTGTGAACGGGAGCAAGCTGTAATCAAGGTGACCGGCCTGTAATCGCAGGGAGGCAGGGCGAAAGAGGATGTGATTGAAACAGGGAGAGCTGTAGCTTAATCAATTGCATTGTGCTCTATCTGGAGGGAACAGAAGGTGGCACGGAAATGAGGGTGCCAGGGAGCTTCATCCAGCTGCTCTGGAGGGAGTGATGGGGAACCTGTAGACACAGGGACGGTCTGGTCTGCTGAAGAGCAGCGAGGGGCCTGGAGCACTCCAGATGGCTCACTGCACTGCTGGGCCTTCACTGAAACCACATGGGCAGAAGGCAGCAGGCAGAGAGCCCCAGGAGGCAGACGACAAGAATATCTTGGTTCCAGGAAAGGGCTGTGGAGGATAAGTGCTAAATCTGGGACCAGAGACTTGGTCCCAGCCCATGATCCACCAGCTTAATGTCCTGGACACCTTCAGAAATTTAACTTTAGGTCAGGCATGATGGTATATGTCTACGATTCCAGCACTAAGGAGCCTGAGCGACGGACATGGAAGGGGTCTATCTCAAAATGAATGTGTGTGTGTGTGTGTGTGTGTGTGTGTGTGTGTGTGTGTGTGTGTGTGCTGGTGGTATCCACAGGTTACCTCACAGTATCTCAGTTTATCAGAACAGCCGCCTGTTTTTCTAGGCTGTGTGAGGTTGAAATGGCAGCATGCCCTTAGCAGGACCCCTGACACAGAGTCAAAATTCTGTAAATGGCAGTGGCGGACAGCTGACTTGCGTGTATTAAACATTTAACGCTACCTCACAGATGAGCAGACTGACACTTGGAGAACTTGAACCCTTGCACAGAGCCATGGAGCCAGCAAGTGGCAGAGGCAGGATTCACAGTGACTGGGCTCACAATGAGAAGGACAACCCCAGGAAAGGAAGACAGAAACAGCACTACCTTCTGCCTTGTATCTCAGGTTCTTGTGAATTTGGCTGGTTAGGACCCTCTGGCCTCGAGAAGCCTTGGTCCCTGAGAGTTTGCCTGCAGAGCTAAGCCTACCATCCTGTGACACCCGGATTCTCTCCATCTTTTTTGTTTGTTTGTTTGTTTGTTTGTTTAGTTTTTTGTTTTTTGTTTTTTTGTTGTTGTTGTTGTTGTTGTTTTCGAGACAGGGTTTCTCTGTGTAGCCCTGGCTGTCCTGGAACTCACTTTGTAGACCAGGCTGGCCTCGAACTCAGAAATTCGCCTGCCTCTACCTCTGCCTCCCTAGTGCTGGGATTAAAAGCATATGCCACCATGCCCGGCTCTCCCATCTTTTTTTTTTTCTTCATTTATTTATTTTATTTTATTATTTTTTTGGAGACAGGATTTCTCTGTGTAGCCCTGGCTGTCCTGGAACTCACTTTGTAGACCAGGCTGGCCTCGAACTCAGAAATCCGCCTGCCTCTGCCTCCCAAGTGCTGGGATTAAAGGCGTGCGCCACCACCGCCCGGCTCTTCATTTATTTATTTATTTTTTTATGTGTATTGGTGTTTTGCCTGTGTGCATGTCTGTGTGAGGGTGTCAATTCTTAGAGTTACAGACAGTTGTGAGCTGCCATGTGGTTGCTGGGAATTGAACACAAGTCCTCTGGAAGGGCAGTCGGTGCTCCTAACTGCTGAGCCATCTCTCCAACATCTTCACCATTCAACAGCCTCTAGCACAACCCCAGTCTCAGGGAACTCTCAGTAGATGCCACTCTGTCCCTTTCCTTTAGATTCCTCAGTTTGGCAGAGGGTTCTAGGAATCTTTCTGCCAATAAGTAAAGAACACACACGCGCACACACACACACACACACACGCACACACACACGCGCGCACACACACACACACACACACACACTACTCTTTCCAAAGCCCAGCGGTAATGAAGTCTAGTGAAGAGGCCACCGTGGGCTTTGTGTAAGATCAGCTCTACCATGTGCATCTGAGTGATGCAGGCATATCAGATAACCCCGGGCCTCGGTTTTCTGAGCCAGTGGAACTAATCATAGAAAACAGTGTCAGCGTTAGGTTCCATGCAGGAGACAGGCTGCAAACACATCTGAGAGTCAGCAGGCAAGTTTGTTTGTTTGTTTGTTTGTTTGTTTGTTTGAGATAGGGTCTATTATCCCTAGCTGTCCTGGGCCTTGCTGCTGGCCTCCAACACATGCCCATCTTCTTGCTTCTGCCTCCCTAGAGCTGGGACTAAAGGTGTGTGCCTCCCCACCCTGGGCATGGTGGGACACAACTGTAATCCCAGCATTTGGAAGGTGGAGGCAGGAGGATTGGGAGGTCAAGGTCTTTCTTGGCTATGTGGAGAGTTTGAGGTCAGCCTGGGTTATAAGAGACCGTGCCTCTTTTTTTTTTCCTTAAAGGTAAGTATATGTTTATTTATTTATTCATTATTTCTCCACCCAAGGGAAAGCCTCCAGGACAGGAATAGCTCTTACTCATTTTTATCTGCCCAGGGTCCTGCTCAGTGAAGGGCCCATCAGAGTCAATTCTTAGTAATTGCCTAGTGCATCAGTGACCCCAAACTCCCGGGCTCCTTTCCTCTCTCCCATCAATAAGCCAGAGGGCCAATAAACACTTCCTGACAGGAGAGGTGGGACTCCATATATCCTGTTCTCCTGGTTTCCAAACAGAGGCAATGCCAGCTGCCAGTTTCTCCACGGAGGATCCAAGAAGTACATCAAAGATGCTCTACCATCTCCGATCCCAGCTAGTAGGTGCTCCCAGACACTGTAATAAAAATACTTCCAAAGGTCTCCAAAAGCTCCCTGGGGTGGGTTCTACCCAGTAGGGTGGGTCCCACCCTACTCCCCAGGGAGGTCCTATGAGCTAGGCCTCCATCCCCCTCTTGCTGTGTTCTGGGGAACCTGAGAGCTGTAGAGAGTTTGTTGTATTCTTCATGCCTCTGCCATGGGAGGCCTAAGACTGTGCCAGCGCGCCTGTGATGGCTGGGAAGTAGGCTGAAATCTGGTAAGGAATTAGCTGTACGCAGATTCAAAACCACATTTGTCTTATTTGCAATCACCTGCCTTCTGGGTCTCTCAATTCATGGTAAACTGACATGTGGGTGACCAGTAGGGGATAGGGGTGTCCTGAAACCCCACGTGATGGGTATCTGATACTTGGTAGATAAGAGGGAACTGCTCACTACCCCACTTCATCTTCCCCACAAATAGCCAAAGCTACCCTGTTCGCCTCCTGCAGACTACCACCCCCTCTCCATAGATGGCTCAGGGAATGGTCCTAGCCTGGTGTGCATGTTCTTACATAATGAATAAACATATACACATCCCTCAGAGGGGCAGTGAGCATTCAACGGCTCTCTCCCTCAGACCTGGGCCTGCACTGGAGCATCCAGTCTGAAGGTGGGGAATCAAGCAAAGATGTCATCTCTGCTCTTGTAACGTAGAGAAACCCAAGACATGCTAAGAATTAAGTTCTTAGGGTCTGAGCTGGAGCAGGCTGATAGGAGGTAGGAAAGCAGGAATAAGGGATAAGTGGAAGAAGAGAAATACAGTTTTATAAATAACTAGACAAAGGATGAGTATTTTTAGGAGATGGGGAGAGAGACTAATGGTATGCCGGAGCCTAATGGGACAGGAAAAGTGGTACTGGGGTCAGAGTGTTCGAGAGAGGAGCTCTGAGCATCTACTTACTTCATCTGTGAAATGAGTGGGATGCCCCAGATTTCTGGATGGGGCATGGGTGGGAAGGGAAGAAAGAACACTGGGGGTCAGAGGAGGTAAGAGATGAGTTTCTAGTCTCTGTAAAATGGCTTCAGAGCGTCGGACCTTCTCTGATCCTGTGCTAGGATTCCACAGGGTTCCAAGTCTCGGGCCCTGGGACCAGAGTGCCCTGGGGGATTGGCAAGAGCAAGTATGTACTCCCAGAGGGTCACTGATGCCCAGTCAGGCTATGTCTCCAGGCTGGTACTGTGGTTCTGTGGAGGTGAAATAGTCTTCCAGGAAACACTGCAGGTACTCAAAGGTGGGCCTCTCCTCTGGATCCAGGCGCCAGGTCTGCTCCATGACCTCATACAGGGATGCGGGGCATCCTGGAGGGCATGGCATGTGGTAGCCATGCTCTACCTGTTCCAACACTTCACGGTTGTTCATACCTGAGGAATGGAGCTCTGTCAGCCAGTGGAAGGAAGAAGGGAGCAGGGGAGGAGAAGGCCCTTCCCCACGACCACACCCCACGACCACACCCCCTGACTCCCGGCTCACCTGGGTAAGGAACTCTGCCCTTGGTGATCAGTTCAGAGAGCAGAACCCCAAAGGACCACACATCTGATTTGACAGTGAATCTGCCAAAGAGGGCAGCCTCTGGGGCTGTCCACTTGATGGGGAACTTTGTTCCTGGAGATATTGGGGAGAAGGATGGTTAATGGGGGAGGGGGGAAGGTCCCTGGGAACTGCTGGATTCAAAGAATGAGGACTTTAGGATTGGATTTCTTGGGGGAACCGGGAGCATAGAGGTCTCTGTGCACAGCAGAAATGCCTGCTATTTTCTATATGTGATTTTGCTTCTCTAGCCTTTACTGAGAGCTGGTCAGTTTCATTTGTCTTGGTTTTAGTTTTATGGCACCGGGAGCAAATTCAGTCCCCCTTCCACTAAGCAAGCATTCTCCCACTGAGTTACAGCCCACAGGCCCCAGAACTGTTTTAGGAACTATGTCAATTAACACATTAAGCCGGGCTATGGTGGCACATGCCTTTAGTCCCAGCACTTGGGAGGCAGAGGCAGGCCGATTTCTGAGTTCGAGGTCAGCCTGGTCTACAGAGTGAGTTCCAGGACAGCCAGGGCTATACAGAGAAACCCTGTCTCGAAAAAAAACAAGAACAAAACAAAACAAAACAAAACAAAAATTTAACACATTAAGCCCTCACTACATTGACCTCAACTTACCAGTTAGGAAAAGAAGATGATGAATAAGTTCTCTGCCCAGCCAGTACAACCAACAAGTGGCTAGGATCCATACTAGACATTCTGGCTACAGATCTGGTGTTATTATATCCTATTATCTTCTGTTTAAGACTTAAAGTTAGTCTGTTTAAATCTGCTTAAGACTTAACGACTTAGCAGTACCTGGTACTTATTGGGTAGCTGATAAATACTTATTTTCTTTCTTTCTTTCTTTCTTTCTTTCTTTCTTTCTTTTTTTTTTTTTTTTTTTTTTTTTTTTTTTTTTTTTTTTTTTTTTTTTTTTGTTTTGTTTGTTTGTTTTTCGAGACAGGGTTTCTCTGTATAGCCCTGGCTGTCCTGGAACTCACTTTGTAGACCAGACTGGCTTCTAACTCAAAAATCTGCCTGCCTCTGTCTCCCAAGTTCCCAAGTGCTGGGAGGCGTGTGCCACCATGCCCAGCTTAATACTTATTTTCTTGTTGTGGACTAAGTATTTTCATTTTGTAGATCAGAAATGGTAACACATACAAGTTAGGTAACTCAAGACATGTGGGTAACTAGTGTTTGGAGGGGAGACTTGAACTCAGAATCGCATATGATTCAACATCAGGACCGGGGGTGTCTGGGATCATCAGGGATGGGGAAGCGTTTCCTACTCTGTGGGGTACATGGCAAACCCTTAGAGTTTTTGGTCTCTAGTGAGGTTCACCTTGTTGGGGATTATACTCATTGTCTTCTATGAGGCGTGCCAGCCCAAAGTCAGCAATCTTGCATGTTAGATATTCCCCCACCAGGATGTTGGCTGCCCTCAGGTCTCGGTGGATATAGTTCATGCGTTCCATGTAGGCCATGCCCTCCGCTACCTAGGAGGGAGTGGGGGAAGGAAGTGAGAGGCAGGTAGCGCTAGCGTGGGCTCATAACACCATAATTACACCTGAGGGGTGTGTGGGAGTCTCCTGAAAACTCCACTGTCCCGATGGACACCCCACCCCCACCCTACAGCTGCTCAGAGCACATGGGGAGACTCAACAATATCTTCCTGCCTCAGGTCTCAGAGCTCATAACCTGGGTTAGGCTGTAGTTTTCGTGGGTGTAGGCGTATGGGTTTATGGAAGGACGATAGAAGTCTGGGAGATGAAGCCTGCTGGTCCAGCTTACCTGGGCAGCCATGTCCACTAGATGGGGCAGCATCAAGTTCTGACCCTCTCGATCCTTTAGGAAATCCAGCAAGCTACCTAGGGAGAAGCAGCCGGAAAATGAGCAGGTAGCCCCTACTTCCAACAAGCTTTCTCACACTGATTGGCCCAGCCAATCTAGCCTCATTCTGCCCCCTCTCTCCCCGTTCTTTCACCTACATCAACCTTCCTGTTCTGACTCCACCTCCGAACCACTGGACACGAGCCACTTGGACCCCTCTCCAGGTCCGCTCTCCATCCCAGAGCTTGCCTGGTATGCTCAAAGGGATCCACTTGTTGGCTAAGCACCTTCTAGCAAGAGGAGGCCCCGCCCTCCGCAACAGTCCCCGCCCCTAACCTCTCCCCCCACCCCCTGGAACTTTACAGTTTCTAGTCCCTTTGCAGGTGGTCCGGATCCAAACCATCCAAACCTCGCCTCCTACCCTATCCCCCTCACCATAGCACATGAACTCTGTCACAATATAAATGGGTTCCTCCGACACCACCGCATACAGCTGCACCAGCTTGTCGTGCCTCAGCAGCTTCATGATCTGTGCCTCCTCCAGGAATGCCTTCGGGGACATGGTGCCCGGCTTCAGCGTCTTCACTGCCACCTTTGTGCTGCAGTTCCACGTGCCTGCTCGGTGGCCGCATACTCATCAGGACTGGCTCCCCGCAAGCCCTGTGCCTTTTCCCAGACCCTAGAGAACCCCCCTCCCACCCCCACCCCCGGCATCCACCCTCCCCACCCCCACCCCCATCTCCTACCCAGCCACACATCTCCAAAGCAGCCGGTGCCCAGCCTGCGTTCCAGGGTTATGGAGCTACGGTCGATCTCCCAGGCATCCTTGGCCAGGCCTAGAGTCTGGGGCTTCATGGTGGTACAAGGCGCCGTAAGCAAGTAGCACAGACCATCATTCACTTCTGTAGGAAGGGCAGATGGAAGGAGGTCACACATGACAAGTTATGGATACTCACTCCTATGTCGTAAATAACCAGGGCCTAGCGGACTATGGTGGCTCATGCTGGTAATTCTAGCACTCAGTAGGCTGAGGAAAGAGAAAGGAGTTTGGTTCTAGCCTAGGCTACAGGGCCTTTTTTTTTTTTTTTTTTTTTTAAAGAGATTTATTTATTTTATGAATATGAGTACACCAAAGATGTCTTCAGACACATCACAAGAGAGCATCAGATCCCATTACAGACGGTTGTGAGCCACCATGTGGTGGCTGGGAATTGAACTCAGGATCTCTGGAAGAGCAGTCAGTGCTCTTAACTGCTGAGCCATCTCTCCAGCCCCAGGCTACAGGGTCTTAAATAAATAAATAAATAAATCCAGAGAAACTGAAATAGTTTACAGTTTGTCTTCACAAGCCAGGATTAAAAGGAAAGAAAGAAAGAAACAAAGAGTGAAAGGGAGAAAGAAACAAAGAAAGAAAAGCCAGGCACAAACAGTGGTGTAACACAACTTTAATCTCAGCACTCAGGAGGCAGAGGCCAGCCTGGTCTACAGAGCGAGTTCCAGGACAGCCAGGGGTACAGAGAGAAACCCTGTCTTGAAAACAAACAAACAAACAAAAACAAAAAAACAAAAAAAAGAGCACTGACTGTTCTTCCAAAGGTCCTGAGTTCAAATCCCAGCAATCACATGGTGGCTCACAACCACCCATAATGGGATCTGATGCCTTATTCTGGTGTGTCTAAAGACAGCTACAGTGTGTTTACATATAATAATAAATAAACCTCATATACATAATAAATAAATAAATCTTTAAAAAAAGACCAGGGGCTGGAGAGATGGCTCAGCAGTTAAGAGTGCTGACTGCTCTTCTGAAGGTCATGAGTTCAAATCCCAGCAACCACATGGTGGCTCACAACCATCCATAATGAGATCTGATGCCCTTTTCTGGGGTGTCTGAAGACAGCTACAGTGTACTTACATATAATAAATAAATAAATCTAAAAAAATAAAAAATAAAAAAAGACCAATTCACATTCTAAAAAAAAAAAACAAAAACAGAAGATAAAAAAGGTTCCTATTTGAGCTCACAGACAGGAAAGAAGATAATTCAGTCCTCTGAGTAGGCGAACACAAAAGAGAGGTGACCCCTGTGGGAACTTTGTGGGTCCACCTAGGAGATGGCCTCCAGCCAGGTCTTTGAGGACAAGGACCAGTTCTGACAGGTGAAAACAGAGGTAAGGTTTCGAGGCGAAACTGTGGACATGCGTCCGTTCCTGACACAGATCTCGTCCTGGGCCTAACCAGTCAAGATGGGGACGAGAGGCAGGCCTCGGTCTGGTCAGGTCCTTGCTGCTTCCCATTCAGGTTCAGAATCATTGGCTTCTGCTTGTTTGCTGTCACCGCATGGGCAATGACCGCAGCTGTCCAAGGGGCCGCTCCTTCAGCCTTGTCCCTGACGTCCAGGTAGCCTCCACAAAGCTCTGATCAACTTCTGCAACCCACGGCTTGGAGCAGCAGTTCTCCACCTGTGCGCCATGACCCCTCTGGGGTCGCATATCAGATATCCTGCCCGTCGGATATGTACATTACAATTCATAACAGTAGCAAGATTACCGCAATGAAGTAGCAACGGAAATAATTTTATGGTTGGAAGGGTCACCATGAAGAACTGTATTAAAGGGTGACAGCATTAGGAAAGTTGAGAATTGCTGGTTTAGAGCCTATGACAGATAGATGACTCTGCCTAGGAAGTACAATAGGGCCAGCATGGTGACTCAGCAGGTAAGGCGTGAGCCAGCAGCCAGCTTAGCCACCCGGGCTTGGTCTCCGGGATCTTTATGGCGGAAGGAAAGGACTTACTTCTGCAAGTTGTCCTCTGATTTAGGCACACAAACACACATACACACAGAAAGAGAGAGAGAGAGAAAGAGAGAGAGAGAGAGAGAGAGAGAGAGAACAAAGGAGAACAAAGGCCCCACAAAGTTTCCATTGACAAAAGCCAGCAAGATTTTGCTCAGCAGGTAAAGAAGGTGTCTGCTGGCAACCCCAATGACCTGAGTTTGATCCCCAGGACCCTCTTGGTTGAAGGAGAGAATCAACTTCCAGGAGTTGTCCTCTGACGCACATAAAAAAAATAAAATGAAAAATTTCAAAAGTTCCCCAGGCTTAAGCCAGGAAGCAAGAACATTGGAGGCACTGCCTGGTCATGTCTCCGGCTGCACAGACTCCACACAGAGCAGGATCCTGACCTAAGGACACACGAACTTGGCCTAGCCACTGCTTTTTCAGGAGATCTTTTTGTTCTCCGGGCTCCAGTCTCCCCGTAGTGACAACACTGTCGGTCACACTGAGCTGCTCACCCATGTAGTGCCGCACCAGGTCCTGTATAGAGTCAAACTGGGCCCGTGTGGTGATGTAGTAGCCGCCCATGTCCAGCTTTCGGATCTTATAATGCTTTATGTGATCGCCTCTGTTCTGGTCCCAGTCACGGATGGACAGGGAGTAGGCACCTGGGTGGAAAGGGTCGCTTAGTCCTCTTCTCCCTCAGACTTAGAGCAGGAGGAGGCCCCCAAAGGCAATTCCCAGAGCCCAGCTTGGCTCTGCCCCTCCACCTGCCCTGACCCAAGCACTGCCCCACTGTCCTTAATGTCTGGTGGTATGCCTGCTGTACCAACCCACCTTTGGTGGTCTCGCTTTCCCGAATGAGAAAGGCCCCCTGGGGGTTACCAGATGAGAGAAGCTGCCTCTCTGCATCCTTTCTACTGATCTTCCCAAAGTACCACCTGTTAGGAAAAGCAGGCAGAATCAGGCACATTCACTCTAAATGCCAGTTCATCTTCCCCGGAAGTCACCGCACCAGCCAAGCCTGTTTCCTCATCTGATAAATGGACTGTTATAATCTGCTTCATGATTTGAGTATAAGGATCCCAGAGAAGGGGAATGGAAAAGTGTCTGGCACACATGGTCGATGCCAAGAAAGACCAGGATTGGGGCTGGTGAGATGGCTCAGTGGGTAAGAGCACCCAACTGCTCTTCTGAAGGTCTGGAGTTCAAATCCCAGCAACCACATGGTGGCTCATAACCATCAGTAACAAGATCTGACTTCCTCTTCTGGAGTGTCTGAAGACAGCTACAGTGTACTTACATATAATAAATAAATCTTT
>NC_034595.1:83944404-83950347 GCF_900095145.1 Mus pahari | reverse complement strand
AAAAAAAAAAAAAAAAAAAAAAAAAAAAAAAAAAGAAGAAAAAAGAAAAAAGAAAAAAAGAGGGGAGCTGAATTACCCACCAGGCCAGCTGATGTGAGCAATTAATGTCCTCACGTGCCCTGATTCTCTCCCACCACCCTAGGCAATCCTTTGTACCCCTCCCCCGTCCTAGCCTCAAATTCTTTCCCTGCTTGCTGCTGTCTGAGACAACTGTAGTCCCAAGCTAACTGTGTATGTGGCAGATTGGGGGTGGGGGGGGTGAGGGGACAGATGTGACCACACTCGCTGTAGAAGATTCTGTTGTTACCTGATCGCTAAATTGACTGCACCATGTGGGCTTTGATAGAAAAGAACACAGTTTTCAAATCAAGGGGGGGGGGGTGAGGACACCTGGGAACGATGGCCTGTTCCAGTCCATACCTGAGCACCGGGTCAATCTGGGAGACAGAAGGCGGCCTTGGCAAACGGTCTGCCTGGGAAGGCAGGCAGCAAGGAGAAAGGGTTGAAGGGCTATACCAGATGCATTGCCAAAGTTTTTCAAGGTTCTCCTTCAACCCCAGCACAGTGGTGCACACTTTTGACCCCAGCACTCTGGAGTCAGGAGGATCTCTGTGAATTCAAGGCCAGCCTGGTCTACAGAACCTTTTTCAAGGACAGCAAGAGCTATACAAAGAAGCCCTGTCTCAAAATAGCCAAAAACTTTCTTAAGGATCAGCAGAGTAAGTCAGCACCTAGGAGGATGAGATTCTAAGTGTGAGGTAGCCTGAGCTACATCGCAAGACCTTGCTTCAAAATAAAATCCAAGCCTTAATAGACCGGGCACTTCCTTTGTGGTAGATGACAACCCTGAACATAAATAGACTTGCTTATAACATTCAGAGGGAGGTGCTGTGTTCAAACTCATCAGACAGATGAGGAATTGAACCAGCTACCCAGTGGTTCAGCAGCTTGCCTGAGGCCACACTGTGATCCAAAACAGGAACCCAAACCGTCTCCTCTCAGGCCTGGGCTCTTAACCAGGAGCCCACACTGAGCACTTTAGACAGCAGCTTGCTACCCAAGCTGTGGGCACAGCTGATCCAACCCCCCACCCCCACAGCATTGCCACCCCCCTGATCCAACCCTCCCCCACCCTCACACCATTGCCACCCCGCTGATCCCCCCACACCATTGCCACCCCACTGATCCCACACACACACACACACACACACACACACACTATTGCCACTCCATCATCCTCCATGCTTTCTGCTGCTCTCCTCAATCCAGCCTCCTTCCTCTTGTGTTCTGGGCTTGCTCATGTCCCTCTGCTAGAGAAACCCCACCTCACCCCATAAACAGCCCCCTGAAACTGCCCCATCCTTCAATCCTTAAACACATACCTTCCTCTTTCCTAGGGGGAAGATGTTCTGAGTCCTACATTGCTGTCTTTTAAAGATTTATTTCTTTGATATCACTGCACACACATGTGTGTGCAAGTGTCCACAGGGGCCGGAAGAGGGCACCAGAGCCCCTGGAACGGTAGCTAATGAGGGTTATAAGTCCCCACTGGGTGCTAGGAACTGAACCCTAATCCTCTGGAAGAACTTCCTGCGCTCTGAACCACTGACCCATCTCTACAGCCCCCTATTTTTCTCTTTTTCAACAACAACAACAACAACAAATTATTGCATGTTTTGTATTCATTGTGTGTGTGCACATGCACATGCATGCTATAACAAAGGAGTGGGGTCAGAGGTCAAATCCACACATGCTGGTTCTCTCCTTTCACCCTGTGGGTTCTGGAGATCAATCTCAGGGCATCAGGCTTGACAGCAAGTGCCTTTACCTGCTGAGCCGTCTTCTGCATGTTTGGTCCCAGCTTCTCAGCTCACCTTCACTTAGACCCGTATTTTCCCCTCTTGAGACAATACTTCCTCCCCTTCCACTAACTCCCTCCTTCCTGGGCTCTGCTGTCAAGCCCATGCGACAAAGGTGACTTAGGAGGGTCACCCCATTGCCAAGGATGAGGGCAGCCTCAAATCCCCTCTCTCCTGTTTTCAGAAATTTCCCCTCTTGCCTTGGGTGTTCTGCACTGGTCTGGCCTGCTTTTCTCCGTTCTCCAGTGGCTCTTTCTTCTCCAAGGTCTTCCCCAGAGTCAAACCCCAGGACCACTCTGTGTCTTGCTCTCTCTTCCTCCTTCCTCCTACTAGGCAGCTCTACTCAGATGAGGCCCAGTTCCTACCAGCACCAGTGTGCCATAACAAATGTCAGAGTCTCAGGGACGATTAGGAACAGGAGCCCCCTTCCTCTGGGATCATGAGGTACCATGGCCCGGCACCTCTCATACACAGGGCAGCCTGGTTTAGCTACTTCCTTTTCAGGTAATTTCCTTTAGGTAACTTCCTTCACAGGTAGTGTTCCTCTCTACAAACCACAAAACAGCAATCCCCCCTTCCCCCCAGAATCCATGGACCTCCACCTGTCCCCTTGTCCCCCATTTTATCAACTGACACCACACCTAACTTGCTTCTTCCAAAGATACTGGATCATCCAGTTCCTCTCACTTCCCAGAGTCTGAGGCCTGAGGACTCTTACTCTGGTTTTGGAGAAGCCGACACTACAAATGCCAGAATCTCAGGCACAAAGCTACTATGCCACCATCCTGGCTGGTTTTGTGTCAACTCCACTCAAGCTAGAGATTTCAGAGAGAAAGGCAGCTCAGTTGAGGAAATGCCTCCATGAGATCCAGGTGTATGGCATTTTCTCAATTAGTAATCAATGGGGGAGGGCTCCGCCCCTTGTGGGTTGGACCATTGCTGTGCTGGCACGTGGATTTCTTTGAGTTCAAGGTTAGCCTGGTCTAGAATGAGTTCAAGGACAGCCAAAGCTACACAGAGAACCCTGTCTTGAAAAACAAAGGATTTTATAATAATAATAATTATTACTTATACGTATGTGTGAATGCTTGCTCTGTGTGTATGTACCCACGCGTGCACATGCATGCATATGCGTGTGCCTATAAAAGCCAGAAGAGAGTGGCAGATCCCCTAGAGTTACAGATGGGTGCCAGCTACTGTCTTCGGTGCTAGGAATCTCGGCAAGCCCTGTTGACCACTGGGCCATTGCTGTAGTTCCCACCCATTACAGGCTTGAAAGCTCGTGGGTAGTAATCCCTAGCCACACCTCCCACTCTCAGGAATTCTTACACACTTCTCCTTTATAAAATCTATACTCTGTCTGCTAGGATAGATGTAGACAGACAGACAGACAGACACACACACACACACAGACACACACACACACACACGCACACGCGCACACACACACACACACACACACACACACATAGATGTTTAGCATAATGTTACTATTACAGATAAGCAAGGTGTATACCTGCTAGCACATGGTATATGTCTAGCTGGGTTCACACACCAGCTCCATCCATTACTAGCTCAGAAAACTTGGGCGGATTATTCACTTTCTCTGCACTTCAGCTTCCTCATTTGATGTTTTATTTTTTAAAACAAGGTCTCACTATGCGTCTGGCCTGGAACTCTCTCTATGCAGACCAGGCTAACCTCAAACTCAGAGAGATGCACCTGCCTCTCTCCCTTGCAAGTGCAAGACCTCCCTTCCACCCTTGGCTTCCTCATTTGTAAAACAGAACCGAAGAGTCTCTATCTGGGCCACACAGCAAGTCCTCATTTATAGAACACAGCACCTGCTGACAGGGTTTCTCTGTATAGCCTTGGCTGTCCTGGAACTCACTCTGTAGACCAGGCTGACCTCGAACTCAGAAATCCGCCTGCCTCTGCCTCCCGAGTGCTGGGATTAAAGGCGTGCGCCACCACGCCCCGGCTCCTTACCATTGTATAGGTTGAGGGGGCTCAGAGTGGGCCTCGTCATTTCCTAAGCGATGGCCTTGGAAGTTAGCGCCAGGGATTTCTCCACAGGGCTGGCCCCAACCGTACTCACTCTTCAGCCTGGATGGAATCCACAGGAGCAACGTAGTTGCTGGGAACATAGCCCGTGTGTCCGGAGCTCAGGGAACGAGCTTCCCACCAGTCATACTCCCTGTAGACACAGAACACAGGGGTAGTCAGCAGCACTTGGGGTCCAGCCTGGGTCACATTAGCTGGAGGATGGCCCAGCTAAACCTCACCTTCACTCCCCTCCCCACTCCAAGAGCTTTCCTTTGCCTGCCTTGGCAGCTGCCCTGCTGTTTTCCCTGAAAAGGGAATGTGTTTGAGGGTCCCTAGGCTCCTCCCTCTTGTTCTTCCACTGAGCAGATGCATGGATACTGACAAGCTTCCCTCCCCACTGGACATTCCCAGAGGCTACAGATGTGCTTCTTGGATAAAATTCAGGCTTTACAACATAGCTTTAAACATCAATGGATTCTGACCATCTCCATCTTCTCCATGTCTCCTTCTCCAACTTCTACTTTCTATTTGTTTGTTTGTTTGTTTGTTTGTTTTTCAAGATGTGGTTCCTCTGGAGCCCTGGTTGTCCTGAAACTCACTCTGTAGACCAGGCTGGCCTTGAACTCACAGAAATCTGCCTGCCTCCGCCTCCAAAGTGCTGGGATTAAAGATGTGCATGCCACCAGCCACTAGGCATCTTTTTAATTATTATTATTATTGTTAGTGTGTATGTATAGGTCAAAAGATAACTTGCAGGGGCTGGAGAGATGACTCAGCAGTTAAGAGCACTGACTGCTCTTCCGGAGGTCCTGAGTTCAAATCCCAGCAACCACATGGTGGCTCACAACCATCGGTAATGAGATCTGACGCCCTCTTCTGGTGTGTCTCAAGTCAGCTACAGTGTACTTATGTATAATAATGAAAAAAGTCTTTAGAAAAAAAAAGAAAGAAAGATAGAAACTTGCAGGAGTGAATTTTCCCCTTTTCCTATGTAAGGTGTGTTCTAGGGGTCACATTCGTGTGGTCAGGCTTGGTAGCAGGCACCTGTACCCGTCCTGAGCCATCTGCCCAGCCCTGCACCTCACTCGTATGGCTTACCCACTTGGTGCTCTCTAGAAATCATTATTTAGTCTTAGTCTCTCCTTTCTCACCTCTTCCTCCACTGTCTGCTTATTTTTCTGGTCTCAGCTTATAAACCTCTAGGAAGCCTTCCTCAATCACAGCTACCCTGGGGGACCAGGGTTAGTATTCTGCTGGTGTCTCCAGTCTTCATCTTCCCTCTTCCTGCAGTCACCCAGGATTTCCTTGGTATCAGCTCTTTTGGGGGCTTTAGGAACGCCCTGGTTCTCCACCCCTGAGTTTTGCTCCCAGTCCTCAACCGGGAGCTTTATTGGCTTCCTCGGCCCCACCAGGCTGCAGCTTTCTAACCAGGCATCAGAGTTTTGTCCTCTCTAGGACTTGCTCCAAGCCCAGGCCGTGTCTTCAGTGGGGTAGCCCAGTCACTTACGTATTGTTCAGGATGTGGAACTTCTCGCCTTTGGTGAAGGTGAGGTCATCCCCTGTCCTGGCCTCATAGTCATACAGGGCGACAAATATGGTCACTCCGGTCCCTGAGGAGTCAAAGATGCTCAGCATTGTACCTCCCTGCCGCATCCCGGATTGCAGTTCCCTAGCCCATCACTGTACCTCCCTGCAGCTACGATGTTCTTAAAGGAGTTCAGGGACAGGTGGGGTTTCTGATTTAGGTTTCATAGCTTGTCCCTCTAAGTCCAGGACAAATAGCCTCATATCCCTCTTACCCTGTGGAAAGTGACAAAGTTGCTTCCCCACCATGAATACTTCTCACCTTCTGAAGTGACATGTAAGAGGATAGAAGTGTGTGTGTGTGTGTGTATGAGAGAGACAGAGACAGACAGACAGACAGACAGACACAGAGAGCCAGAGCCAGACAGGCAGACAGACACACATGCACACATACACACACACAAACACAAACAGAGAGGGACAGAGAGAGAGAGAGCGCCAGGGGGAGAGAGAG
>NC_034595.1:83937774-83944174 GCF_900095145.1 Mus pahari | reverse complement strand
CAGAGAGAGAGAGAGAGAGAGAGAGCGCGCCAGGGGGAGAGAGAGCCAGAGAGCCAGAGAGAGAGAGAGAGAGAGAGAGAGAGAGAGAGAGAGAAGAGACCCTGAAACTCCTGATGCCTCATTCTTGCGAATAGAATGGTCTCTTTGATACTTGCACTTGTCACTGGAATCCCTCTTTAGTGAGAACAGAAAAAGACCCAAACTGGGCTCCTAGGGTAGATTTACACACATGGATTTAGCTATGTTGAGCTAGAGAATAGGGTTGTCTCCTATATCGCTCTAGAAGCGTCTAAGGACAAGTCTGAGTCTCTCCTTTCCTTAGTTTTCCCCAGAACCCAGACAGCAGCTGTGTCCAGCCCTAGAGTCCCACCTGAGATGCTTCTCATGTTGCCAGTGTTAAGGAAAGCAGGGCTGGTGGGCTGAGGAAAGACGGACGAAGACCGGCCTTGAGTGGGGTCTGGGTAATAGCGTTCTTCAGCCGCTTGGCTCCGGAAGTCCCCTTCCAGGCCCACATCCTCCTTGGATGCAGGCTCCAACTTCTTGCAGAACACACAGCCCATTCCAGATGCCCTGATGCAGAAGGGGGATAGGCCTCATAATTCAGGGTCCCTGGCTGGTGTACCACCACCCTAAGCACACAGGTGTGTGTGTGTGTGTGTGTGTGTGTGTGTGTGTGTGTGTGCATAGATTCACACAAGCATGGAGCTGCCATTCTCTGGCCCAAATTGGGGTCTTTCTAAGTAAGGGCCACCTTTGGCCTGCCTCCTAGCAGTGTTCTTGTTTGGAGAGTGTGTGTGGCTTTCCCATGCCTCTAGGACAACAGCTCAGATGGATTTCTGCATCAGGATGTTGCTGTGTTGGCTATGTCTTCTCTGTTGGTGATGGGTCTACAGGGTCTGTAGTTTAGGCTGGCTTCAAACTCACTCTGTAGCCAAGCAACCCCGATGTCCTCCTGATCACTCTGCCTCCGCCTCCTAATGGCTGAGGCACTTTTATTTGTCCAGACACGGTCTCATTGGATATGTCTGGCTTGTCTAGATCTCACCCTGTAGAGTCGGCTGGCCTTGAATTGACAGAGCTCTGCCTGCTTTTGCCTCCCAAGTGTTGAGATTAAAGATGTGTGTTACCACTCCTGGTTTGCTTTGGTTTGTTTTAAAAGATTTATTTATTTATTATATGTAAGTACGCTGCAGCTGTCTTCAGACACTCCAGAGCAGGGTGTCAGATCTCCTTAAGATGGTTGTGAGCTACCATGTGGTTGCTGGGATTTGAACTCAGGACCTTCAGAAGAGCAGTTGGTGCTCTTAACTGCTGAGCCATCTCACCTGCCCTGTTAATTTATTTTTAATTAATTTATTTTACAGGCATTGGATGTTCTGCCTGCATGTGTGTCTATACACCATGCTTATGCCTGGTGCTCAGGGAGGCCAGAAGCCAGCTTTGGACCCCCAGGAACTGTAGTTACAGACAACTGTGAGTCATTGTGTGGGTACTGGGGATTGAACCTGGGTCCTGTGAAAGCGCAGCAAGGGCTCTTAACTTGAGCCATCTCTCTAGTCTTCGGCTCAGTTTATGCACTTTGACCCCTATTGCTTTGATACATTAGGTTTCTGTGATTCCTTTATGGTATTTCTTCTCCCCTGTGTGTATTTATGTATCTCTAGACGAGTTTGGTGTGTGTGTGTGTGTGTGTGTGTGTGTGTGTGTGTGAGTGTGTGTGTGCAGTTTTGGGGGGAATGTCTCTGTGTGTAGAAGAATGTGCTGACCTTGGGACAAAGCTCAGTTGGTAGAGGGTTTGTCTAGCACACATAAAGTGTTGGATTCGATCCCCAGTACTTAATAAACTCAACCTGGTGGTGTGGTCTTGGAATTCCAGCCTTTAGGAGAGGGAAACAGGAAGATCAGAAGTTCAAGGCCATTCTGAGCTATATATCAAGTTTCAGATAAACCTGAGCTATATAAGACCTCATCTCAAAAGCAAGACTGTGTTCACATCTGTCCGTGTATTTGGTTATGTGAATGTATGTCTATATAGATATGGTGGGCAAGTAATTGTGTGTACATCTGTGTGTGTGCATGTGTGTGTGCATGTGTGTCCATTCTCTCTCTCTCTCTCTCTCTCTCTCTCTCTCTCTCTCTCTCTCTCTCGTGTATGTGTGTGTGTGCGTGTGTGTGCGCGCACGTGTGCGCCTGTGTGTTGTAACACACATCTGCAAAGCTGCCCGTGTTTGTGAATGTTGGAGGCCAGAGTGCCTGCACCTGGAGATTCCCTGCAGAGGGGGATCAAGGCCATTTCCTGTCATGAGTCCAGCCTCCAGCCTCTCAAGCTGCCTCATTCTGGCTCCTCTATCCGTTTCCTAGCAACAAGGCCCTTGTAGTTGGAAGGGGCTGTAAGGCAGGCTTTGCAGGGGCCCAGAAAGGCCACCCTACCCTGTTTCCTGACCCTGAAAGCCTCTTTGCACTTCCCACCCTACTCACCCCACAGGCCCCTACTCCTGGGTCAGAAGGACTGATGCATGATCCCTGGGAGGTGCCGGAAACCTGAGGGTGAGACAGAACAGCAGGAAAGATAAAGCATGCCTTGTCAGTATTTCTGCCAGCCAGTTGCCCAGACCCCACCCTCTACAGGAAGCTAGAAGGCCTGAGCTCTGGCCCATCCTGACTTCTACCTTCGTTTTTCTCTCCCATCACTCCTGGAACATTTACATATCCATCCCCACGTAGGACACACAACTTGTGTCAGCTCTTGCACACTCAGTCCCACCTGAGATGTGACAAGAAGACATGCACAGACACAGTCACACAGCATCACAGCAGATGCTGGAGTGAGTGTCCTTGCTGACATCACTGCACAGCCTCACTGCTCTCGGATGAGCTCTGGTGCATAGCTGCGTACACACACATCTGTTCTTAGACGCTTGTGCACACACATATATGTACGTGTATACTTGAATGCTTCTCACCTTGGCACACTCACACACTCAGTGTTGTTCTTAGGCCCATCCCTCACACTGGGGCACTACCAAGCTGTGCTTAGCTCCCAGGACCGTAGTCAGTCAAGATCTCCTAAAAAAGGAGCCTGATCCTGGAACCCTGTCTCCGCCCCTCATCTTGGGCCAATCCTGGCAGATCTATGCTTATCTCTAGTGCCAGGATGAAAATGACAGTCTCCCACAGACCAGGGTTAGGGAGAGGCCCAAGACGGAAGCTGGGGTCACTATAGTCTCCTGGGGAGATCTGAGAACAAGCCAAACTTTCCCCAGCAGCTATGTCCTGTGAGCAACTCTGCGAGAAGGTCATTGAGCAAGGGGTCCTCACCCCACCCCTGCCGGAAAAACTCCCCTATTGCAACACTCAGAGAGGAAGTGCCTGGGGAGAAGCCTGGTTTCCTAAGATGTGACATGGCTAGTGTTGTAGGGTGGGGCTAGACCAGGGACAGACAGACAGGGTCCCCCACTGGGGGCCTGAAGGTCACAGCTCCCATCCAGTTCACCTCCCTCTCTCACCAATCCAGGAAACCTTTCTTCCTGGATTGAACAGTTCTTGTTGCTGGTGTCTGGTTCCATCACCCCAGAGTCCCAAACTACATCCCGGCTCCTCTCATCCTTTACCAAAGAACATCGTCTGCGTGTTGTGGCGAAGAGTTAGCATGCACACGGTGCGCTGTGAGGCAGGCTGTGTCAAGAGGCCGGTCCAAAACAGTTTCTACTCCCTCAGACTTACTGAGATGGTCATCTCAAGATCCCCCCAACCCCAGGGAGTGAGGGACCAGTATGTCTGAAAGGGCCCAGCCTTCCAGGCTGTTCAGGTAGGGGAGGGAGGTGGGAGAGGATACGGAGGGAAGAGAACCCCCCCTCCCCAGGGCCTAGCTGAAGAGGGTTCAGAGAAGAAAGGAGGAGAGATTGGGTGATATGAAAGTAAGGGCTACAGGTGAGAGCAAAACTCCTCTCACCAAAACACAAACAGGTCTCCCGCAATGCAGCTCAGACATTATGCAATTTCTCAGCAACGCACCAGCCATAAAGACTCTAAATCCATCCATACTGATTTCCAGAGACATGCATCTGTCATTGTATCATACAAACACCAATTTACAGCCCTCATCCATTGCACACATGTGAGCACACACACACATCATATGTATACATACACACACCATGCAACCTCTCCATAAGAAAAGTAAGATAAAAAAATAAATATAGCTCTTTCCTGGGTATCTATGGCCACTTTAAACACTTTGCCTGCATCACCTCATTTTACTCTCCCTACCAACCCAGTTTTAATTTATTATTGAGGAAGCAACTGAATCGTGGAGATGGTTAGATATTTGCCTAAGGTCGCCCACGTGAGGAATCCCATCGTTTGGGACTAGAATCTGAGCCATTTCCCTGCATCGCTTGTGGCTGAGAAAGAGTTGTAGCGGTTCCAGAAATCATATGCAAATGTATTGCCTGGGTAGGACCTACTGGAACGTACACAGCCCTCCCCTGGAGACCCAGCCCTCCCCAAAGTGCTCCTCTATAGGAGATACAAACTTACACAGCTCGGCAGCCCTCAGTAGGCACAATGTTGCCACTTGCAATAATACCCAAGTGTATATCGCTAGGGCATATCCCTCACAAGGGAGCCCCCATAATCTGTCTGCCAGAGCAAGAGGAAGGTTCAAAGAGAAAGAAGTTCTGTGGGCTGCTCAGGAGTATTGTCACTGCCAGGGTGACAACCAGCAGGCAAATTTGGACAGCCCTCGGGTCTCTGTCACATCCAGACCCTGAGGGGTCTGTGGTCCTAAGGGGACCTGGCTTTCTGGTATGAGTATACCAAAGGACTCAGGCCTGGTGACAGGGGATGAGTTTGAGACCCGGTACAGGCAAGAACCACACTGGATGTGACCACATGAACCAATGGAAAGATAGGGAGGGAAAAAAAAAGAGGCAGAGACTGAGAAATATAGAGAAACAGGGAGAGACACAGGCAGCTAGGAAGGTGTGAAGATGAAGAGGAGAAGATGGGGTGGCGTGTTCATAAACTAGTTTTCAGGGACTAGGGGGAAAGGAAAGGAACTGCCACACCACCACAACAAAAAACCCCCAAGTTCCGATTCTGTAGCATCGGCTAATTTTCATGATGTAAATATTCCCACTGTGGCTGATTTAGAGCTACTGGAGCAACTTCCTGATGGCTGGGCCCGGGAAGGGAAGAGAATGAGCTCCCCCGAGTCAGAGTCAATGCCAGTGAGTGAGGCAGCACCTCGCTGCCAGAGAGAACCCCAGCCAGAGACAAAGAGACAGCACTCCAGATGAAGAGCACCAGAAGACCAGCTTAGTAGTGCACCCCCATAATCCTAGCACTCCAGTACGTGAGGCAGGAGCACAGCAAGTTTGAGGCTGGTGTAAGCTGCAGAGCAAGACTCGGTGCTACAGAATCCAGGGCTGAGGCTGTGGAGTGCTTGCCCACCACGTACAAGGCCCTGGCTTGCAGATTTGATCTCCAGTAGCAGGGGAAAAAAAGAAAGAACGAAAGAAGGAAAGGAAGAAAGAGAGGGGGAGAGAGAGAGAGAGAGAGAGAGAGAGAGAAAGTATGTGTGTGAGAGAAAGTGTGTATGTGTGTGTGTGTTTGTGTGTGTGTGTGTGTGTGAGAGAGAGAGAGAGAGAGAAAGTATGTGTGTGAGAGAAAGAGAGAAAGTGTGTATGTGTGTGTGCGTTTGTGTGTGTGTGTGTGTGTCTGTGAGAGAGAGAGAGCAGGCACTGAAGATATAGCTTAGCCTTAGGACATTAGCCTAGCATGCCTGAGGCCATAAATGCAAGCCCCAGTATTGAAGTGGGGGGAATAGAAGGACTGGGGAGATAAGAGAGATGGTTCCGTTAGTCAGTTAGTGCTTGCCACACAAGCAGAAAAGAGTTGGGTTCTATTCTGGTGCCCTGCACGTGAGATCCCAGCGTGGGTAAGCAAGACAGGATTCCTGGGTCTCCCTGGCTGGTTACCATCAGGCTAGGCTCAGTGGGGGCTACTGTCTCAAAGCAGGAGGAGCTGGAGAGATGGTCTGTCTGCTCCTCAAGAGAACCTGGGTTTGATTTGTAGCGCCACATGGTGAGTCACAGTATCTGTAACTCCAGTTCCAGAGGTTCCAACAGCTTCTGGCTTCCATGGGAACCAGGTATGCACAGGTTGCCCAAATATACATGCAAGACAAAACACCCATATACATACTATTAAAAAAAAACTTTTTTGAAGCAGGGTTTCTCTGGGTAGCCCTAGCTGTCCTGGAACTCGATTTGTAGACCAGGGCTTGAATTTAGAGATCCACTCGCGTCTGCTCCCTGGGATTGTATGTGCCACCACCAGCGGACACATACAATAACATTTTTAACTACGTCTTTTTTTTTTTTTTTTTTTTTTTTTT
>NC_034595.1:83926656-83937716 GCF_900095145.1 Mus pahari | reverse complement strand
TTTTTTTTTTTTTTTGAAACGGGGTTTCTCTGTATAGTGTTGGCTGTCCTGGGACTCACTCTGTAGACCAGGCTGGCTTCAAACTCAGAGATTTGCTTGCTTCTGCCTCCCAAGTGCTAGGATTAAAGGCATTTACCACTGTTTTTTTTTTCTTTTTTTAAATCACTTTTAAAAAAATGTTTTTTTTTTTTTTGTTTTTTTTTTAATGTGATTGGTGTTTTGCCTGCATCTCTGTGAGGGTGTCAGATCTCAGATCATCTGGTACTAGGATTACAGACACTTTTGAGCTGCCATGTGGGTGCTGGGAATTGAACCTGGGTCCTCTGGAAGAGCAGTCAGTGCTCTTAACTGCTAAACCATCTCTCCAGATCCTTATACATATTTTAAAATTATTTTGTTTTTCGGAGCTGAGGACTGAACCCAGAGCCTTGCCTTTGCTAGGCAAGCGCTCTACCACAGAGCCAAACCCCCAACCCCTAGATTAAAAATTTTTAAATAAAAATAGGGAGCAATTTAGGAAGACATCTGTATGGTATCCCTTCACATGCATGTACAGACACACCCATATCAACACATGACATGTACATGCATACACACACGGGGGGGGGCGTGGCAGAGAGGGAGAGCGCCCTAGATGAAGAGAGTCAGAGCTGGGCAGCGGGAACTGGGAGCCAGTGCTGACTAGGCAAGCATCTGCATGAAGTCTCCCTCTTCTTCAGTGCCTGGATGACAAGCTCTGACGCCCTAGGGAGTCATCGCACTCTCCGGAAGTCTGGGTGGTGGTAACTATTAGTGAAAATGTGCTAATCTATTAAACAGTTACACGGGGACTGGCATCGTGCCAAGAAATGTCTACACATGATCTCCTCTGTGACCTCCTGGGGCAGGTTTTCGTTTGAATCCTTGTTGGATTAGGACACTGAGGTTCAGTGTGAGCTTAAGTAACTTGGGAAGGGAAACAATACCGACCAGTTTGGGAGCCTTGTGTACTGTTCTACTTTGCGATCTCTGCAGAAGCATGAACACGGAACCTCTTTGAGTGCCCACTGTGTGCCAGCTCTTACAATCTAGTTATGGCACAGAACAAATGTCATGTGATCTGTTCTTGTTCTCTCTCCCTTTTTTTTTTTTTTTTTTTTGGTTTTTCAAGACGGTTTCTCTGTGTAGTCCTGGCTGTCCTAGAACTCACTCTGTAGACCAAGCTGGCCTCGAACTCAGAAATTCACCTGCCTCTGCCTCCCGAGTGCTGGGATTAAAGGCATGCGCCACCACGCCTGGCTCTCTCTCCCTTTTCTTCTTGTTTCTCTGTCTCTCTATCTGTCTGTCTGTCTGTGTGTAGGTCAGAGAACAACTTGTGGGAGTTGGCTCTCGCCTTCCACCATTGTGTTCCCAGGATCAAACTCAGGCTGTCAGGCTTGTTGACATTAACCACTGAGCCATCTTGGATGAAAGACAGCACAGGTGGACGGCCCTCCTGTCTCCTAGGCGGCAGTGAATTCTGGCCGCCTGCTAAAGTCAGAAAGGGAGCGGTACAAGTCATGGCCACCAGCACTGTGTGCCACTCCGAAGCATTGGTTTGTTCATGGATATGGGTGTTAGCTTTGTTCTGTTGCTAGGGTTTCAACCTAGGACTTTGTACATGTCAGTCATCCACTCTACCACAGAGCTGAGCGCCAGCCCCAGGTAAATCCAATAGAAAGGAATCAACTTGGCAGGGTGCTGATGACACACACCTTTAATCCCAGCACTCAGGAGGGAGGCAGAGGCAGGCGGATCGGATCTCTGAGTGTGAGACCAGCCTGGTCTACAGAGAGAGTTCCAGGACAGCCAGGACTGCACAGAAAAACCATGTCTCAAAACAAACAAACAACAACTTCAAAACAGGAGAAAAAAAATAGAAAGGAGACTGCCTGGCAGTGGTGGCGCACACCTTTAAACCCAGCACTTGGGAGGCAGAGGCAGGCAGATTTCTGAGTTCAAGGCTAGCCTGGTCTACAGACTGAGTTCCAGGACAGCCAGGAGGGCTACACAGAGAAACCCTGAAACCCTGCTGTCTTGAAAAACCAGAAAGAAAGAAAGAAAGAAAGAAAGAGGGGCTGGTGAGATGGCTCAGTGGGTAAGAGCACCTGACTGCTCTTCCGAAGGTCCNGAGTTCAAATCCCAGCAACCACATGGTGGCTCACAACCACCCATAACAAGATCTGATGCCCTCTTCTAGAGTGTCTGACGACAGCTACAGTGTACTTGCATATAATAAATAAATAAATCTTTAAAAAAAAAAAAAAAAGAAAGAAAGAAAGAAAGAAAGAAGTCAATTCAAGAGCCCTATCAAGGTTGAAATCAGATTATGGATATCACAGCTAAGGTCTAACCCTGGACCACAAAGCTGCCCACTTCAGTATCTGCCCTGTTCAATATCTGCCCCTATGTAAGTAATCTCTCTCTCTCTCTCTCTCTCTCTCTCTCTCTCTCTCTCTTTTCCCCACCTCTGATTTAGTTCTCTCTTGTCTTTCTTCCTTCCCTCCCTCTTCCCTTCATACAGGATCTCTCTGCATAACCCTCCCCTTGAACTTGTGATCTTTGTGCCACGGGGATTAAGTGCTCAACCCCCCCCCCCTTGGCTCTGTTCTTCAGGAGGCTGTAGCCTTGGAGGAAGGACAGACCATCTGAACATCCGGTTTCTCACCTGCGCCCTCTGGGCAGAGCAGCTGTGAGGATTTCATGAGAGGAAGCTCTAGCTCAGTGTGCAGTGGCCAAGAAAGGCTAAGGACGGCAGCTGCACAGAGGCCCCCAGGGGCACGTGGTCCACCCGCCTTCTCACATAGATCAGAAAAGACTTCCCTGAGAGGTCACACAGACTGACAGAAGATTCAGGTGATGGTGAGAGTCAGTCCACAGTTCTGTTCCTGGCATTGTCGCTGGACTCTCCAAAGCCAGGGCAGGACCATGCTGTCCCTGACTGGTAAATGTCACTCTTCCCACAGGGCCAATGGCCAACTAAATCAGTCTTATGGGTTCTAAATGCCCAACAGGGAGCCTGCCTCCCATATACCCGTGTTCCTGGACACAAAAGCCCCAACCTTCTCGCTCTTTCCCACGGGTCCTATTTCCCAAAATCATGTCAAAGCAATGAGGTAAGGCTTGAGATGCCCTGACCTCCCCGGCCTGACCCCCAAGTATGAGGAAGAACCGGAGGGAGACAGGTTTAAGTTCAAAGTCTATCCCTGAGTGACAAATGGCTTGAGGCACCGGGCAAGTCAGTCCAATTCTCTCAGGGATTTAGGGAGACAGAAGCGCCTGCGCATCAGATCCCCGTCTGTCCCTATGTCTGTCAGCCATAGAGTGGGTGGGCATCCAGTCAAATTCCTTCGTGCTTCTCGCTGAGGTCTTCCTGAGGCAGGGAGGGTGGACAGAGGTGCAGGGCTGGGCGGGGCAGGGGGGAAAGAGAAGTTCCCAGACAAGGTGGGAGGAATGAGCCCAGTCAACCCGGACAGCCTCACCAAAACGGAACTAAGACTGGGCAGCGGCAGGAAACCACCTCCTGCAAGAGTTCCGGTTTCCCCCTCAGAGCTTGGGGCAGGGACAGTCCTGGGCTGAAGGGGCAAGTGGGAGTCTAAGGTGTGAAGGCATCGCCATCCCTCACCGCGCACGCGCACGCACTCAGAGCCCTGACTGGGGGTTTTCATGATCCTCCCCCGTCCTCCCACGGAGCACTGATACCCCACAGGCCTAGGCTCCCTTCTGCCCCCCAGAGGCTCTCGTGTCTCATTAACTCCCTCTCATTTTACACCATCCTTTCTGGAGACTCACAGCTGGTCCAATCCTGACACCATCTTTATACTATCCTAGCTCTTCCCCTGACACGGTCCTTAAGGAGCCAGCTGAGTTTCCCCCATTTGTTGTGGGTAAAACTGGGTCTATCTGGCTCCACACAGCAGTCTGAACCTTAAATCCCAGCACTCGGGAGACAGAGGTGGGTGGATCTTTGTGAGTTCGAGACCATCCTGGTCTGTACAATGAGTTCCAGGCTAACCAGAGTTACACAATGAGACCTGGTCTTAAAAAACAAGAAAGAGCCAGGTAATGGTGGTGGTGGTGGTGGTGGTGCACACCTTTAATCCCAATACTCAGGAGGCAGAGGCAGGCGGATCTCTGTGAGTTTTGAGATCAGCCTGGTCTACACAGTTCCAGGGTAGCCAAGGCTACACAGAGAAACCCTGCCTCGAAAATCCAGAGAAGCCCGGGCATGGTGGCACATGCCTTTAATTCCAGCACTTGGGAGGCAGAGGCAGGCAAATTTCTGAGTTCGAGGCCAGCCTGGTCTACAGAGTGAGTTCCAGGACAGCCAGGGCTATACAGAGAAACCCTGTCTCAGAAAAAACAAAAACAAAAACAAAAAAACAACAAACAACAACAAAAAATCCAGAAAGAGAGAGAGAGAGAGAGAGACCCCTGCTGTCTGAGGTGGCCCAAGCCTTTAATCTCAACACTCAGGAGGCAAAGGCTGAGGTGGGCCTTTGTGAGCTAAAGGCCATATAGAGAGACCCTACCTCAAAGAAGAAAAAGAAAAAGGTTCCATATTTACTCATCCCTCTAAAGCAGGAGTCTTTAGGTTACCTAGCGTGGGACTTGGGGCTCCAGCCATGAGTGGGAGCCGAAGGCCGGAGAGTGTAGAGCCCACAGTGTGATCCCTTAGTCTTGAGGGAGTGGGATGGGGCAGTCTGCTTTCCTCATCATCTGCTGACCCAGTGTGCTGTGTGGAAGGGACTTGGCTCTGTCTTCCCTGTCCCTTACCCAGCCTGTCAGGGCTGGTTATGTCCCTTGTCACTTCAACCTCAGGTAGCCTCAGAGCAGACCTGGGAGTAACCACACACAAGCAAGCACCCAGGCGTGAACACATTCACTGCAAGCCCACAGCACACTGGGAGCACCCTCACCCAATCTCATTCACAGCTTCAAGCCTGCTGGGGAGCAGGAGCTGATATTGGCAGGAGCCCCCCTCCCCCTCCTCCTCTCTTGGGTGTACACAGCTTGGCTACCCCCTCCTCCTTCCCACTAGAAATGGAAGGATGCTCACAGCATCCAATTCTAGACTACAAAAGGTTTGCGTGTAGGGTGGCCACCTGGAGAGTGGGGTACAGATTCGAGCCCTGCTAACCTCCTTGGAATGGGCCCTAGTAAACGTGACATTTAGTAGATGCCAACTGTGTGCTGGTTCTCAGAGGCCCTGTCAGCGAAGCTTTCTGGTCCTCCATGCTTTGAGAAGGCAAAAACCTCTCTGTGTAGAGCAAGCTGGTCTGGATCTGATAGAGATTCATCTGCCTTTTCCTCCAGTCTCCCCTCTCCTCCCCGCCCCACCCTCTTCCATTCTATTTCTGTCTCCCCCCACCCCACCTATCTTTCTGCTTATATCTCTCAAGGTGGTCTTGAACTCGTGACAATCTCCCTACCTCCATTTTCTGAGTGCAGGGATTATTATAGGCATGCGTCACTAGGCACAGCTTTGGTATCGGGGAGGGCTAGTTTCTCCCCCAAAGTTCCAATGATGAAAGCAAAAATCCAGAGAAACCTAACTCTCCTTGAGGTCTGCATAGCAATTAAAGGCCCATTCTTGCGAAGAGAACAGGTCTCTGAGGCAGTAGACCCCTGAACACCAAGCGGGGCACCCTCTTACACCCTCTGTGGACATACACACCCGGATCAAGGACCAAAAAAATGGGGACGAAGGCGGGGGACCAAAGGTGGCTGCCAGCCTTGAGCCCGCAGCGGCCCAGAGCCAACTGGCCTCACTGCCCTGAGTTGCCATGGAAACAGCCCCTGCGGGCATTGGCGGTCATAAGCAGGATTTCCGTCGGGGCTGCCAGCAATTCCCGGATCCCGACTGGGACGCAAACCTTGACCGCCACCGCGGATAGGGAAAGGCACCTAGGGAGGGAGGTCTGGTGCCCCAGGGTGAGGTCTTCCCCAGGAAATCCAGATCCACGCCTCCAGCTCCTGGAAGGAATCCCCAGGGCATCCGGAACCCGCTGCTCCAGTGATGCAGCAAGAGGGCCTGGGGCGTGGGCGTGGGGGGGGCTGCAGACTCCCCGCTTCCCTCTGAGGAATCCAGATAGCCGGCCTCTGAGACCCCCTGAACTGCACTCTGGACTCCGAGTTCTGCAGAAGTCACTCTTCTTGACCCCCTTCTGGGGAACTCGCGCACCGATTTCCTCAGTATCCCCCCTCCCCACCCTTCTAGTTATACTACCCCTCTCTCATACCCCTCAGCTTCTCATACCCCTTTTTCTCCTCCTGAAAGTCTCTCAGAGCTCTCCCTAGACGCTTTTGGGGGATCCCACAGTGCCTTCCCCTACTTTCAGCCCTCTTCCCAAATTTTATCAAATTTACAACACAGTTTCCCTCCCTTTCCCCATTTAGACTTTTAGGGGGAACTTTTGGTCTGCCTCTGCCACACTGCCTCGGCCTTCTCCCAGGTTTTTATCAGCCTTTTCCAGCTTTCCTCAGTTTTCCTTCTTAATTTCCTTTCTGAATGGGATCCCCACCCCCATCTCCCGCTTTCAACTAGCTCAGCTCTCAAAGTTCAGGTTTACCTCCAAATCGTCCCTCCAGGGTGAGGACGGTTGGGGGCACCTGCCCTACCAGCCTCCACCGGGTTTGGCCGCCTACCTGTTCTCTGGGGGGAGCCAGCTGCGGGCTACTCGATCTGGGGCGAGTCAACCCTAACTTCCAGCAACCAGGAGAGGCGATGTGGGGGGGGGGGAGTGAGGAGCTACCCGCCTCTGCCCCTACTACCTACTCTGGGGAGGGAGGAGGAAGCCGTCTCCGACTTCTCTTATTTTGGTGGCTGCGGAGGAGGAGGCGGCCGTCAGACAAGTCGCAGTCACGCCTCAGCCCCAAGACTGCTGCCCAAAGCCAGGAGGGGCCCCCAGATCCAAAGGCCACTGGCTCCCACTTCCTGCTGTGGATGGGCTCTCCCAGCGCTGTCCCTTCACTCCAGCTCCTTCCCAAAGATTCCAGCCAAAGGGACCTGTCCCTTTAGTTACTAGAGTGGGATACCAAGGGGGTGGGGGCTTGGCCATCCCAAAGGCTCCCACACCCCACTCATCTCCTAGGTAGGAAAACCCAGAGCCAGATCAGGATAACTTGGCCCAAGTTCACACAGCCTGTAGCCTTTACACTACTGTCCCCAGATTTGCCAGGGATCTTTTGCCTGTCACTTATTCCCTGCCACCTCATCTTTAGGAACTGGGCGGTGGAGATAAGGTCCTTTGCCTTTGGGTAGCTGTTTTTCACAACAATCAGCTCCCATCAGGCTACAGCCACACACAGGTTTTAGAGAAGCTGAGGAGAGTCCTTAATCAATCACAGTGTCTCTTGGAGAACCCTCCCTCCCTAACTAAACTCTCCCCAACCAGATACACCTCAATCCCCCCCCCCCCAGCATTACCTCTTTAAAACCAAAGTGCACTGTAACCCAGGAAATCACCCTGCCTGGGGAGGGAGAGCTATGGTTGAGTTGGAAATGTATGTGGGAGGGTGAGGGCTTGAGGCATGGAAGATTCAAGTGGGTGTCGGGGCTATACTGATGTCACTGACACGTGACTGGGTTTAGAATCAACAGCTCGGACACATTATGCAGTCAGGTATGTTTCTGTGTGTAGACAGGGGTGTAGGGGGCTGTGTGTGAGCGCACTAGAGTACAAGTTCAGGAGGATCATGGTGTAACACGGTGTCAGCAAGTGATGGATGCAGATAGAAATGCTTCTCTCAATGAGCCATGGCAAACACCTTTAACTCCAGCACTTGGGAGGCAGAGGCAAGCAGATCTTTGTTGAGTTCCAGGCCAGCCTGGTCTACGGAGTGAGTTCCAGAACAACCAAGGCTTCACAGAGAAATCCTGTCTCAAAAACAAACAAACAAACAAACAAACAAAAAACGCTTCTCTCTTAGGAAAATATGTTGTAGGGGGAGGAAGAAGAAAGGAAGTGCAGTGGAGGTTCAGGGACTGTGGGAGGGTGGGTTTACCCTGCCTGGATAGCACTGACACCATTATAGAGCATCCTCTAAGTTGGCCTTGGCCATTGGTCCATGTGTTCAATTAACAAATAAATGTATATCATGGCCAATGGGATCCCAGCCATAGGGAGCCCAGATACAAAAGGGACAGCCTCACCAGCTGCACTTCCAGCTACTCAAGAGGGTGCTTGAGCCCTATGGATCTGTATGGATCGGAGGAGAGCCAAGGAAGAGCAGTGATTCGCTACCTCAGAGGCAGGAGGAGGGAGGAAGGGAGGAGGAGGAGGAGGAGGAGGAGGAGGAGGCAAAGGCAGGCAGGGAGCTAGAACAGGAGAAGGCAGAGGGGTGAAGGGAAGAGGGGAGAGGAGGAGAGGAAGGAAGAAAAAACAGGAGGGCAAAGAGGCAAGCAAGGGAGAGAGGGAGGAAATAAGGGAGGGAGAGACAGACAGACAGACACTGATCTTGGAGGAATTGCTCTGTAATTCCTCTAAATCCAGCTCTTGGGTAGTTCCCTAGGGGCCTTCCCCAGAGTGCACACACTTCCCTGCAGAGCACTCACGACTCTTTCCTGGAGCACTCTTCTTCCTCTGGTCTGACACTCGCTCCTCCTTCCGGTTGGTTACTATGTGTGCTCCCTCCTCAGAGAAGCCTTCTGGACCACAGACTTCTGTCCCATGCTACCTGGCTGCAGAGACAGGCTCCCTAGCTGTTGCCCTTGGACAAGTTACACTTGCTTTCTGCATTACCATTCTTCATGCAATAAAGGCTGCAGGAGACTGCACGTCACAAAAACCTTGGGACACACCGAGGGCCCGCCACGTGGTAGACGCTATTTGCTTGTGGACATCCATTCATTTCTTCCTTCGATCAGACTTCACATTTTTTTGGGCAGGATGGAAGCTAGGGCTCTGGGAGGGATTCTGGCGTAGTCTCACGTCACAGAAGCAAAGCACAGGGCCAAGAAGCCACAGGATGACTCAATCGAGACCGCTACTTCTCTCATGCCCCATGTTCATGTTCCTTTAAGACAATCCCAGGGGCTGGAGAGAAGGCTCAGTGGTTGAGAGCACTGGCTTCTCTTTTGGAGGTCATGAGTTCAATTCCCAGCAACTACACGGTGGCTCACAACCATCTGCAATGGGATCTGATGTTTTCTTCTGGTGTGTCTGAAGAGAGCAGAGACAAAAATCAAAAGGCAGCCTGCCTGCCTCCGGTCTTGTCCTCTGTCTTTGCTTCCCTTTTCAGCCAGCTTGGCTTCTGTCCTTAGTCAAGCCAGACCCAGTGCTTGCCTAGCTCAACCTACAAGAATCCAAGCAGCCACTTTCCCTGAGGAGACTCCGAGGCCAGGGCCATGATTCTGTGACTTCGGGAGGAAGCTCCGGGGCCTGGCCAGATGGACACTGTAAAAATGAGTCTGCATCCCCTCAACCTTCTGGGGACTCACAGCTTCTGCCATCCTGCACCACCATTTCTCCCTGTGACAGATTTATCCTCTCAGCCTAGAAACACATAGAATCTGCTTCAAAAGACAAACCTAAGGTCATACTGATTTGTTTTTTATTGCATTATGTGTGTGTGTGTGTGTTTGCAGATTTGCAGGAATGCACTAATGTGTGTGGCAGTCAGAGGACAGCTTGAGACACTCATCTCTCTCCTTCCACTGTGTGAGTTCCAGGGACCTAAGCTGACACCTTTGCCTACTGAGCCCCCTCTTGGCCCCCTACTTATCTATTTGCAGCAGAGGGAGGTTGAGTGAGTGTCAAGATCAGTGGGCAACTCCCTCCACCCTGTGCAACAGGGTTTCTCTGTATAGCCCTGGCTGTCCTGGAACTTGCTCTGTAAACAGGCTGGCCTCGAACTCACAGAGATCTGTCTGACTCTGCCTCCAGTGTTCTTGGATTAAAGGCATATACTGCTACAGGGCAACTTTTTCTTTGAACTTTCTATTGATTCTTTGTGAATTTTGCATCATGCACCCCCCAATCCCACTCATCTCCCCATCCCTTCATCACTTCTCTGCATCTTTGCAACCTCCCCTCAAAAAAATTTAAAAAAAAAAAAAAAGGAATAAAAACAAACAACTTGTTGTAGAAGCTGTAGTGTGTCCCACAGTCTACCCTTTTGTCCACACATTTTTTAAAAGACCTATTTATTTATTTAACGTATGAGTGCCCTATCTGCTAGTAGGCCAGTGTGCCAGAAGAGGGCATCAGATCATGTTATAGATGGTTGTGAGCCACCATGTGGCTACTGGGAATTGAACTCAGGACCTCTGGAAGAGTAGCCTGGTCACACAGCTTTACTTGTAAATGTTCTTTGCAAGGCGTTGTTGTTCTGCTTCGAGGCCCGTGGCTTCTGCTGCACTATCAATACTGGTCCTTCACCAGGACTCCTCTCTGATATCCTGTTGTCACCCTGTGTTGTGGAGAGCCAGCAGCTCTGGTTCTGCAGGGCCAGCCGAGGCAACTTTTCAGAACTGGATCTCTCCTGCTAGCTTGTGGGCCCCTAAGATCGGACTAAGATCATCAAACCTGGTAAACGCTATACCACAGAGTCATCTCACTGGTCCATTCTCTGACATTTTATTTCTTATTTTATTGAGGGGCCATTGTCCACTTTTAAACGGATGAGGAAAAGTTCTTTGGAGAACAATATTGTCTAGGTGTGAGCGCACGGCAGGGTAGTGGCTGTCAAGAGAAGAGGCTGTAGGATGGACCCATACCTTGGGGCTGCATACCTGGAAACTGCTCAGTCTTCAGATGCCACTGCAGGCTCTAGAGAACTAGGCAAGCTCCATCTCATAATCTCAGGTCCATAGCTGATTTAGGGACAGGACAAAGCTCAGCAGTAAAAGGCTTAACAGAAACCAGATGAGGCACTGGGTTTGAGTCTCAGCGCTGAGGAAAGAAAAATAGACATTGTTTTGTTTTTTCTTTTATTTATTTATTTATTTATTTATTTATTTTTTTGGCTTTTCGAGACAGGGTTCCTCTGTGTAGCCCTGGCTGTCCTGGAGCTCACTTTGTAGACCAGGCTGGCCTCGA
>NC_034595.1:83924563-83925481 GCF_900095145.1 Mus pahari | reverse complement strand
AAAAAAAAAAGAATTGACAAAGGGGACCTCATAAAATTTCAAAGCTTCTGTAAGGCAAAGGACACTATCAATAAGAATTGACAAAGGGGGAAAAAAAAAAAAAAGAATTGCAAATGGTTCTGCCATAGCCAATTGGACTGCAACAAACTCACAATGTAAATGTGCCTTCTGACAGTTCTGGAGTCTCCAAGTCCCAGAGTGAGACTCCGAAGGGGTGATTTCTGGTGAAGGCCATTGTCTGAATTGCATATAGCTGCCTTCCCTCTCCTTGACCTCAAGTGGTGATAGGAAACCTTGGAGATCTCTACTGATACGCACCCTAATCCTTAATCCCTTAGGTTAAGGCCCTACCCTGATGACTTCATTTAAACATGCATTGTTTCTGGGAAGGTCCTCTTCTGAAACATTGCCACATGGGGGAGAGAGGAAGGCACATGAATGGGGGAGGTGCTAAAACCACAGGTGGGGGTGGGGTAAGAGTTTAAAGAGCAGCCTGTTCACACGGTGTGGGCACCAGCAGATGCCACAGCATCTGCTAAGAGTGAACACCCCCCCCCCCTTCCCTCTGTGGATCTGGCTGGCCATGGTGCTGAACTGGTGACCAGCATGCGCTCATGGGATTACTGTAAAGACAAGTCACTGGGAGGCGTTCACTACCTCCACAGATGCTTGGCAAAAATCCAATCAAATGATCAAGCCAAATGTGGCTGTCTGCCTGGTTCTATGGAGCCAGTGAGCTAAGAAAAATAAGTTAAGACAGGTGAGTGCTATGCCGCTCAGGCTGGCTTTAAATTCCTGGGCTCAAAAAACTCTCCCATTTTAGCTCCGTGGATGGCTGGAACTGCAGGAACAACCCATTTCTTTCAGCTTTAACTGTCTGTCTGCCATCTATCTATCTTTTTTTTTTTTTTTTTTTTT
>NC_034595.1:83892961-83921363 GCF_900095145.1 Mus pahari | reverse complement strand
TTTATTATATGTAAGTACACTGTAGCTGTCTTCAGACAATCCAGAAGAGGGCGCCAGATCTTGTTATGGATGGTTGTGAGCCACCATGTGGTTGCTGGGAATTGAACTTAGGACCTTCAGAAGAGCAGTCAGGTGCTCTTACCCACTGAGCCATCTCACCAGCCCCTCTATCTATCTATCTATCTATCTATCTATCTATCTATCTATCTATCTATTGAGATAGGGTTTCTTTGTGTAACAGTCCTGGCTGTCCTAGATCTATAGACCAGGTTGGCCTTGAACTCACAGAGATCTGCCTGCCTCTGTATCTCAAGAGCTGGGATTCAAGGCATTCGCTATCACTCCAGGAAACAATATATTTTAAATTTTGCATTACATTAATTTCTTTATTCGGTTGGGAGGGGGGTGTTGAAGACAGTTTGAGGGAGTTGGTTCTCTTCTTTTGCCCTGTGGGTCCAAGGCATGAGATTGGGTTCTGAGGGCTGATGGGTAATAGCCACCGCCACTACCTGCTGAGCCATCTCAAAGGCTCCTTGACAATGTTTTTTTTTTAACATTTAAAATGATTTCAAAATGACAAAAGAAGTAAGAATAATATTTCAGGGATAAGTCAAAACCAAGTTGCAATGTGCATAAGCAAAGTTGGGAACACAGCCAGGCTCCGTTTATGTCTTGTGCACAGCAACTTGAATGTTACCATGACAGAACTGAGTAGCTGCAACCAAGACTGGATGGCCAGCAAAACCAAAAATATTTATATTCTGGTCCTTTGCAGAAACAGTGTGCCACACTCTCCGCTCCGTATCAGTTTCCAATTTCAAAAGAGGAATCGGGTAACCCTCATTTGGTGAGAGCTTCCAGACCTGTCTGCAGTGTGGGGGCCTCTGACCAGATTGCTCTAAAAAATAGTCACCAGTCTTTATCTACAGAGTGAGTTTAATAAGGTCAGCCTGGGCTATATGAGATCTTATCTCAAAAATGTAAGATAGTGGTGGACCCTGGGAAAAGATTCAGTAGGTAAAGTGCTTACCATACAAACGTGACGACCTGAATTCAAGTCTCCGGAAGCCACATAAATCTGGGGGCAGAAGAGCTGGTCTGGGGCCAGGCGTGGTGGCACACGCCTTTAATCCCAGCACTTGGGAGGCAGAGGCAGGCGAATTTCTGAGTTCAAGGCCAGCCTGGTCTACGGAGTGAGTTCCAGGACTGCACAGAGAAACCCTGTCTCAAAAAAAAAAAAAAAAAAAAAAAAAAAAACCAAAAAAACAAAAAAACAAAAAAAGAGCTGGTCTGTAATCACAGAATTCCTGTGGTGAGATGGAGGATGGAGATGGGAAGCTCTGGATGCCAGTTAGCATCCTGTACATGGCAAGGAACAGCAAGAGACTCTGTCCTAACCAAGGTAAAAGCTGAGGCTGTCACCTGAGCTGACAATCCCAGGTTATCCTAACCACTGTGTATGATGTTTATATATATATATACACATATGCAATACAACACATGTACATACTCACATTCTCTTTCACTGAGCTGTGCCCTCAGCCATGGAACACATATACACACATATGCACACACAATGAATATACATACATATACACATATACAATACAACACACGTTCTCCCCCTCCTCCTCTCTTTCTCTCATTGAGCTATACCCTCAGCCTCCTTTGCTTCCTAGGCTCCAAGCTCCACTTTGACTTATCCTAAGAGTCTGGTACCCACTAGGATGCTGGCTGGAGACAGGGATGAGGAGAAAACACATCCTGGTGGGCTGGGGTGGAGCCTTCACAGCAGAGGCCGAATCTAACATCTAAGCTGATTCCTTTTGTTGTTTGCCTGGAGGTCACACCCAGAGCCTTGGCGTGGTGGTCCCTATCACCATAGCTGCTAAAGGATGACGCGCAGGTGGCTCTAGGGTCTCAAATGCTAGTGATGACCCTTATTTGGGGAGCCCCAGATGGCAGAGCTCTGACCGGATGCAGCGGCTAAAACAAGCCAGCTTTCATCTAGGAAGCAAATTCCCCATCATCAGCACAGCTTAGCAGCAGGGTGCTTGGTGTCAGGAGGAGACAGGGTGAGGCAGCTCAGGGGCAGGCAGCCCCCACAGATGGGCAGATGATGGGTCTCCATGGTGATTCTACCACCAAGCCTTTACCCACCTGCTGGGTTCTGTCCTTTTGTGCCCAGGCTCAGCAGTTCTAGGCAGGTAGTATTTTCTCCCTTTTCAAAACCCTTTTTCATTTCCTGAGACAGGGCCTTGTTAAGCAGTTCATGCTGGCCTCATGGTCTCTTGAGTGCTAGGGTTGCAGGCTGAGCCACCAGTCCCAACCCCCTGCTAGCACTTCTTGCCTACACAAATAGGGTGCCATGTATGGAAAGGTGCACAGAGTTTTTCTGTTTTGTTTTTCTTTGTTTATTTACTTGAGACAAGTCTCACTGTATTGCTCTGGCTGTCCTGGAACTCACTGTGTAGACCAGGTTGGCCTTGCACTCTCAGAGCACTCTCAAGTGCTAGGAGCATAGAGGGAGGCAAAGGCGGGTAGATCTCTAAGAGTTCAAGGCCAGCCTGATCTACAGGACAGCCAGGGCTATACAAAGAAACCTTGTCTTGAAAAAACAGAGAGAGACAGAGAGACAGAGACAGAGACAGAGACAGAGAGAGACAGAGACAGAGAGAGACAGAGACAGAGAGAGAGAGAGAGACAGAGAGAGAATGTCAGAGAAACAGAGAGACAGACAGAGAGAGAAAAAGCAAAGGAAGGAAGGAAGGAAGGAAGGAAGAAGACAGGGTCTTACTTTGTAGCCTAGGCTAGCCTAGCACTGTGTAATCTAGGTTGTCCCCAACCTCATTCCTTCCTACAGCCTCAGTCTCCTGAGTGCTAGGATTGCTAACAGGAGCCAGCACACCTGGTTTCTAGCTGCCTTTTTATCAATAGACTTGTGCTGTCTCAAAGCCACGCCCCCTGCGGCAATGATGGGACTGTGTCTAGAGACTGACCCAGGACCTTTTTGTCCTGGCACGTCTAAAGCAGGCAGCCCCCTGCGTTTGTCACTGCTATCCTATTTCTGGTCCTTGGGGCTTTTGGCCTGGGGACAGAGGCTCTGTGGGGCTACCATGCTGTAAGGAAGCCTGTGTGGCCTTTGCCCATCTTCCTCCCACCAGTATGCTGACTCTCTCAATGCCAGGAGCAGGAGGCCGGGAGGACTGGTGAATGCCAGCAGAAGCCTATATCAAGGCTCACTCCAGCGAGGCTAGAGTTTAACAGGGAGGAGTGTGCTATCAGGGGCTGGAGGATATCAGAGATGGCTGAATTCTTGTACAGCTGGGACTAAAGAATTCCTCCCAATAGGTCAGTGGGTGAGATGGCTGCTCAGCAGTTGCCACCAAGCCTTACAAATTGAGCTCAATCCCCAGCCCCACGTGGTAGGAGGAGAAAACATGCTCTCCTTCCAAGTGCTGGGACTAAAGGCATGCACTACCACCACTAAGACCCCCTCTTTAAAAACAAACAAACAAACAAACAAAACTATTGGACGTACGCCACACACCTTCACTCCCAGCCCTTTGGAGCCAGATCTCTTGAGAATTCAAGGCCAACCTGGTCTACAGAGTGAGTTCCACGACAGCCAGGGCTATACAGAGACTCGTCTCAAATAAATAAAGAAACACAACAGAAAAATGCCATGCCTGCTACGCTGTTGACAAGCAAGCATGGACCCACCCATACCCACACACAATAAATATATGTAATATGTTCCAGAAAAAGAATTCCATGGAGACTGGGTTATCTCATGTCAGGAGGTTCTAGAATATTTGGGGAAGTGCAAGAGAACCTAAGAGTATTTCAGAGAAATGCTGAAAAATCTTAAAGTAGATAAGATTTGGGCTGGTCAGATGACTCAGTGATTAAGAGCACTGACTGGGGCGGGGGGGGGAGGGTATAGGGAACTTTCGGGATAGCATTTGAAATGTAAATAAAGAAAATATCTAATAAAAAAAAACATAAAAAAATGAGCACTGACTGCTCTTCTGAAGGTCCTGAGTTCAAATCCCAGCATCTACATGGTGGCTCACAACCATCCGTAACAAGATCTGATATCCTCTTCTGGAGTGTCTGAAGACAGCTACAGTGTACTTACATATAATAAATGAATAAATCTTTAAAAAGAAGAAGACAATGAAGGAGAGGAGGAGGAAGAAGGAAGTAGAAGAGGAGGAAGGGGAGGAGAGATTCAAGTTAGGAGGTGGGGTGCACACATCTTCCCAGCACTTAGGAGGCAGAGGCAGGTGGATCTCTGAGATCAAGGCCAGCCTGGTCTACAGAGTGAGTTCTAGGTCCATCAGGGATATACAAAGAAACCATGCCTCAAAACAAAACAAAACAACAACAACAACATCATCAACAACAAGTCAAAAACAAAACAACAACAAAAAAAAGGGCTGGAGAGATGGCTCAGTGGTTAAGAGTGCCGACTGCTCTTCTGAAGGTCCTGTGTTCAAGTCCCAGCAACCACATGGTGGCTCACAACCATCCGTAACAAGATCTGACTCCCTCTTCTGGAGTGTCTGAAGACAGCTACAGTGTACTTACATATAATAAATAAATAAATCTTAAAAAAAAAAAAAAAAAAAAAAGAAGAAGGTTGGGTCCTTCCAGGGGAAGCTGCACTGCTTCGGGGGGAAGAAGGGCGTTGGGGTAGGAGTCAGAGTCTTCTACCGGGACGGTGGGATTTTGAGACATGAGAATCAGAGCGGGTGTTGCATATGGCCTTGGAGGCTGCTGCCCAAGGGTGTCCCTTTTAACTGAACTTGCAACAGTTTGGAGATGTGGGAGGCTAATAGTGTGTCTTCCTTTGTCCCCCGGGATAGGTCTGGTCTAGTCCAGACATAGCAGTCCTTCAGCATAGGCAATAGGGTTGTACTGTGACCAAGGCCTCGGGGACCATTGACTATTGTTGTCTCCAAGTCCCTGAGCTCTGCATTTTTAGGTTAAGAGTCAGCCTGGCTAGCCAGCCTTCTGTGTGGGCAGACATCGCTTTCCCTAGGTATCTTTCCCAGGAATGAGACTCCTACAGAAGCACAGAGCCTTCCTGGGGTTCTCTGGCGGTCTGTGCAAACTCTCCTGCCTTCTTATGACAAAGAGAGCATCCTGCTGTACAGCCCAGGCTATTCTCAAACTGGCAATTCTCCTGCCTCAGCCTCTGAGGTGTTGGAATTAAAGATGTGCACCACCACACCCAGCTAGGCGGAGTCAGTACAGGTCTCCCTTGAATACTGGAACCCTAGGCGGAGGCTTCGGGTTTGTTCCCATGGCCCCTGCAACTCTCTGCACCCCATGAGCTCTGAGACCAGAAGCACTCAGTCTGAGCTAAAAGCGGTGACAGTGGGTGACAAGAGAGAAAGAGGTGTGTGCCAGCTAGGAGGGATGTTGGACCCCCCCCCCCCCGCGCCCGTATCCTTCCTGACCATGATATCACTGCAGAGTTAGCTACCCCACCCCCCACCCTGGACTCTCCCTTTGACAAGTGCCTGTCACAATGTGCCAACCCCTGCAGCTGCTCTTCACTCCACCTCACTTGGCCCTTCCCTGGCTGGCGACAGGGATGAAGTCCCAGCCCATCTCCCCGCCAGAGTGCCCGCTCCTGCTCGCTCACTCATACCGCAGGCCACACACAGTGCAACGAAACGGTGTCCCAGTGTCAGGAGCGAAACATCTCTCCTTTCTGACAAGGCTGTGTCTACACCTACCTAGAAACGGGTCCTTTATCTCTCTCTGCCACCCCCCACCCCTCCATCCCCGAGATAAAGGCTCCCTGGGAGTGAGGCAGCTCTGAGTTTTGGGTAGTTAGTAGGGACCCTCTGCGGTCCTCCCTCGGGTCTTTATCAGTTTGGGAGGAGAGAACACAATGGTTGTCCCTCAAGAGACTGCTAGGTCACTTGGTTTGGCTTATGTCCAGGCTTGGAGGCCCCACGGGGAGCAAAAGAAAGAAGGGAAGAGGGGAGAGCCTTAGTGAGCACCTACTGTGTACCAGATCTAGATCCCACAGAGAAGGAGATCACTCTTCTTGCTCTACAGCCTGGGGGGGGGGGCACTAAGGTTGCAGAGCAAGGTCACCCGTGGCAGCTCCATGAGACACCGGAGTGAGGCTGTCCCTCAGTGTCTGTCAGACCCTGCCTGGCCTGAGCCTCTGGAGACAACCTCCTTCCTCCTTCCTCCTGTGTGACCTTGAACAAATCACATAAAGGCTGTTAGCGTCAGGCTCCTCATCTGTGACATGCACATTAACGCTGGGCTATATGAGGGAATGACGGGGACCCCCCCCCCCCCGTATAAGAGGCCAGGTAAAGGCAGTGTGACCATCAGACAACACCAGAACTTGGAACTAGTACTTTAGGGACACAGCTCCGCCTTGTGGAGACAAAGCCCTACCTGAAGAACTGGGGGTGGGGAGAGAGCTCAGCCTGCCTGTCCAAGGGTAAAGACCTGTGCTCCATCCACAGAAAAGGCTGTGTGAGGTGACTGGATTTGCAATCCTAGCACTGAGGAGGGAGGCAGGACCCTGCTCTCTGGCCAACCGATCTAGCCTAACTGGTAAACTTCTGGCTGAAGGGAGACATTGTCCCAAGGATGACACTGGAGGGATTGTCATCTGCCCCCTACATGTGTGTGTGCACATGCCATGTGTATACACAGGCATGTGTACACACTCTCGAGTGCTCACACTCACGCACACACACACACACACACACACACACAGTCAGACGTGCGCGCATGCGCTATTCTTATCCCCGTGTTACAGACAGCCAGACTTGGAGGCGAGAGATGCTGGGTGTCACACGCGGTCAGGTCAGTGCCTCTCAGATGGTCCATTTTGAGCTTTGAATGGGTGAAGGACAGACTGGTAGAAAGCTTGTTCAGCATCTTCAAGGTCCTCAGGTCCCTCCTCAGAACCACAAATAAAGTAGAAAACGGTATTGGTATTTGGCAACAGTTGGCTATTTTGGCTCTGCCTGAGACTGCCTGAGAGTTGGACTCTAGGTGAGGGGTCACTTCCCAGCCCTCGACAGCCAGCAAAATTTGACACAGAAAAAAAAACAAAAAACAAAAAACAAACAAACCCTGGGCCAGTTGTTCTGAGAAGCCCTCAGTAAAGAGGAAATCGGTTCTTCATGGCTGCAGAAGTGATTCCAGTTAGACGGCAGGAGGGACTTACGGAGAGGAACTAGGCAGCAGGGGAATTCCTCATCAGAGTCAGGAAATGACATAGTGGTCCCGGTAGTCAGCCCCCAGGGCTGAGCTCTGGGAAAGGAGGGAGCCTGTGAGGTGCAGGCTCAGTTCCCACAGTTCCTGCACAGGGCAGCCATTGTCTCCTGGAAGAGACATGTCACACCCTTGGGTCAACAGCCAAATGTGAAGGTCACTTGGAAAGGAGAGGGTAGAGCTGGGAGAGAGAAGGGGGTGGGGTGGGAGGTCACCTCAGAGAGAAAGAGCCCGTGTGGTCATGTGTGAGGTGTTCCAAGACAAACAGAGCTGAGGAGAGGGTGACAGTGTCCCAGGGGAGTCACATTTATGGCACCTCTCCTGTGGGCCTGCACGCTGAGCTCTGGCTTTGCAGATGGTGTTTGGCTCCTCGGCTGCAGATAGTCACTGTGTGAGACTGCTGGGCTGGGGAGGGCTGCAGCTGGGCACGCAGCTCCTCCCCTCCTGGACCTAGGCTGCAGGGAGAGACAATGGACAGATACCTCACTGAGTGGGAGGTAGGGGGAGTGGTGGTGGCCTCCGTGCAGGCTTTGAAGTAGAAAGGAAAGCAGGGAGGGGCTTGGAATGTGACAGTGAGCCCTGCTCTTTGGAAAGCAAGCAAACGCTTAGGTGAATGGAGGCCTCCCCCAGAGAGAGGAGACTCTAGCAGAGACCAAGAGGGCAAAGCCCCTGGAGTGTGGGTGTGCCTAGGTGAGAGAGAGAGGAGGGGGTGGGTAATGAGCTGTTGTTGAACGAGACACATGGCCCAATGCCAGGAGCTCGCTGGCCACAGTAAAGATATTTGATCTTCTGAGTGTGGTAGGAAGCCACGGGCGGTGTGTGTGTGTGTGTGTGTGTGTGTGTGTGTGTGCTTCTAAGGTGTGTAATGAGGATTTTGGTTTGCCCTTGAATTTAGTATGTAGCCCAAACTTCTGAACTTTGTGAGTGTTGTTGTTGTTGTGGTTGCTGTTGTTTTGAGACAGTCTCACTGTGTAGCCCTGGCTGTCTTAGAACTTGTTGTAGGGCTGGAGAGATGGCTCAGAGGTTAAGAGCACTGATTGCTCTACCAGAGGTCCTGAGTTCAATTCCCACATGGTGGCTCACAACCATCTGCAATGGGATCTGATGCCCTCTTCTGGTACATCTGAAGACAGCTACAGTGTACATATATACATAATATAAATAAATCTTAAAAAAAAAAAAAAAAAGGAAGAGGAACTTGTAGACCACACTGGCCTTGAACTCACAGAGATCTGTCTGCTTCTGCCTCCCGTAGTGCTGGGATTAAAGGAGTGTGTCACCACTGCCCTGCAAGTGTTAGAACTATAGGGGTGTGCCACCACTCCTAAGTTTATGTGGAGTTGAGAATGGAACCCAAGGCTTTGCCCACATTAGAAAATCACTCTAGGGGTGCGGAGTTCAAATCCCAGCAACCACATGGTGGCTCACAACCGTCCATAACAAGATCTGACGCCCTCTTCTGGAGTGTCTGAAGACAGCTACAGTGTACTTACATATAATAAGTAAATAAAATCTTTAAAAAAAAAAAAAAGAAAGAAAGAAAATCACTCTAGCAACTAAACAACATTGCCAGCCTTGTACGGGCACGCAGGTATCATTCACTTAATTTAAAAAAAAAAATTTTTTTTAATGTATTTGGGAATACAATGTCCCTATCTTCAGACACACCAGAAGAGGGCATCAGATCTCATTACGGATGGTTGTGAGCCACTATGTGGTTGCTGGGATCTGAACTCAGGTAGGGCCTCTGGAAGAGCAGTCAGTACTCCTAACGGTTGAGCCACCTCTCTAGCCCCATTTAATTTTTCAACGTTTGGGCTGCATATGTTGGGCCAGGGTTCTGTCACTATGCTCCATTGGAGGCATCCCCCTTTTGGAGACCGAGGGGAAATTTCGATGTGGCCCAGGCTGTCCACAACCCAAATCACAGGATCCCACATGTGTGCTACCAAGGACGTTTCCTCAGTCCTTTTGGTCACTACGTGGTTCTCCATCACCTGGGCAGCCTGGGCTGTAGGAACCCCAACCTCTGACAGACGTGGGGGTTTCCAGTCTTTTCCTAGTCCTTTGCAGGTAACATGGTGGAGAACAACATTCTATCTATGTACCTTCTCACTCGGTCAAGAAAATCTAAAGAATAAAAATGCCCAGAGACAGCGGTATTTGGATGTGGTTGTAATTTTCGATGGACTTGGCCTAAATGTCCTGTTCAGACCTTTGCCAATTTATGTCCACACGAATGACATAATGAAAACCGGTCATGGGACTGGCGAGATGGCTCAGCGGGTAAGCACACTAACTGCTCTTCCAAAGGTCCTGAGTTCAAATCCCAGCAACCACATGGTGGCTCACAACCATCCGTAACAAGATCTGACGCCCTCTTCTGGAATGTCTGAAGACAGCTACAGTGTACTTACATATAATAAATAAATAAATCTTAAAAAAAAAAAAAAAAAGAAAAGAAAACTGGTCATTTTTTTATTTTAAGGGTCTAGTAGTGTCTACATGCATGTCAAGTGCACTGTGTGCTGTGCCCAGAGGACAGAAGGGGGCGTCAGTTGTCAGCATCCATGTAGAGTGGGTGCCATTGCTCTTAGCCCCTGAGCCATCTTGGGGGGGTGTCCCCCTTTCTTGGTTTTGAAACAGGTTCTCATGCATCCCAGGCTAGTCTTGAACTCACTATGTTGTGTAGGGGTGTGTACCACTGTACCCTGCTTATATGATGCTGGGAATTGAACCTGGGGCTCTGTGGATGCTGAGCAAGTACTCTTTCCACATGCAAAGCTGTGTGTGATCACTCTTCTGGGAACTGTCAGGTTTCTTTTTTCTTTTTCTTTTTTTTTTCTTTTTTTAACTGTCAGGTTTCTGAATGTGCCTGGGGTTTTCTACTAGGCTGTTGGTCATTTTCATCAATTTCCAAGAACTCATTTATAAATTAGCAAAACGGCCTTTTGTTGATCCAGAGCTGCCAACGCAGCCCCCTCCACTGTCTGTCACTCATCTTATGAGTTGATCTATGGCGTTTTCCTGCACAGGAGTTTTGGGTTTTCATGTGTTTCCTTTAACGATTTTATTTACTTATTTGCCTTTTCAGTCATCATTAGACTTTTCCCACTGTGAGGTTGTAAAGCCTCCCGAGTTTTCCTATTTGTTTTTATGGTTTTATTTGGGAGTTTACTAGCACCTGAGTCTTTGCTCCTTTGAGGCTTATCCTGGTACATCCTGGAGCACAGATCTATTTTTGCTCCCCTCCTCTCCAATCCCCACCCCCCAACCCCAGCTGGACACCTGGCTGTCCCAACCCCATGCATTAAGAGACTCCCTCTGCACTTGACAGGCCACCTTTATCAACTCCTGGATTCCTGAGTGCAGCCCACTGGATTTCTAGACTTTCCGTCCCTGACTCTAAGTCTGGTTTGTCTCTTCCGGCATGCCAGCTGCTTGTCCCTTCGGTGGCTGAGGCTTTTGGTTTGTTTGTGGCGCTTGGGATTGGACCCAGCATGAGCGACTTGAGGTGGAAGCTTAAAATACTATTGCCTAGTGGTGAGAGGATTAGCCTCGTCCTCTCCTACCTCAACCTCTGGGGGTTTTGTTTATTGGAGGCTCGGGGTGGGGTGGGGAGGTCTTGCTAGCTCAAACAACCCAGTCACCACAGTGGTCCCCAGCCTCCAGAGAGCAGGGGTCACGGGCCATGCTTGGCTTCCCATCTCAACACAACACAAACAGGGTCTCCCTTAACCCAGGCCGTTTAGAGGAGGGTCAGGGGTGATTTTGAGCACCTGGTCAGTTTTCTTCATCCCTCAAGTGCTGGGATCACAGACCTCACACCGAATTGGATCCACCAGCCTCCCTTCCTCCCTTCCTTCCTTCCTTTCTCCCCTCCCCTCCCCTCCTTTCTTCTTTCCTTCACTTCCCTTCTTCTTTCCCATAATTCATTTCCTCTTCCCCTCCACCTCTCCCTCTCCCTCTCCCTCCTGAGCTCTCCCCTTCTCACAGTCCAGTAGGGAACAGAGAACAAACAGCAATTTACAGCCATTCCCTCACTCTGCAGAGAAGAGATAATAAAACAGGTGACAGAGGAGGAGCCAGACGAGGAGGAAGAAGAGGAGGAGGAGGAGGAGTTCTCATCTGCCAGGGAGGAGGGAGGGGACATCAAAGAGGGATGGAGGCCCTGTGGTTCCCTGGGGAAGCTGGTCTGGAGGAAGCCTGTGCTAGGAGGGCAGAAGCAAATGTCTGAGAAGAGAGTCTGCTTTGCAGACAGCAGCTTAGGGGGCACAGTCTAGGGATGGAGGCCAATGAGGAGCGGCTGAGCCTTGTAGGTCACAGCAAGGACACTGGCTTTCCTTCTGGGAGGACAGTTGGTGGGAGGGTGGCAAGTTCTGACCTCTGTCGCCAGAGGATGGCTCCAGCTGCTGCCCAGAGTGGTGTCAACTAAGAGGCTGATAGACAGGATGTACAGGGAGAGGGGAGCTGAGTGACGGGCTTCTTGGATCTTCCCTTCCCCATCAGGCACAGATCAGGTTCTGGAATCTCGGTGCACGGAGGGGGCCTGAAGAAGAAGGGAGGAGGAGGGGGGCAGATGGATGAGGAGCCAGGGGTAGAGTGGCCGGAAAACATCACCTCTGCAAAGGCTGCAGAAGACACAGGGACCAAGCCTGAGAGCCTCTTCTCTACCAGGGATCAAGATGCCCCAGACAGCGGAAAGCTGCGAGTGCCATCAGGATCTGAATCTGGGCAGATGGTGCATCCTTGCAACTCAGGGAGCCACGCCAGCAGGAGGATGCGTTTGGGGCCAGTCCTGGTCACAGCGTACGATCCTATCGGCACACCTAAGAAAGGAACGGTGCTGGGGATGTAGCTCAGTTGGTCGAGGGTTTACCTGGCATGCATGAAGCTCTGGGTTCATGTGCCACCTAAAACCATCCTGGTGGCGCATGCCTGAAATCCCAGCATGAGGCGAAAGAAAGAGAACCAGAAGCTTAAGGACAGAAAGCTGGAGGTGGTGTTTATCTGAGACCCAGGGGCTGTAGGGGCAGAGGCAGTCAAATCCCTGGGGATCTTATTAGCCAGCCAGGTGAGCCAGGTTTAGTGAAGCAGCCTGTCTCAAAAAATACAAGGTGGAGAGTAATGGGGGAAAACATTTGCCATTGACCTCTGGCCTACAAAGCAAAGCAGTACAAACATATGTGTGCACATGCATAAACACAGATATAGACAGACAGACAGACAGACAGACACACACACACACAGGAACAAACAAGTCAAATTTAAGAAAAGGTGGGGGGACGGGGGACATGGCTCAGTGGTTAAGAGCACTGGCTGCTCTTTCAGAGGATCTGGGTTCAATTCCCAGGATCCAAATGGCAGCTCACAGCTGTCTATTAACTCCAGTTCCAAATTAAGAGAGGGGTGGGGAGCTGGAGAGATGACTCAGTTAGGCTAAGAGCACTGGCTGCTCTTCCAAAGGTTCAATTTCCAGCAACCACATGTTAGCACAGGATGGCAGTCAGGTGTACATGTAGACAGAATATTAATACTCATGGACACAAATTAAGAGAGAGAGAGAGAGAGAGAGAGAGAGAGAGAGAGAGAGAGAGAGAGAGAGAGAAGCCAAGACAGCAGCTTCCGACAGCAGGTTCCTTTGGACCACTGCTTCAGGAAATCTCTTAGGCCTTGGCTTGGGTAACAGGAATTAGAGAGCTGCTAACCAGCCAATGGGAGTGAGCGTGGCCTCAGGGCTGGAGAGAGGGCTCAGAGGTTACAAGAGTGTAACTGCTTTTGCAGAGGGCCTGAGTTCCACACCTGGAACCCACGTAGCCCACACAGATTGTAATTCCATCTCCAGAGGATGCAAAGCCCCTGCCCTCCAAGCACATACACATAATTCAAGATAGTAAAAATGAGAGCGATCAGGGTGGCGCACACCTTTGATCCCAGCACTCAGGAGGCAGAGGTAGATTGGTCTCTGTGAGTTCAAGGCCAGCCTGGTCTACAGAGTGAACTCCAGGCCAGCCAGGGCTACACAGAGAAACCCTGTCTCAAAAACAAACAAACAAACAAACAAACAGTATTGTTTTAATGAGACAGGGTTCCTCTATGTAGCCCTGGCTGTCCTAGAACTCACTCTGTAGACCAGGCTGGCCTCAAACTCACAGAGATCTCTCTGCCTCTACCTCCCCAGTCCCGAGATTAAAGGTATGTGCCACCACTGCCCAGTAAAACAAAAATAATAATAATAAAAAATTAAATATATTTCTTAAAAGTAGTGTGCTCACTGACCTAAAGAAATACCAGGTAGAAATTATTCATTCATTCAATAAATCCCTACTGAGAACTGACCTTGATTCAGATTCTATACCCACAATTATCACAGGAGGATACAGCAACCGGGCACCCCTACCCTCCTGTAACCCATATTTGAATAGGAGATAAAACCATAAAGGATGTTGATAAGATGTGAATAGGGTACCATTTGATTCTAGTATTCCAGAGGCAGAGGCAGAAGGATAATTGTAAACTCAAGGACATTAATGATCTATGTGGTGAGTTTCAGACTAGCCCAGCCACAAAGGAAATCCTGTCTCGAGAAGAAGAAGACAGAGAAGAAGAGGAGGAGGAGGAGAAGGAAGAGGAGGAAGAGGAAGAGGAAGAGGAAAGATACAAAGAACAGGGTGGTGGTGGTGTGTACCTTTAATCCCAGCACTCAGGAGACAGAGACAGTGAATCTCTGAGTTTGAGGCAGCGAGGGCTACACAGAAAAGCCCTGTTTCAGGGGGGGAAAGAAGAAAAACTAAAAGAACAAAGAAAAAGTATTGGATTCCACAGGAATGGACATGGTACCTCTCCCTCTTCCCTCGAGGGAAAGTGCAGGGTTATTTTATTTTGTTTTGTTTTTTGAGGCAGGTTCTCTGTCCATAGCCCTGGCTGGCCTGAAACAGAAATCCTCCTGCCTCTGTCTCATGGAGTACTGGGGTGAAAGGTGTGTGTGCCTCACATAAAGCCCTAGAGGAGGTGAGTTCGAAACTAACACTGGAAGAAGCCCAGCTGGGAAGGAAAGAGGTGGGTGCGGCTCTGTTGGTAGAGTGTTCACCTGTGTGCATGAAGCCCTGGGTCCGTACCCAGCGTGCCATATACCAGGCTTGGTGGCCATGGAAGGTCCTTCCAAGTCATCTCAGTTACAGAAGATGAAGAAAGGGGACGGCAGTGTTTAGGTCTGAAGACCAGCAGAGACAAAGCCCGGAGGCCGACGCGCTGCAGCCTGGCCAGAGGGCAAGGTGTAAGAGGGAAGGTTGAGTCACTTCCTGGCCCTGCTGACCAAGGCTCGCTCTCATACCCAGTCTCCTATGCTCAAAGGTAAGGAACTAGCTTGGAGAAAGGTAAAGGGTGAGCAAGGGGGCTGGTGAGATGGCTCAGTGGGTAAGAGCCCCCGACTGCTCTTCCGAAGATCCGGAGTTCAAATCCCAGCAACCTCATGGTGGCTCATAACCATCTGTAACAGGATCTGACGGCCTCTTCTGGAGTGTCTGAAGACAGCTACAGTGTGCTTATATATAATAAATAAATAAATCTTTAAAAAAAAAAAAAAAAAAAAGGGTGAGCAAGGAAGATTGTCCCAGCGGAAGGGGACCCGACATACAAGTATCTCATGGAAGTAGGGTGTGGTAGCACAGGCTTTTAGTCTCAGTGCTCAGGAGACAGAGGCAGGTGGGGTGCACACATCTTCCCAGCACTTGGGAGGCAGAGGTAGGTGGATCTCTGAGTCCAAGGCCAGCCTGGTCTACAGAGTGAGTTCCAGGACAGCCAGGGCTACACAGAGAAACCCTGTCTCAGAAAACAAAAAAGTCTCAGGGCGAAGGAGAAACCGGGGTGCTCACTTTGGCCAGAGCCTGGTAGGGAGAAAGAGAGGAGGGGCCTTGGCTAGAAGTAGAGACCCATGTCACACGGTCTTGCTGAGTGACTTGAGGACTGGCAGTAGAGAGCAATAGTAGAATTTTAAATGCCCCAGTCATGGTTGGAACATGAAGAAAACAAAACAAACAAAAAACCCCAAAAAACCAAACCTGCCCTAGGATGTTCTTGAAGGTCCTTAAAGGGGACCCTAGGACTTCACAGGACCTCCGAGGAGGGGTGAGGGGAGAGCAGAGCATCTGTGAGGGCCAAGTTCAATCCCCAGCATTCTCTCTCCAAACAAAACAAAGTAAACACCCTGGGGGAGCCTGGCTCCCCTCCACACAAAGACATTGGTGGTGTTATCACAGGAAGATTGGGAAACTCCTCTGTCAGAGGAACCTCCGAGAAGTGAAGTGTGGAGGCCAGACAGCTAGAACTGAGGTCTGGGGAGCTTGTGGAGAAAGAAGAGAGGGAGGGTCCGTGAGAGGAGAGAGTGTGTGGCCCTCACACCAGACCACAGCCAGACCCAGGTCTGGTCTCAGCTCAAGGCCGGCTCAGTGACTCAAGAGGTCTCAGCTCCTGAGACGTGGGCACTGAAAAGTTAAGTCTTCTCACGCACAGAGCGTGGTCCTTAGGGCTGAAGCGAAACTCCTCCAGCCACGGGCAAATCGGTGGTGTGATCAAGATCCTCCGGGAAAACTAGGTTATCTATAAAGCAATCCACATATGCAAACCAACCAATGGGGTTCCGTTTGTTCGTTTGTTGGACAGGGTCTCAAGTATCCCAGGCTGGTCTGGAATTGGCTGAGAATCATCCAGCCTAGCGAGGGTCTCATGCATATTAGGCAAGCATTCTACTAACTGAGCTACATCCCCAGTCCCGATGTTTGCTTGGTTTTAGTTTTTGCTTTCATTGTTGTTGTTTGTCTCTTTCAGACAGGGTCTTTCTGTGTTGGTCAGACTTGCCTCAAACTCGCCACCAGCCTCCTGCCTTCCACGCTTTGGGATTCTGGGAACTTCATGCATCCTGTCAATCAACCGAGTACAGTCAAGCATACAGGTCCAGAGGGCAGGACTCTTGGTCGGAGTGCAACGACGTGAGGAAGACAAGGCCTGTGGTCTCCCACACCCGCGGTACCTTTAACTCTAAGTTTGGTGTTGAGGGACAGGAGAGACGTGTAAAAGGGGATGCGTGGATAGGTGTGGCTGCCTCTGGGACTTTCCTCTTTGAGATCAGAGTCCCCCGAAATAGCTGCACTGGGTGAGAGATGGAGACTGGGTCACACCCTCTGCCTGCGCCGCCTGCTGCAGGGAGCGGTCCCACCACAGCGCTCGCCCCCTCGACTGTCACTTCCCCCGCCCCAGAGGCAGGAGCTGTTTGTCCCTGTCCCCTGGAGATGTTGGGGTGTTCGAAGGAGCCTTCTGTGGCGTCGCCTCGTCTCATCAGATCAACTGCAACTGAGGCGAGCTTTGTGAAGCTGTCCCATAATCGCCAATCAGGAAGTAAAGCCTCATCATGACCACGCCTCCAACATAACATCAAGCCGGTAGTCCCAGAAGCCACGCCTTGCCAAAGGAGAGCATTGGTGGGATTACTGCTGTGGATTTCCCAAGGGTAGAGTCTCATGTTAGTCATGCACATCATAATTGCCTTTGGCTAGAGAGATGGCTCGGGGTTTTAGAGCATGCACTAATCTTCCAAAGGACCTGAGTTCGATTCCCATCACCCACTACAGACACACACACAAATACACCACATAGTTAAAAATAATGCACAATGGGGCTAGTGAGATGGCTCAGTGGGTAAGAGCACCCGACTGCTCTTCCGAAGGTCCAGAGTTCAAATCCCAGCAACCATATGGTGGCTCACAACCATCCGTAACAAGATCTGACGCCCTCTTCTGGAGTGTCTGAAGACAGCTACAGTGTACTTACATATAGTAAATAAATCTTAAAAAAAAAAAAATAATGCACAAACCTACACATAATTAAGAATAATGCAAATAGGGAGCTGAAGAGAGCTGGCTCAGTGGCTAAGAGCACTGACTGCTCTTCCAAAGGAGCCAGGCTCAATTCCTAGCACACACATGTTAACTTACAACTGTCTGCTAATCTCCGGGATCTGTTGCCCTCCTCTGGCTCCCATGGTACTAGATACACATGTGGTACACATACAGGCAAAATACCCAAACAAACAAACAAGGTAACTAATTAAATGAAATGAAACAATTGACTGTCCTAGGTCAGAGTCAGGTATGATGGCATACACCTTTAATCTGAGCACTGTGAGAGGCAGAGGCCGGTGGATCTCTGAGTACAAAACCAAAGCTGGTTTTGTACTCAGAGTAGTGAGAGCCTGTCTCGATATAAAATAAAATGAAACAGCCCCAAGAAATATAGGCAAAGCAAAAAGGTTCTCGATTTTATTCATTCACAACACAGGGGTAGAGAGTCCAGGACGCTCTGAATGTACACTAAGTACTCTGGCCCTGAGCATTACCTCCAGTCTTCCAGTCCTCTGTTTTTGTTTGTTTATTTAAGAGAGCCTCTCGAGCCGTCACTCAGGTAGACCTTGAACTTGTGATCTTCTTGCTTCAGCCTTCAGGTTCCTGGGATGACCAGCCTGAATCGCCAAGCCCAGCTCAGTGTGCACCTGTGCACGTAGGTACGTGTGTACAGACACGCACGAGGAAGCCAGAGGTCGATACTGGGCGCCTTCCTCAGTCTCTCTCCACCTTAGTTTTTAAAAAATATTTACTTATTTAATGTGTGTGAGTATACGCTGTAGCTAGCTTCAGACACACCAGAAGGGAGCATCAGATCCCATTACAGATGGTTGTGAGCCATCATGTGGTTGCTGGGAATCAAACCCAGGAACTCTGGAAGAGCAGTCGGTGCTCTTAACAGCTGAGCTATCTCTCTGGCCTTTACCTTAGTTTCTGAGATAGGCTCTCTCACTGAACCTGGCTAACCCAATTGGCCATCAAGCCTTAGGGATTCTGTGTCTGCCTTTTCAACCCTGGAGTTGTAGGTACATAATGTCACACTGGGCTGTTTTACATGGTTCTGGAAGATCAAATTCTTAGTCAGTCTTAAAGTTTTATTTATTTATTATATGTAAATACACTGTAGCTGACTTCAGACACTCCAGAAGAGGGAGTCACGGATGGTTGTGAGCCACCATGTGGTTGCTGGGATTTGAACTCCAGACCTTCGGAAGAGCAATCGGGTGCTCTTACCCACTGAGCCATCTCACCAGCCCTCTTAGTCTTATGCTTGTGTGGCAAGTACTTTACTGACTTGAGTCATCTGCCCAGCTCTGGCTTTTGTCTTTCTTTTATTTGTTTGGACACAAGGTTGCACTGCATGACCCAGTCTGACTTCAAACTCTAGATCCTGAGGTCTTATGGGAACCCTGACCACATCACCTACATCTTTCTACCAAGAATAACAGTGGGGGGCTGGAGAGATGACTCAGCAGTTAACAGCACCAACTGCTCTTCCAGAGGTCCTGAGTTCAATTCCCAGCAACCACATGGTGGCTCACAACCATCTGTAATGGGATCTGATGCCCTCTTCTGGTGTGTATGAAGACATCTACAGTGTACTCATATAAATAAAATAAATACATTTTTTTAAAAAAGACACTGGGACCTATTAGGAGGACCTTATAAGTGTCTTCCATGCTTGAGGGGAGCCAACTGGATGACAGGGAAAACATATGGGTGAATGTAATAGATCTGCGTTATACATAGATTATATACGGGACTGAGGTGGTGGCTCACTGGTAGCAGGCATGTCTAGAGTCTCCTTCCCTGAACTACAAAACAACAGCAACAACAATACTTAGAAGATGCGTTCTATAGGCTGAATGGTTGACGGTGGGTGAGGAGGGTGGGAAGTCAGAGGAAGTTGCCTGGCATGGCGGTGGTAATCTGATATGACTTATGGAGCCCCTTCAGTTTCAAGGAACTGTTTTAGGCTTTCTGGGAGCAAATGCTGCTTATCTGCCTTAGGAAAGTTAATTAACCTCTCTGTGCTTTGGTGGAACACCGAAGAATATCCCGGAGGACTGCTGTAAGTGTTAACATGTGCAGGATGTAAAGGGCTGGGAGAGAAGTCCTGAGGTGAGAGACTCGGAACTGATAGTCACGGCTGGTGCTCAGGCCTGCTTCTTAGTGTCACCAGGGCTCCTATTTCCTTACTGGTCTTTTCTTCTTCCTCCTCCTCCTCTCCTCCTCCTCCTCNTCTTCCTCCTCCTCCCCCTCCTCCTCTCCTCCTCTTCCTCTTCTTCCTCTTCTTCCTCTTCTTCTTCCTCCTCCTCCTCCTCCTCCTCCTCCTCCTTCTTCTTCTTCTTCTTGAGACAGGATGTCTCTGTGTGTGACACTGACTGTTTTGGAATTCCCTCTTTAGACCAGGCTGGCTTCAAATTCACAGAAATCAGCCTGTCTCTGCCTCCTAAGTACGGGGATTAAAGGCCTGTGCTACCACTGCCACCACCACCGGGCTTCCTTATTTCTTGTGCATAAAAATAGTGATATGGTAAGGCAGGGGTGCCCATACCTGTCTGTGCACTATAACCGCCTGGACAGTTGCTTTAATGGTCTTGTTTGTAATTCCAAAGCCCAAGCTGTACCTGAGACTAATCAGGCAGCAACCTCTCTAGTAAGACACAGTTACCAGTATTTTTGATGCCTCCAAGTGGTTCCGGGAAGACCACTGCGGTAGTGAGAAACAAGGTATGTGGCCTGGGTCCCTGCCTGCCTGAAGGCACCCGTACTTAAAGAGGAGAGGACTGTAAGGGACACTGGCCAGGGGTGGGAGGTTCAGAGAAGAGGACTGTGGACTCACTGAAGACAGTCTCCCCTCTTTCTCTAGGTTAGGATCTGGGGTGCTTCTGGCAGAGGTGGATGCCGAAAGCTGAGCCCCCTGTTGGCTCAGAGTTCCTCCTCAGGCAGGTAGGATGGCTCAGTGGATAAAGACACCGGCGACCAAACCATAGAAGGAGAGAATGAGCTTCTGTGAGCTGTGCTCTGACCTCCAGAGGAGCTAGACGGTGGCGAGGCAGAGGTCCAGACAGACAGGCAGACAGACAGACAGATACACACACACACACACACACACACACACACACACATGAGACTTTGTGACGCAGCCGAGTCAGGAGTGGCAGCCCCCTACTCTCTGCTCAGGAAAGGTCCCAGCAGCAGAGTGCTCTGTCCCTGACCTTGTTAAGGACGCAGGCTTCTCCGTACGTGGGACAGGAGACACAACCCTGGACAAACAAGCTGTATGCGGAGAGCAAAGAGGGTCAAGTTGCCCCAGTTTGGGCTGTGTGGTTATTTGCATGACCAGACTGGCATTTCCTTGGTGTTGCCTACAGGGACACAGTCAGCTCAGTAAACAGGTCCTGTAAGGATTGGGGCAAAGCTTTCATCTGGAACCATTCGTTCGTTCCGATTCTGAATCGAATCTCGTGTCCTGTTTTCCTGTGTCCGGAGCTCACACGAACACACCACCCGACCTCTCCCTTCCCCGCCCTCCGCTCCCCCTCCCCACCCCCACCCCCACAGCCTCTGACAGGGCATTACATCTTCCGCTTGCACAGTGGGTGCATGCAGTTGGGAACTAGCTGGGGTTTTTGAGGCCGAGTACTTGGGGCTGGGTTTCTCTATCTGAGTTTCTGAGGTCGGACCCTGAAACCTGGGTACTTGTGGTTAGGTGCTTGGGCTTGCTGTCTGTATGAGCAGACAGACCTGATCCCTCCCCTGTCTCTTCACATTAATGACGCTGTTTGTCTTGCCTGTCAGTCTTAGGAGATGGCAGAGGCTGAAAGGCAAGAGAACGCCATCCCTCCCCAGCCTCTTCACGCGCCTTCCTGGGACCCTTCCCTCTCCTCACCAGGAGGCCTGAGCTTCCCAGTCTTCCACCCCTCCCCCCAGCCATCTGCTTAAAGGACGTGGCTCCTCAGTTCTTCACAGGAAGCCACAGGCCTCTTCTGCTTCAGCAACCTCCAGCTGCTGCTGGCCCAGGCCCCTTTCCAGGTCAGCTTAGTAACGCCCGGTTCTCAGCGTTTCCCTGTACCGCCAGCCAAGAATTCTCTCTTTCTCCTCTAAAACCTGATGGCTCTGTATGGGGGCGTGGGGGGTGGGGCATAGACTGTGAACTTGGAAGACAGACCTGATGACAGAGGGTCCTGAATTGTGGAACTAGGGGTTTGGGAAGGAGAGCGGGAGGAAGGTCCTTCAGAAACCCTGGGAGTGATCACTCCAGCGTCCAGGCTTCCTGCTGCAGAGCAGAAGCCGAGTCCATTCATTTCAGTCTCGGAAGACTGTGGCGGAGACTGCCCCAGGGAGGGCTTTTAGTAATTGCGGAGCAGCTCAAGGATAATGAGGGCTGATGAAGTCTAGCCCGGGTCTACAGTGCCACCTGGTGGTCATGTTCATACACGGCACCATGAGATTATGGAGCCCTAGGAAGGAACCGACTGCTGAAGGGTACCAGGGCCTGGAAGGAAACTCCCTAGATAAAGGGATTTGATGAAAGGTCAGGACTATATCAGCTGACACGGTATGCCTGTAGTCAAGAGCCCGGGGGAGCCTGCGGCCGAATTGTGGAGCCGAGGAGTTCAAGGGCAACCTGGTCAACACGCTTGACAGCAAAGTGCTGGAGAGACGGCTCAGCAGTTGCTGCTCTTCCAGAAGACAGAGTTCCATTCAGTGACTCACAGTGACCTGCAACTCCAGCTCCACCCTCTTCCTGCCTCCCTAGCACCCACCCATTTTTAAACCTTCGAGATAAAAAACAAAGACACGCCCTCTAACGTCAGCACTTGGGAATGACACTCTTGGTCTAGATGAGCCGCCTTTAGCACCATTTAACAGACAAGAAAACTGAGGAGCGGAGATGACCTTGACATTGTCTTACAGCAAGGCAGTCAGAAACCGGGGTCTGGATTTATTTTATTCTATTTTATACTTGGGATGGAGCCCAGAGTCACTGAGGTCTAATTTGGGGCTCATCTTAAGATGCAGCTCCAGATTAAGAACCACCCTCTGCTAGTTTCTAGTCACCCCCTTTGTGACCAAACATGGCACTGCCCAGCACCAACCCCACTTTAGTCACCAAAGTTGGCACTACAAGATGGCTTTTCCCCAAAATAAACTCTGCTCTGAAGCACGAGGATCTGAGAAGGCCAGGGGTTACAGAGCGTGTGCTTTCGCCCAGCAGACACTTTAGAAGAGGAAGCCCACGGGGCTGGAGAGATGACTCTTTGGTTACTAGAGCTCCCTGTTCTTCCAGAGGACCTGTTAAGTTCCTAGACCTCACATCAGGGAGTTAACGACTGCCTGTAACTATAACTTTTCTTAACTACACACACATGCACACACACACACACACACACTGAAGAATAAAATCTTATAACTGGGTAGTAGTGGTACACCCCATTCAATCCCAGCACTCAGGAGGTAACATATCTCTTCAAGTTTGAGGCCAGAGTGAATTTCAGGATAGCCAGGGCTACGTAGAGAAACCCTGTCTCAAAAACCAAAACCAAACAAAACAAAACAAAGTCTTATGAAAGCCAATCACATTAGTAGAGGAAACCTCCCGGCTTTAAAGAAAGCAGATTTGGGACCCTAAAAATGCAAGGAACTTATTAAGCTTCAATCCTGCAGCAGGGCGGTGACTCAGTGGTGTGTCTGTCTGAAGGCCACTGCCAGAGAGAATTCTAAAAGAGACAGATGTCACATGCCCCTGCCTCTGCTGTGCGTCACCAAGTCGTCCGGTGCTGTGTGAAGGTAATCAAAGCCCGTGAAGACAGACAAGGGCGGGGGGGGGGGTTATCGAAACAAATGGGGGTGAAGAGGAGGTGGACAGCAAGGAAGACGAGGCCTCGTGGATTCACTGTGAGCTGCAAGCAGGCAGGAAGTGGGTCCCTTTTGCGGTGGGGTCCTTAGCGCCTGGTACAGTGCCTGGCATGGATTGATGACTCAGTAAATGTCTAGGGGGTGAAGGAGAAGAATTAAGCTGCATTCTGGGAGAACAGTGTGAGGCCATCTTCAGGGTAATTCAGCCTGAGGGATTGCTGGGGACTGGGACTCAGAATCCAGCAACCCCAATCAATACTCAGGAGGCAGGCGGATGGATCATCATGAGTTTGTGGCTAGCCTGGACTACATAGTAAGACCCTGTCTCAAACACTAATTAATTATGCGGTTGGAGAGATGCCTCAGGGAGTAAGGGCTTCCAGAGGACCTGGGTTCAGTTCCCAACATCCATATGGAAGCTTATAACTAGCCATCAGTAACCCCAGTTCCAGGGGATCAGACACCCCCTTCTGGACTCCTTGACCAATAGGCATACTCATACACACACACACACACACACACACACACACACACTGCACAGACACACACTCAGGCAAAAACTCCTCCCATATGCATAAATTAAAAATAAATAAATCTTTTTTGGAAATTATTAATTAAGTTTTTTGTTTTTAAATTAGACTTGTGGGAGTAGAGCTGTCCATCTTTCTTTGATCATGTCCAAGGGATTAGGGGTGCCCCAGGATGGAGAAGTCCTAATTAGATGCCAATCTTTGGGAGAAAGGGAGAAGAACTCGGAGCCCCTGGGAGCCATGCCTGGCTGCAAAGTTAGATTTTTCGAATTCCCAGGTTGCTCCCTGGTTATTTCCTCCACTCCCTTACGGTGACAGCGGCGGCTGACATTTACTGAGTGCTTGCTGCTTGCCCCTAACATGGCCAAGTCTTTCTGTGCTGTGCCTCCGCCTTGTGCGTACGTCTGCCAGACATGTTTCTCTGGGGACAAGCCAGTGGTGGCAAACAATTGCCATCTGCAGAGGTGGCCCTGAAACCGAGGCTAGGCTGGAGCAAGCAGGCTGGGAGGAGGCAGTGACTCAGGAAAACTGTGAGGTAGTGGAGGCCTCAGGGCAGCTGCTTCTGATCTGTCCTCACTGGTGCTGCCCCGGGGGCTCCAGGCCGCCTAAGCCACAGGTCTTTGGGAAGCAGCGTCTATGGGACACAGATAGACCACTTCCAGGAGTGTGAGTGTTCACCGCATGCTTTGGAAGCAGAGAGCCCACTCAATGGTGTACCCAACCCGATGAAATCCATAATGTGGTTCTTCCTCTTCAGGGTTGGATCCGCCCCCCACAACACACACACACACACACACACAGACACACATATACACACAGACACAGACATACACACACACACAGACACACATGTACACACAGACACACACAGAGACATACACATACACACACAGATGCAGACATACACACAGATACACACACAGACACAGACACACACAGACACACACACTCACACAGACACAGACACACACCTTTGGGCTTTTGGGTTTGTTTGTTTTTTTTTCCAAGACAGGGTTTCTCTGTGTACTCATGGCTGTCCTGGAACTCACTCTGTAGACCAGGCTGGCCTCGAACTCAGAAATCCGCCTGCCTCTGCCTCCCAAGTGCTGGGATTAAAGGCCTGTGCCACCAGGCCCGGCTTCACTGTTTGTTTTTAAGGTAGGGTCTCACTATGTAGCCCTGGCTGACCTAGAACTTGCTATGTAGACCAGGCTGGCCTCGAACTCAGAAATCCGCCTGCCTCTGCCTCCCAAGTGCTGGGATTAAAGGCCTGTGCCACCAGGCCCGGCTTCACTGTTTGTTTTTAAGGTAGGGTCTCACTATGTAGCCCTGGCTGACCTAGAACTTGCTATGTAGACCAGGGTACCCTCAAACTCAGAGAGGCACCTGCCTCTGCCTCCCGAGTGCTGGGATTAAAGCCGTGTGCCAACTCGCCCGGCTCCTTTGGTTATTTTTGAGACAGTCTTAATATGATGTGTAGGCTGGCCTGGTCTTGAACTCTGGATCCTCCCGCCTTAGCCTTCCAAGTGCTGAGATTACAGGCATTCATCACCATGCCTGTGCTGTTGCCCTTAGATTTATCAGGTCTTTTTAACCTTTTCCTGCCTTGGTCTGGCTACTGAGATATCCTCGAACACTCCCCACTCCGCCCCAACACACACAAACATTAAATCCACCCATCCCAGCTTGGGAAGTGCTTTCCTTCCAGTTACCAATCAAGAGGTGTGTGGCTCCTTGTCCTCTGTCCCTGATGCTCTGTGAAGACAGGGGGGGAGGGTGGGGGGGATTTGAAGGGTTGAGGGGGGTTGGGGAGGGCTTGCCAAGCCTTCACAAAGTAGCTTGTTGTGTCTGTACACACACCCCGCCCGCACCCCCCCCCTCCCGGCAGTGTGTATTCTCCATCTGATGATATCACCAAAATGTTTCTTCAGAGTCAGGAGTCCTGGCTTACCCACCTCTGCCTAAGCAGAGAGTGAATAACCAGAAACTGGTACCAGTACAGTCCCTGAGCTCCGCCCCTCACCTACGGACCCTGGAGAGGAGAGCGCCAGTCTTCCAGTCTAACCGAAGGACATCGCTGAGGAGGAACCTCAGAGGAAGCCATGTCTCAGAACGAAAAGGGAGGGTTTCTGTAGGCAGGTGAGCTGCAGAGGACGCTCCAGGCGGACAACAACTCTATGCTCTGGGCCAGGAACAAAATCAGCTGGTTTTGTTCCGCGAGGTTGACTTGAGGGGAAAGTGAGGGTGGGGGCGTGTGGCTGAGGCGGGCCCCGACCGGGTCTTCCGAGCTTCTCATGCCTGGGTGATTCACAGGACACAGTGTTTTCTCATCTAGGTCACCGGGGAGAGTGACAGAGAAAGTTCTGGGCTCCAGCTGGAAGAGGGAGGGTGAGGATGAAGGAGAGGGTTCTTGGGAGCCTCCGCTCTTCCTCTCTCCTGTCACGACCCCCCCCCCTTGTTTGCTAGGAGATAGTGTAGCCCAGAGGATGCCGCTGCCACAGACTGGTCCCCCGGGGACCCTAGAATGGAGCCTGGGAAGCCAAATGTCTGAGAACCAAAGGTCAGATGGAAGCTTCTGACTTTCCGATGGAGAAGCCAAGGCTCAGGGAGGGGCTTCTGGGAAGCGAATCTCCTTTCCTCCGTGTCTCCATTCCAGATCAGAGCCGGTGTAAGAGATGATTCAGACAAAAACAGGGGTTCCTTGGCTTCATGCCTGCAGTAAAAATGCTATGCACCGTTGCCATTACCGATATCATCACTGCTGTCGCCGCCGCTGCAGCCACCGTCATAGCCACTACTTCCGCCACTGCCAAAAACCTACAACAGAAGTGCCATTATTACCAAGCATGCGTTACAGATAAGGAAGCTGGGACTTGGAGATATTAAATAATAGTCCCAAGGCTTTATAGCTGGCAAGGTGAAAAGCCAGCATTAGGCAGGGCGTGGTGGCCCACGCCTTTAATCCCAGCACTTGGGAGGCAGAGGCAGGTGAATTTCTGAGTTCGAGGCCAGCCTGGTCTACAGAGTGAGTTCTAGGACAGCTAGGACTATATAGAGAAACCCTGTCTTGAAAAAACCAAAAAAGAAAAAAAAAAAAAAGCAGAAAGAAAAGAAAAGAAAAGCCAGGGTCTAAAACCACAAGTGACTGGTGCTCTTGCCCACGTTCACAGCAACCATTTCAAACAGCTTGGTCTGTCCTCGAAGGTGAACTCACTATCACAGACCTTAGGAAAGGTGGCTTAGTCTCCCGTAAAAATTATGTTTATTTGGTTACTTTGTTTATTTGTTTATTTCTGGTCTGAAGGGGAGCACGTGCTAGGGCACATATATGTAAGTTAAAGGCTAGCTTGCAGCAGTAGGTTCCATTATAACCATGTGTGCTATGGGTATCGAACTCTTGTGGTCAGGCTTCGCAGCAATCGCCCTCACTGGCTGAGCCATGTTATCCTGCCTTTTCCATTTTATAGAGGTGAAGTGAAGTAGGGTTAAGGGCACAGGCAGCTGAAATGACAACTCTGAGCTAGATTTTGTGGCTCTCACAGCTTTACAGTCCATCTGCTGAAAGTCCTACCTTCGTATTAGTCACAGCCCAGGGCATGAAAGGAACCCAAGGATTCTGCCTCCTTAATACACATGCATTCAGGCTCACAGGCAGGCGGCTTGGCAGAGGAGGGGGCAGCTTTGCACCCACACTTCCTGCCTCCTGGTTTTACCTTGGAGGAGAGAAGAAAAGCCGAGTTCCTGCCCGGAGCCTGAGCCTGCTGATAGATTGGAGCTGCAGTGAGAGAGCTCCTTTCTGGCTGGCTGAAGGCTGGCTTTTTATAATCATGTTGGATCCCCTCCACTCTGCCCCAGGCAGCCAATCCCCATCAGAGTTTCCATTTCCTGCACGATGCAGAGTTTTCTGGTCTCCTGTCTTCCAGCATCTGTGCCCTGCCTGCTGGCAGAAGATTGTAATTCAAGCCGGGGGACCTTGGGAACAGCCAAGAGTATTGAAAGCCTGTCACGCCATGGTGGAAGCCACCGCCCTATTGGGCTCAGTGGAGCTGACCACCAGCTTCCCTTAGGGCACAAAGATCTTTCAAAACCCAACCCAATTAACACTAAAAGCATTTATTGAGCACTTGCTGCATGACAGGACCTGCACAGAGCACTCTGTGTACACGAGGTCTTTCCAATTCCAAATGGTCTTATGAAGTGCCATAGGCTGTTTCTTATTTTATTTTAATTTATTATTTATTTGTTTTATGTATGTGGAGACACTGTTGTTGTCTTCAGACACACCAGAAGAAGGCACAAGATCCCATTACAGATGGTTGTGAGCCACCATGTGGTTGCTGGGAATTGAACTCAGGACCTCTGGAAGGCTAAGACAGTGCTCTTAACCACCAAGCCATCTCTCCAGCCCCCATAGGCTGTTTCTAAACCTTGTAAAGCTTTGGGAAGGAAGTCACTGTCTTCCGTTGTTCTCTTAGGCTAGCTACATTGACAGGTGTATGGTAAGAACACAAAGACATAGGTTTCGGACTTAACCATATGGCCGATGTCACATTTATATGTTCCCCTGAAATGGGTCCCTGGCTTTAATGAATGGATAAAACAGTACTTGTTATTTCATTCATTCATTTATATTCAGCAAGACAGAGTCTCATGCCTGCCAGACTGGCCTTGAACTCCTTTTGTAGCTGAGGATAACTTTGAACTTCTGTTTCTCTGGCCACCATTTCCTGAATGTGAGATTATCTTCAGACACACCAGAAGGGGGCATCAGATCCCATTACAAATGATTGTGAGTCATTCTGTGGTTGCTGGGAATTGAACTCAGGACCTCGGGGAGAGTAGTCAGTG
>NC_034595.1:83888606-83892909 GCF_900095145.1 Mus pahari | reverse complement strand
CTGACTGTCCTGGAACTCACTTTGTAGACCAGGCTGGCCTCAAACTCAGAAATCTGCCTGTCTCTGCCTCCCGAGTGCTGGGATTAAAGGCGTGCGCCACCACCGCCCGGCTAGTCAGTGTTCTTAACCGCTGAGCCATCTCTCCAGCCCATGTGGCAAATCCTTTTCTCCACTGAGCTATTGCTCTGGTCCAGACAAAGCATTCCTGAAAGCCTTTGGGTGGTACTACTTGCAGAAGCACTGTGGGTAATTTTTTGGTGAACATAGCAATTGCTGAGAATCAGAATTATTCCTGACCCCAAAGTAGAAAGGGTCTGATGTAGCCACCCTGTCACCGGGTCGCTGGCTGTTGTCTATAAGCAACATGGCCATATCGGCCCCTGCTGGCAGAAGGTTGGCCCTTTATTGGCAGATGATAGTTCAGCCTCCAGAAGAGAGAACCTTATCCGCTCAGCCCATTCAAAGCCCCATCACGGTCTCCATGGAGACTCTTACAAAGTCCATTGCAAAGGCAGGGGGCTGAGATGTGGAGGCTAGCTGACATCCGCAGGTGGGAACTGGCTGGGCACCTCCTCTGCACATGGACTCTGGTCGTTATTCATGGGCAACTGAGGGCCCCATGCTTTGCACCCACTTCATGTATATGTGCCTACCCACGCTACATTTCCCCAGCCTTTCAGTCCTGTTCATTCCATGCCCTTGACCAAATACCCAAGACACACACGTTGCTGGTAGGAGCTGGAGTACGCTTGCTCCCACCCATCTGTCTCCATGCAGAGGATGGAGGAGTATGCTTGCCGTGGTTACACGCCTGGAGGGACTCTCATAGTCTGTAATAGAGAGATCTGTGTCCATCTGACTTGTGAACTGGATTCAACTCTTTCCCTCCGTTATCAGTGGGTTGCCAGGAGCCCTCCTGGTAGCCATCAGGGCAGGTCAAAGGTAAGTTGTCAAGCCTACACGGCTGCTAGAGAGCCAGAGCCTCCTGGCGTTTAATCTCACTCCTTCTGGATCCAGCGGCCCAGCTGTGGGTGCACCGCTTCTGTCAGACGCTAGAATGCTGCAGTGCTGTCTGGTGAGATCTAGCTTGGATAATGTATCTATATGGCATGTAACCACAGCGATGCTCATAACTGCTAGGCCATCTCTCCAGCCCCTGTGGAAACTACTTTTATCCACTGAGCTACCTCTCTGGATCTTATTATCCATTTCCGTGAGATTATCTCTCGTGGATCTTAGTCACTTCAGGGGCCCCGTGGCACATCAGGCCTCTTTGTCCAGATGGATCACTGCGACTGACCGACCCGACTGTGGCTGAGCTCCAGAGTCCCAGGAGTCTCATGGCTGCGGATCTCCTACTGAGGCTGGCAGAGATTTCCTGCAGAGTTGTTGACTCCTACGGAGACCCCGAGAAAACTCCTACCAGCAGGATCTTATAATCCAATCTAATTGGCCTATCTTGTGATCTGAACCTCTCCAGCCTGACTTGGGTACCACTCATAATTGGCACCTTCGATCAAAGTGTAGGAGAAATATTTCTACATAGAAAAATTCTGTCTCCTGGGCTGGAGGGATGGTTTAGAGGTTAAGAACACATACTGCTCTTGCACAGAACCCAAGTTCAGTTCCCAGCATCCATACCAGGTGGCTCACAACTGCACGTTGCTCTACGTCCAGGGGATCTGACATCCTCTTCTGGCCTCTGCGAAGACCTACACTCACACATGCATACGCTCTCTTCCCACAAATGCATGCCATTCAAAATAAAATCAATTTAAAAAGATTCTGTCTTCAGCCAGGTCTGGGGTCGCATACCTTTAATTTGAGCCCTTGGGAGGCAGAGGCAGGAGGATCTCTGTGAGTTCAAGGCCAGCCTGGTCTACAGAGCAAGTTCTAGGACAACCAGGGCTATACTGAGAAACCCTGTCTCAAACAAACAACACAACGACAAAACAAAAAAGCGCCGCACCACCACCACCACCAAAAACCAAAACCAAGAGAAAACAAAACAAGAAAACTGAACACACAACCACAAAGCTATCCTGAAACTGGAGCAGTGATATTTCTGCCAACTTTTGTTGGTGAGGGCAACTCATAAAACCATGCTAGACCCAAGAACAAGGAAAATAGACTACAAGGCTCCATTGTTGTGTGTGTGTGTGTGTGTGTGTGTATGTGCGCGCAAGCATGTTCTCATGTGTACTAGTGTGTATGTATACTAGTGTGTACTAGTGTGTATGGGTGTGCTTATCCTTACCATGGGTGGCACACATGAAGGTCAAAGGTTAATGTTGGGATATCTCCTCTTTTTTTGGAGGAGGAGGAGTGTGGCAAACTGAAGGTGGAACGTAGGGCTTCATACATGCTAGCCAAGTACTGTACCACTGAGCTACATCCTGCCCTAGAGGACATCTCTTGAGGTGAGGTTTGTCCTGTGCGTGAAAGGGAAAGACTCGTCCATCTTTGAGGAGTGTCTGAGAGGCCAGCCCCAGGCATCTGCAAGAGGGTCACTGAAGAGTGGTCCTGGCAGACACAGTCCCTGTCAATCTTATCAGGTATCCTGAATGCTCGGGTCACGCTCACTGTCATGTGCAAGTCCCCCAGAATTGTAAGCTACCTCATCCAAGTCCTCTGACGTGCAGCTTGCTTTCCCGGGTTCTCTCTCTCTCTCTCTCTCTCTCTCTCTCTCTCTCTCTCTCTCTCTCTCTCTTTGGTTTTTCGAGACCAGACTGGCCTCGAACTCAGAAATTTGCCTGCCTCTGCCTTCCGAGTGCTGGGATTAAAGGTGTGCACCACCACGCCCAGCTTCCTGGGTCTTCTCTTAACCTGCTCTACTCACCAGTCACTAGGAACCCAGTTATTTGAGTGTGGCAGAAATAGATCTGAAGCGGGAGAAATGGTCCCTGCTTTGCACAAGACTGTTGTATACTCTTGGGTGAGAGGAAACTGCTTTTCCCTGGAATAGAGAAGGAACTGTCTCCCCCACCATCCTGACCCCCCCAGACACGCCCCCCCGAAACCAGGAGTCCATGAGAGATTTAGATTTGCCACATTGGTAGCCTTAATTCCTGGTCTCAGGGTCCTCCTGTTCATTTCCTTCTAAAACCTGGACTTGGTGATGGGAGACAGTCTATTCCGAGTCCTCTGGGAGTCTACCTCTCAGCATCTCGTCCTGGAGTTGACTTTTTGATATACGCTTCTTCATCAGGAGATGACTCAATAAATAACTGGGATGCCCAGTGACGACTGAGGCGCTTCTCATCCCTGCCACCAGCCGTGAGGTCCTGATTTCCCTTCAAGTTGCTTTCCACAACCCTCAAACCCCGCCCTGCTAAATGTCAGCCTAGCTTCCCTAGGAAGCAGACCCTGGGTGGAGAGGTGTAGCTGGATGCTTTCTGGTAGCTGCAATCCCAAAGCTGCCTGCACCTTGGGATGGTGTTAGCTCACTCCATCGGACCGTTGCCAGGGAAACCAGAGCTGCATAGGTTCAGTTAGGTCAAACTCCAGTGTGGAAGCTGCTTCAGTCCCCATTATCACGGGCTTAATGGAGTTCATGACAAAACTATATAACATGACTCCCAGTGAGGCTTGAGGCGCCGGTGAGGCTTGGCAGGGAAGCTGGAGGCTGGGGTCTTGGACTGAGAGGCAAAGTGGAAGTCAAATGTGTGGTGCTCGGTGCCCAACACTAAGAAAGCTGAGACAGGAGGATTGCTGAGAGTTTGAGGATAGCATGGGCTGGCTGCACAGTAAGTTCAGGACGACCTGGAATTCATAGTGGGAGGCTGTCTCACACAACAAACAAATAAAAACAAACCTCGGCCTAGCTTAGACTAGGTTTGCACTTGGGCATGAGAATGGGAGCCAAGGAGAGAGCTCATTTAGTAATGTGCAGTTTACCCTTGTGTTATTCAAATGCTGATTTCTCTGCCCCCATATCTAGTTTCAATCCAGTCACTGCATTGTACTGCTTACATAACAAGAATCTCTTGTCTCAGGTTTGTGTAAACAGTTCTTACCATTTATTTTCTGCCTTGTCAATAAATGCTGATCAGCCAATGGTAGGGTAGAAGCGAGAAGAGGGCGGGACATCCACCGACCTGAGGAAGGAGAGAGAGATCAGCGTCAGGATGGAGGAATTGGAGCCATGAAGAAGGGGTCCGAAGAGCCAGATCAATAATAATAATAATAATAATAATAATAATAATAATGAGGCAGAGGCAGGCGGATTTCTGAGTTCGAGGCCAGCCTGGTCTACAAAGTGAGTTCCAGGACAGCCAGGGCGATACAGAGAAACCCTGTCTCG
>NC_034595.1:83872834-83888565 GCF_900095145.1 Mus pahari | reverse complement strand
GTTGTTCTGTTTTGACACACGTTCTCACTAAAAAAAAAAAAAAAAAAAAAAAAAAAAAAAAAAAAATAATAATAATAAGCAAATATTATGGGATGGGGCTGGGAGGGAGCCAGTTTTGCATAGGAGGTAAAGGTAGATCACATAATCAGCCATTGAGGTGCAGTTTTGAATAAGTCTTATTTTTCCTGTGTGGTCATTGGGGAATAGCATAAGGTAAAGAAATACAGCTGCCTGATTAATTCATTGTTTATATTTATATCAAGCATAATTCATTCATTCCATGTGAGCAGCTGGGCATGGTGTCACAGCTGAAGTCCAGCCCCGGGGGTGCTGGAACAGAGGCAAGAAGACCCCAGGGACTCGCTGGCCTAACTCTGGACTAACCACTGGGATCCAGATTCAGGGAGAGATTCTTCTCAAGAATTAACAAGGGCAATTTATAGATGAGTTTATTGGGGACTTGTAGTTTCAGAGGGTGAGTCCATGGACATCATGTGGGGAGCACAGCAGCAGGCAGGCAGACATGGTGCTGGAGCACACACCTTGATCCACAGACACGAGGCAGAGACGCTAGAAACGGCATGGGCTTTTGAATCATTCAAGTCTAGCACCAGCGATTTAACACCCCTCCTCGAGGTAGACGCAGGTGGATTTCTGTCAGTTTGAAGTCTACACAGAAAGCTCAAGAACAACCAGGGCTATGTACAAGGACCTGTGTGGTGGTTTCAATATGGTTGGCCCATGGAAAATGTGGCCTTGATGGAGGAAATGGATCACTGAAGGGGGTGGCTTTGGGATCCTATGCTCAAACTCCAACCCAGGAAGAGAGTTTCTCCTGGCTGCCTTCAGATCAAGATGTAAAACTCTTGGCTCCTCTAGCGGCATGTCTGCCTGCCCACTGCCATGTGTCCTGCCATGATGGTAATGGACCAAACCTTGGAAACTGTAAGCCAGCCCCAATTAAATGTTGTCTTTTGTAAGAGTTGCCTTGGTCATGGGGTCTCGTCACAGCAGTAAAACAAATGAAACCCAAACTAAAACATCCTGTCTAAAAAGAAAGAAAGAAAGAAAGGAAGAGGGAGGGGGGGAGAGAGAGAGAGGGAGGGAGAGGGAAAGGGAAAGGAAAGGGGAGTAAAGAAAAGAAAAGAAAAGAAAAAGAAAAGGAAAAGAAAAGGAGGACTGGAGAGATGGCTCAGAGGTTAAGAGCACTGACTGCTCTCACATAGGTCCTGAATTCAATTCCCAGCAACCACATGGTGGCTCACAACCATCTGTAATGGGATCTGATGCACACTCTACTGGTGTGTCTGAAGACAGCTACAGTGTATTCATATAAATAAATACATAAATAACATTTTAAAAAAAGAAAAGGAAAGGAAAAGAAAAAGGGGCTAGAGACATGGCTTAGCAGTTAGGAGCATTGACTGCTTTTCCAGAGGTCCTGAGTTCAATTCCCAGCAACTACTTGGTGGCTCACAGCCACCTATAATGGGATCTGATGTCCTCTACTTACATGAATAAATTAATAAATAATTTTTTTGTTTTCTTTGTTTGTTTTGTTTTTCTTTTTTTTTTAACTTTTTATTTTATTTATTTATTAATTAATTTATTTATTTATTATATGTAAGTACACTGTAGCTGTCTTCAGACACTCCAGAAGAGGGCATCAGATCTTGTTACGGATGGTTGTGAGCCACCATATGGTTGTGGGATTTGAACTCGGGACCTTTGGAAGAGCAGTTGGTGCTCTTACCCGCTGAGCCATCTTACCAGCCCTGTTTTGTTTTTCGAGACATGGTTGCTCTGCATAGCCCTGGTTGTCCTGGAACTCACCGTGCTGGCCTCGAACTCAGAAATCTGCCTGCCTCTGCCTCCTGAGTGCTGGGATTAAAGGCAATAAATAAATATTTTAAAAGACAGAAAGAAAGAAAGAAAGAAAGAAAGAAAGAAAGAAAGAAAGAAAGAAAGAAAAGAAAAGAAAAGAAAAGAAACAAAAAATTCATTAATAAAAATTGGGCAAAGGATCTCAGTTAATATTTCTTCAAAGAAATTATTCAAATGATCACCTACACCCAGTAAACACACAAGAAGATGGCCACATTATATGACTTTTAGATGAATGAAAATAAAATCACAATGCCACACTACTTCATAATAAAGCAACTATTACCAGGGGCACAAAGAGACATAACTGTAAGGAGGTGTGTTAGCGGGGGTGCAGGACATTGGTGGGGATGTAGGATGTTAGTGGGGATGCAGGACATTGGTGGGGATGTAGGATGTTAACGGGGATGCAGGACGTTGGTGGGGATGTAGGATGTTAGCGGGGGTGCAGGACATTGGTGGGGATGTAGGATGTTAGTGGGGATGCTGGACATTGGTGGGGATGTAGGATGTTAGCGGGGATGTAGGATGTTAGTAGGGATGCAGGACATTGGTGGGGATGTAGGATGTTAGTGGGGATGCAGGACATTGGTGGGGATGTAGGATGTTAGTGGGGATATAGGTTGGCTGCCACAGCCATAGAAATCAGTCTGAAATTCCACAAAAACTATGAATAGGAGCCAGCAACACAGTTCAGTGGGTGAAGAACTTCTCTGCATGTCTGGGGACCTGGGTTTGATCCCCAGAACTTACAGTGAAAAAGGGGAACAGGCTTCTGAGGTTGTAGGAGCCAGCAACACAGTTCAGTGGGTGAAGAACTTCTCTGCATGTCTGGGGACCTGGGTTTGATCCCTAGAACTTACAGTGAAAAAGGGGAACAGGCTTCTGAGGTTGTCCTTTGACTTCCATACAGACGCCCCCACCCACCCAGACACACACCAATCATAAACAAAATAAATTCAGCTGAGTATGGTAGTACACACCTTAATCCTAGCACTCAGGAGGCAGAGGCAGGAGGATTTCTATGAGTTCAAAGCCATCCTGGTCTATATAGTGAGTGCCAGGACAGCCAGGGATATATAAGGAGCCCCTGTCTCAATAAATAAACAGACAAACAAACAATTAATTAAATGTAAAGTTAACACCACACACACACACACACACACACACACACACACACACACACACACACACACACACTTGGGAGGCTGAGGCAGGAAGTCTGCAGGTCTGAGACCAACTTTAGCCACTTAGAGAAATTCTACTCCAGAAAGAAAGTGCCTGCTTCACCAGCACATCTTCTAGAAGTGAAGTGATACGGAGAAGATTTGAATGATCCTCGCCCAAGGAAGACCCACAAAGCCAAGAATCATTTGTATTTTTAAAAACTGAAGGCTGGGTGTGGTAGCTCACACTCAGAAGGCAGAGGCAAGTGGATTTCTGTGAGTTTGATGCCAGCCTGGTCTACATAGCATGTTTTAGGCTTGTCAGAGTTCTATAGTCAGACTATGTCTCAAACAAATAAACAAATAATAAATAAAATTGAAAGATTTTTCAGAGATGTAAATGTAACATTAATAGCAGCATTACTCGCAATCACCAGAAGGTGGTGCTGTTGTCAAAGGTGTTCCTTCCAAAAGGCAAGTGAGTTAAATCTCCTGGAGGTTTTCTTTTTGTTGTTGTTGGTTTTTTTTTTTTTTTTTTGGTTTTTCGAGACCAGGCAGGCCTCGAACTCAGAAATCTGCCTGCCTCTGCCTCTGCCTCCCGAGTGCTGGGATTAAAGGCGTGCGCCACCACGCCTTTTTTTTTTTTTTTTTTTTTTTTTTTTTAAGATTTATTTAGGGCTGGAGAGATGGCTCAGTGGTTAAGAGCACCAACTGCTCTTCTGAAGGTCTTGAGTTCAAATCCCAGCAACCACATGGTGGCTCACAACCATCTGTAACTCCCTCTTCTGAAGAGTCTGAAGACAACTATAGTGTACTTACATATATTAAATAAATAAATCTTTAAAAAAAAAAAAGATTTATTTATTGTGGGGACTGGCGAGATGGCTCAGTGGGTAAGAGCACTGGCTGCTCCTCTGAAGGTCCTGAGTTCAAATCCTAGTAACCACATGGTGGCTCACAACCACCTGTAATGATATCTGACGCCCTCTTCTGGTGTGTCTGAAGTCAGCTACAGTTGCTAGGATTTGAACTCAGGACCTTCGGAAGAGCAGTCAGTGCTCTTAACCACTGAGCTACCTCTCCAGCCCCTGGAGGTAGTTTTAAGATGGGCCACTGTGAAGAGGCCACCAGGTCTCGAGGGCTCTCTTCTCTTCATCTGAATTAAGGATCTTATGAAGAGGCTTCAGCTCTTGTGTCCTTTGACTTCCCTCTGTGTGATGAACACAGAACTACGGGGTGTGGCCCTCACTGGACATTGAAAGCTGCCAATGCCTTCCTCATCTTTGATTAAACAAATTTCTGTTTTTAAACCTAAATTTAAGACGGCATTGGGGGCGGGGATTGCCGAAGGTCAGGACAATTTGCAGTTGGTTCTCTTCTCTCATCCTGGGGGTCGAGGGACTTTTGTCCATTCACTGAGCCATCTTACCGAAGCTTTGGCCCGGAGGGCTAAATGCTCAGGGATCTGAATTCTTGAAGGGATTTTCCGGGAGGGTCAGGTGAACTGTGGCTGTACTGTAGATCCACGCGGTTTGACTGAAGCCACATTCACCCAGTTTTTGAGTTTAGAGCTGATTGTCCTTGTATAGCCACCGCTTCTCCCATGGCCACTTGAGGGTGCCCCGGACGATAGCTTCAGCTCCAACACAGGGCTGGACTCCCCAGTCTTCCACAAAGATTGTGGTGCTGGATCATGAGAAGCATAAGCCTTGGTGGCTGAGTCTGCCCGGACACCATGACGCCTCCTCCTTGTGTAATTTAGAGCTCTGGCTGGCTTGGCCTTTGGGATGTAGTCCTGGATGGCTTGGGGCTTTAAGTAATTAAGAATATCCTCAGGTTTGGTAGAGAGATCCATTGAGATGGAATTTAGGCAAAAATCTGCTTTAGGAATGTCCAGGACCCTGGCTGCAGAGCCTGGGCGGGGGGTGGGGGTAGGAGAGCTAAAAGCAACTGACAGAGCATTGAGAATCCCATACTTTCATCCACTTTAGAGGGAGGGTTCTGAATTTAACAGATTAAGGAAGGTGGCAGATAGGACACTAGGTATGGATGACCCCCTCTTTAGTTGGAGTGTCTGTTCTGACACCAGGAACTTGCTGTGTAGCCAAGGCTGGCCTCCAATTTACAGGGATCCAAGTGCTTTCATCTCCTGTTTAGTGGGTGTCAGCTTAATCTTTTATTTTGAGACAGGGTCTCATTAAGTTGCCCAGAATGGAATGGCCTGAACTCAGTCTGTTGTCATGGCTGGCCTAGAACTCCCAAAGAGCTTCCTGCCTCAGCTTCTAGTATGCTGGCATTAGACTGGTGATAGTGTGCCACCACCCTGCTGGTCCAGGAACAATCTTCCCACTTCAGCCTCTGTGGTGACTGGTATCAACAAGTTGGTGACACCAGGCCCTAATCTTTTTTTTTTTTTTTTTTCTTTCTGAGACAGGATCTTCTTGTGTGGCCCCAGGCTGGTCGTGTGCTGTGGTCACCAAACTGGAATTTACTTCTTCCAGTTGTTTTTTTTGTTTGTTTGTTTGTTTTTGTTTTTTTTTTGTAAGTGGAAAGAAGTTAACTTTAAATAAGTTTTCAGTTACATTATTGCTATGAAGCTTTCAGTCTGATTCTCCTTCCAAATGCTTCCTCCCTCCCTCCCTCCCTCCCTCCCTTCCTTCCTTTTAATGCAGATTCTTTCTTTTGGTGGCTGTAGATGCTAGTTTTATATTACACTTCCAACAATAGTTAACACTTCTAGTTCATTCATAGATTCTTCGAGGCTCCCGAAGCATCACACCGCTTTCTGTCTCCCATGGGGTGGGCTGGTAGACCATGAGGTTGATTCCTGCTGCTGAGCACTGCTGTGTCAGCACTCTCCCGCCACCACATTTCTGGTACAATAAAAGTGTTTTTTAATAGCCCATTCTTGAGTGGATGCTGAAACCACAACCTGGTTGTTAAGGTGCTCAACAGATGCTGAGTCTTTACAACTCATAACCTGTGCCAGAACTCACATGGTTAGGCCACACCATCGCCCAACCCCGTTCTTTCCGGGGCTACACCTAAGAGTTCCAGATTCCCAGGGTTCCGGTTGGTGAACTCCGGGGCCACCGCTTTGTTTTCCTTAGTTTCCATGTTGGACTGCACAGCCGGCGTGGGACTGGTTGAGAGGGCTGTGAACCCACACTCCAGGTTCCTGCAAACTGACAGACATTTCCAGAACCTCAGCTGAAGCGCCATGACCGACTGGACTTGGGCAAAGCCTCACAGTGCCCTGACTTCCTTTGCTCACGACTAGTGAACAACTAGTCGCAGCCATGTTAACTGTGGGCTTGTTTTGTTTTAAGACAGGCTTACCCTGAGTGGCCTTGGCTGTCCTGGAACTTGCTCTGTAGACCAAGCTGGCCTCGAACTCAAGGAGATCCTCCTGCCTCTGCCTCTCACGTACTGAGATGAAAGGTGTGCACCAGCTCTGCCTGCTTTCTTTGAAGAAAACTGATAGAAATTTTTGTTCGTTTGTTTCCAGTTTCCTCTAAGCTACACCCAGCCAATGCTGCTAAAGACACAGAGAAACAAGATGTAAACACTTTGAGTCTGAGCTTACAGGAGGAGGAAGAGGCAGGCAGATCTCTGTGAGTTAGAGACCAGCCTGGTCTACAGTAGCAAGTTTTAGGCCAACCAGAACATATTGAAACCCTGTCTTGGAGCAAAACAAAACACAAAGAAAGATCTGATGTGTAAAGGCTGCGATTTGACAGCCTAGACATTCAGCAAACACAAAGTAGCCCAGGAGGCGTGCCCCCACTATCTCAGGTCAGCCTCTGAGTAGCTGTTAACCCCGTGACTGGTGTCTCCTGCTCTTCTCCTGGACTCTGATCTAACCTGTGCTTTCTTGTTCTGAGGCAGGGTCTAAGGTCTCCTGGACTCTAAAACCAGCTGCTCTCTCTGCATCGCCTCCCAAGGCTCCTCTGTGGGCGTCTCCTCCGTAGCTATTCTAACTCTTTGAGTTTCTTTTGTCTCAGCAAGGGTCTTTCTTCTATGACTGCAAGGTCCTATCTGGTCAGGCTCAGAACACTATGTCCACATGCAGATCCATAATCCCCTCAAACATCTGTCTTTTATGGGCTAGAGAGATGCTCAGCAGGTTAGAGCACTTGCCAAGGGCCCGGAGTTGACTCCTAGAACCTACACAGTGGCTCACAACTGCCTGTAAGTTCAGGGAAGCCAATACCCTCCTCTGGCCTCCAATGGCACCAGGCAAACATGTGTATAGACATGAATACATGCAGGAAACAAAAAACACAAATAAAAAACCACACACATTAAAAACAAAGACTGGGGTTGTATCTCAGTGGTAGGAAGCTTGCCTAGCAGGCATCAAACCCTAAGTTTGATCCCCAGCACCACATAAACTAAGCAAAGTGACTAAGGCCTTTGATCTCAGTACTCAGGAGGTAGAGGCAGAGGAATTAGAGGTCATCTGAGTATATAGTGTTTGAGCCTGAAATACATGAGACCGTGTCTCAACATACAAACATATACAGACAGACAGACAGACACACAGAAATATACACACTCAGACATACACATAGACATACACTTACATACACATACATATACACAAACATGTGTACACATACACATACATGCACAGACAGACAGACAGACACACAGAAATATACATAGACTTAGACATACACTTAGACATACACTTAGACATACACACATACACATACATACACACAAACACGTGCACACATACACACACATACATGCACACAGAGACAGACACACAGAAATATACAGACATTCAGACATACACACACATACATACACACAAACACACGTGCCCCCCCACAGACATATACACAGACATTCAGACATACACATAGACATACACACACACGCATACACACACACAGACATATACACAGACACTCAGACATACACATAGATATATACACATACACACATACATACACACAAACATGCACACGCACACACACACACAGAGGCACACAACTATGTTTTCTGGCTAGAGATGTACTAATGGGGTTGAAAGTATGACTCCAGTGCACAAGACCTTGGATTTGGTCCCAAGCACTGCAGAAATAAAAAATAACCCTTTCTGTCTTCATTTCATACTTTTAAGATATACAAGAGCCCACAAGCTAGAGAAGCTGGAGAGATGGTTCAGCAGTTAAGAGTACTTGTTGCTCTAACAGAGGACCCAGGTTCAATTCCCAGCACCCATGTGGAGGCTCACAGATGATTGTAATTCTAATGCTAGGGGTCCAACATCCTCTGGTGGCCTCCTTAGGGACCAGGCACACTTGTGATGGACCTACATACATGCAAGCAAAATCCTTATACCATATAAAATAAATGAGATCTTAAAAATAAACAAAAACCCTTGGGCTGGCAAGATGGCTCAGCAGATAAGAGTACTGACTGCTCTCCTGAGTTCAAATCCCAGCAACCACATGGTGGCTCACAGCCATCTGTAACAGGATCTGATGCCCTCTTCTGGCATGTATGAAGACAGCTACAGTGTACTTATGTATAATAATAAACAAATTAAAAAAAAACAAAAACAAAAACAAACCCAAACCAAAAGACCTTACTAACTAGATGATGTCTCTCCATATGGATCTAGAAGTTAGCATGTCAAAACAACCCTTTTTGGTTTTGCCACTGAATGTCACCTTATCTTCCCTTTTGTCACAAGTCCCAAAACACACACACACACACACACACACACACACACACACACACACGGCTAGGCATGTTGATCATTATTTACATCTGCCCTTCCCTTCCTACCTCCCAAATGAAATCAACTGTACATCCTGCTCACTCTAGCACCACGCATGTCTTGAATCCTTTGCTCTTCTCTACTGTGACCTTTAACCCACCACCTCTAGCCTAGACAACTGCACGAGACTCCTAAAATGATAGCTAAGCATTCATTCCAGCCCGGGGCCATCAATTCTGATGCAATTGTTGTCTGGAAGGCTTACTGCTTCTGTCTGCTATCCTAGGCTGCAATCCCAGGTGTAAACTTATCTGGGCCTAGAATGTTCTCAGCCTCTGAGACTTACTGCTGAATAGTCACCCCTTCTCTAGTTCTTTCTGATCTCTGATTGGCTGGCTCAAACTCCTCCCCGTGCTAACCAATTCAATCTGGCTTCTCTGGGTTTCTCCTGAATTGCTCTTTTTGCCCTCAAACTATCTCTGTCAATCTGTTCGAATCTTCTGGCTCTTCCTCCTTCTCTGGCTTGTTCTGTCTTCCCCTGTGTCTAACTTGTTCTCTCTGCAGCCTGCCTCTGTATGACTGTCCCAGTAAACCTGCCTCCCTCTTTTTCCTCTCTCTACCCTGCCTCTTAAGTAACATCCCTTTCTCTCTCTCCTCAGGAGTTGGGAAGACCCTACCCTGTCAAATCTGAATCTTTTGATGACTTCCTTCGTAAAGGTTTGCACTAAGGGTGTGTGTGCATTCTAGCCAGAGGGATTAAAGCTGTGGGCTAAGGCCGAGCCGCACCACAAACAGCATCTCTCAGTGATTAGATGAACACAATCTCAGGGCTCGTAGTGTGATCCCATCTCCTGTAAGAACAGGGTCTCACTGAAACCAAACCAGCATTGACATCGCTGTGTGGAGAAAAATCACCTTTAATTTCGAATCCTCTTACCTCTATCTCCTGAGTGCCGGGATTATTGGTGGGCACTATTGTGCCCAGTTTATGCTGTAGAATGGAACCCAGGACATCCTGAAGGCTGTACAAGTTTTTTTTTTTTTTCGAGACAGGGTTTCTCTGTGTAGCCCTGGCTGTCCTGGAACTCACTTTGTAGACCAGGCTGGCCTCGAACTCAGAAATCCGTCTGCTGAGCTACATAGAGAAACTCCCATCTCAAACAAACAAACAAACATCATCATCATCATCATCATCATCATCATCATCATCATCATCATCATCGATCCATACAGGGCCCAAGGGGTGCTGCCTCTTTTCCTCTAAGGCCCAGGTGGATGGGGCTTTTTTCCATCTCAAGGCCTTCTCTTTTCTCTCTGCATAGATCAGGAGGCTAAATTCTTCTTGACTTTGAGATCTTGGATCCTCAGAAGGCTCTCCCTTTTATCATTCTACCGTCTCTGTCTATGCTACCCATCCCCCCCCCCCCCCATTCTCCTGTCCTGGGTCTGTCCTCTTTCCTTGCAGGGTTTTTTTTTTTTTTTTTTCTTCTTCCTTTTTTGGTCCTATGCAGCCCTGGCTGTCCTGGAATTTGCTCTGTAGACCAGGCTGGCCTCCAACACAGAGCTCTGTTTGGTTTTGGCCCCAGGGACAAGGGACTGAGGTGGACATTTTACAGATCAAAGCAGACCTGGCCTCCAGATTCTCCCAGCATCCCTCAGTTCATATCTGGCACACCCTGTCCCCAATCCTGAACTTTCCAGCTCAGGGGCTAGGCTGCCCTTCTCCTGAGGTACATTTTGTTCTCTTGTTCTTTCCCTCCTTTTCTCCCTTCCCCTTTCCCCTCCTCCTTCCTCCTCTTTTTTCTCTGCTCACCCTTTTCCCTCCCCTGCCCTGTGTCCTCATGGTGACTCCCCGGGCCTTAATCCTTGGGGCCAGTGAACTTGCCAGAGAGCCCCATAAACCTACATTTAATATAATCTAATCTGGTTTGAATTTGGCTTGTTTCATGGATGGAGAAGTAATTTATCAAGATCCACCTGCCTCTGCCCTCCTGGCTGTGGGGCTTTTTGCTTGTTTTTATTTTTATTTTTTTAAAGATTTATTTATTTATTATATGTAAGTACACTGTAGTTGTCTTCAGACACTCCAGAAGAGGGCATCAGATCTTGTTACAGATGGTTGTGAGCCACCATGTGGTTGCTGGGATTTGAACTCTGGACCTTCAGAAGAGCAGTCGGGTGCTCTTACCCACTGAGCCATCGCACCAGCCCCCTTTGCTTGTTTTTAAAGACAGGGTCCAGAGGCAGGNGGATTTCTGAGTTCGAGGCCAGCCTGGTCTACCAAGTGAGTTCCAGGACAGCCAGAGCTATACAGAGAAACCCTGTCTCGAAAAACCAAAAAAAAAAAAAAAAAAAAAAAGACAGGGTCACGTGGAGCATAGTATATAGTCAAGGAGAGTTTTGAACTTCTGATCCTCCTGCCTCCAGTTCCCCGGTACTAGGATTACAGGGGTTCCTGCCATGCTCAATTTATATTTTGTCTTTTCATTTATAGCCCCTTTTGGCTAATTTGCCAAATAAAGGCAGAGATCATGTCTGGTTTATTGATTGTGTGCATAAGCCAGAATTGTCACATAGTAAATACTTAACACGTATTCAAGGAGGGTCTGGAGAGATGGCTCAGTGGTTAAGATTACATACTGTTTGTACAATACTCAATGTCAGACTGTTTAAAACTGCCTGCAAGCCAGGTGTGGTGGTGCATGCCTTTAATTCCAGCACTCAGGAGGCAGAGGCAGGCAGATTTCTGAGTTCAAAGCCAGCCTGGTCTACACAGCAAGTTCCAGGACAGCCACAGCTACACAGAGAAACTGACTCGAAAAACAAACAAACAAACAAACAAAAAAACCAACAAACCTGCCTGCAATTCCAGCCCCAGGGGTTTCCATCTAGCCTTGATATTGATAGGCACTGCATTCACACACACACACACACACACACACACATGTACATGCACATGCACACACAAACATTTTTAAAAAAGGATTTATTTATTTTATGTATATCAATACACTGTAGCTGTACAGATGTTTGTAAGCCTTCATGTAGTTGCTGGGAATTGAACTCAGGACCTCTGCTGGCCCTGCTCGCTCTGGCCCCAAGATTTATTTATTATTATATGTAAGTACACTGTAGATGTCTTCAGACACACACCAGAAGATGGTTATGAGCCACCATGTGGTTGCTGGGACTTGAACTCAGGACCTTTGGAAGAGCAGTGCTCTTAACCGCTGAGCCATCTCTCCAGTCCCACAAACACATTTAAAAGTTAAAATAACGTTTAAAAAGGGTTTATTGTACGAATGATCATCGATATTTTCTTTTCCTTTCTTTCCTCTCACTTCCTATGCCCTACCTCTTTTTCTTTCTCCAGTGCTGGAGATCAAGTCAAACCCTATCTCACACACACTAGAATGGACAGATCAATTGGCTCCATATTAAGTGAGGGAGACACAGAGACACACACGCAAACTAAAAAGTAATGAAGATTTTGGGTCATGTACACATGACCTCCATACATACACAGTCAACTGATCTCAAGAGTATCACAGAGGCATCAGGGGTAGCCCTGCCGAGTTACAGGCGATTTGAGCCTCCAGATGTGGGTGCTGGGAACCAAACTGCAAAAGCAGCATTCGGAGCCATCTCTCCAGCCCATAGAGGACACTCATTGAATACCCTGCTTTCCCCCTCCGCCGGCTCCAAGGGTAGACTTTCCTCCTTGGTTGCCCAGTGGCTTCAAACTCCGGATGGGCTCGTAGTTCGAATCCGTTGTTGCCCCACTGTCGCTCCAATCCCACCGTCCTTTGGCTAGCGGGAAGCTCCATGGCAACCCAAAACATCACAACTTCATCGAGTATCGCGAGAAGCTCCAATGCTCCCGCGGCCCCGGAGAGGCAGAGCGAGGGCGGGGCCGCAGCGGTCAGGTGGGCGGAGCCCGAGGGTTTCCGCTATCCTACTCGGAAGACGCTCTTTTCAGGCGGCGCCCCCGCGTGACTGCGCTTTACATAATCGCGGCCCCGAGCGTCACAGTGGCGTAGTCCAGTCCGGACCGAATCAGGGCCGTCGGGACCTCCGCGTTCCGCCCCCTCTCGCGTGATAGACGTCCACGCGAGCCAGCGAACGGCCTCTGAGCACCGGAGAGCCCGCCCCCGCGCTTGCGGCCCGCCCTCGCCCGCCCGCCCGCCCTCCGCAGCCCGCGGCCCGGCCGCCGCCGCCAGGTTGTGCCTGAGACTGTCAGATACAGCGGCGGGCCGGCGGGAGGGGCGGCGGCGAGCACGGCCCGGGCCGGACATGGCGGCGCTGTACGCCTGCACCAAGTGCCACCAGCGCTTCCCCTTCGAGGCGCTGTCTCAGGGGCAGCAGCTGTGCAAGGTGCGCGGGCTGGGGCGGCGGCCGGGAGCTGGGGACGCTCCGGGCGCGGTTCGGAATACTCGGTCCGGCGAGGACGGCTGCCGGGGTCCCCTCGGGCAGTGTGTGGCCGGCCCGTTTTGCGGAGGAGCTGAGCCGGGCCCGCAGAGGACTGCAGGGCACGTGGGGGAGCCCCGGGCCGAGTCCAGGCCCTGGCAGCCGGCGTGTCCTGGTGCTTAGCAACCGCCGGGGTTTCTTCTCCGACCTGGTGAGGTCGCGGGAGGGGACAGCGACTCCCCCGTTTGTCCCCGACTGGCCCCCGGGAAGATTCCCTTGGACCGCCTTCTCCCCTGCTCTGGTCGTCTTGGGTGTAGAATGAGGGCCCAGAGATTCCCCTGTCCTGGATGAGATTGAACCCCGGAATCAGGTTCTGCCTGTGAGGAGTGTCTCGAACTCGGACACTTGATGGGCACTGTTCAGCCAATCTCAAAGTTAGAGGTGGCAAGGCTTTATTAGGGAAAATGAAAAAAGTACCCCAACAGTGTCTTGGAACACATGAGCAGGGTGACTTTTTAGCTTCTAATTGGTAGCCTTCCTCCTACCCCTAAGCATTTTTTAACCCCTGAAATGCCAACGTTTTTATTTATTCCTTCCTCCCACCTCATTTGTTCAAGAGAGCAACAGTTAAGTCTCCAAGCTCGTGCGGAGTTGCCGTTGACAGATCCTCAGATATTTCAGATAGAGTGTGTGTGTCTGTGTGTCCGCTGTGTGTAGCTCACCTCCCCGCGCCCCCCCCCCCCAAAGATGCCCATTTCCTTCAGCCACTTGGGTTTACTGAATCTGAAAGATAGTGTTAAGGGCTCCTTTGGACATAAAAGCTTTGATGTAAACGTTTTTGTTGTTTGATTCCCAGGCAGGGTCTCTTATAACTTGTAGCTCTGGCTGTCTTTGAACTCAAGAGATCTGACCGCCTCTGGCTCCCAAATGCTGGGATTAAAGTTGTGTACTGTTGCTGCTCCGTCTAAGGCTTTATTTTTATTTTTATTTTTTTAAAGGAAGTTCCATCAACAAAACAGCTTTAATCTTTTGTCTTCGTATCACAAGTGATCCTTCTCACTCTCTCACAATGGCAGACGGATCCAGCTGGACTCTAGAAAGCTAACGGCCAATCTAGAGCTTATTCATGATATATTTGTTTTAAAGTCTATGAGTAGTTCATACAGAGCCCTACTCCCACATCAACAGCAGGGAAGTGATGCATGTATAGAGGAGGGAATAAGGTCTAGAGAGCTACATGACTCACCCAGGCCTCTTGCTAGCAACAGTTGATATCCACTGCAGCTTCTTACTGAATTCAGGCTTTGTGCTCCGCTGTCCCTTTTCAGACGCTTCCCTCTCATTTCAGGAGTGCCGGATTGCCCACCCTGTTGTGAAGTGCACCTATTGCAGGACCGAGTACCAGCAGGAGAGGTACCGTCCTCCTTGATCTCAGTATTTCTGTTTCTCTTGCTCGTTTGTTGATGGTTGTTTTGTTTTTGAGATGGTAGTCCAGGCTAGCTTTCATTTTGAGAACAGTCTTTATCTTCAACCTCCCTAGGGCTGAGATTAAAACTGTGAACCATCACATCTGCATAGAGAAATGTAAACAGCTCTGGGTGTGGTGAGTCACTTCTTTAATACCGGTAGTCCTGTTGGCTCTTAAGTGCTTAAGTTCTTCCAGAAGACCAGAATTCAAGCGAGACACTCTTAGCAGATTCCTTGTAAATTTTACTTCCAGGGAAATCTGACTCCTCCGGTCTTTGTGGGCACCTGAAGAGACATGTACAGGACACACATTTTAAAAAAATAGTAAGGCCGGGCATGGTGGCACACACCTTTAACCCCAGCACACAGGAGGCAGAGGCAGGCGGATTTCTGAGTTCAAGGCCAGCCTGGTCTACAAAGTGAGTTGAGGTTTGAGACAAACCCTGTCTCAAAAAACCAAAAAAAAAAAAGTGCCAGGCAGTGGTGGCGCACCCCTTTAATCCCAGCACTTGGGGGAGGTGGAGGCAGGTGGATTTCTGAGTTCAAGGTCTACAGAGTGAGTTCCAGAACAGCCAGGGATATACAGAGAAACCCTTTCTTGAAAAAACCAAATTAATTAATTAATTAATTTTAATTTAATTTAAAAAATAAATAAAAAATAAAAATGTAGCCAGGTGGTATTGGTGCATGTTTTTATCCCCAGCCCTCAGGGGGCAAAGGCAGGCTGACCTCTGAATTTGAGGCCATCCTGGTCTAGCCAGGGCTACACAGAAAAAGTTTTTCTCCAAAAATAAAAAAATAATGTAAATAGATGAATTTTTCTCTTAAAGTTTCTACTTATATTTCATGTATACACAGGGCTGTAATTAATTGTAGCATCCTTTAAAAATAAAAAAAAAAGATTTATTTGTTTTATTTGAGTATGCAGTTGTTGTCTTCAGACACACCGGAATAGGGCATCAGATCTCATTACAGATGGCTGTGAGCCATCATGTGGTTGCTGGGAATTGAACTCAGGACCTCTGGAAGAGCAGTCAGTGCTCTTAACCTCTGAGCCATCTCACCAGCCC
>NC_034595.1:83867704-83872454 GCF_900095145.1 Mus pahari | reverse complement strand
GTGTGCCACCAAGCCCGGCTCGGAGGAATTGTTCTTAACCCCAGTATCTCTCCAGCCTTAGGATGGTCTCATGCTCAAGAGACCCACCTGCCTCTGCCTCCGTAGTGCTGAGGTCAAAGGCAGTCACCATCATGTGAAGCTAAATCTTACATTAGGTACAAGTTACGTAGTTCCTTGCATATTAATGGGTTTATAGTTTAAACATTCCTGTTATCCATTGTTTGCTTAGGTTTTTTATTTTACTAGTGGCGAGCTCAGCACGGTGTTACAGGTCTGTAATCCCAGGGACTGATGAGACCTTTCTCAGCTAAACCAAGGTAACTGTATACAAATGATCAAGGAACTGGAAAGTAATTAACAAGTGACTTTAAATATTTAACCAGGCTGGCAGAGCATTCAGAGAGAGACCTTGTCTCACAAAAACATCAACAGACACCACACACACACACACACACACACACACACACACACACACCAGCAGGCCAATAATTGCAGCACTGGAGAAGCAAGCCTGGTCTCCCCGTGAGCCCCAGGCAGCCTAGGAAAAGTGAGATGCCGAGGTCAGCCTGGAGCTTGTGCTGCAGACACACAGCTTCCTCCTCACCTTTGAGTTCTCAGTGACTCCTCTGAAGCCAAGAGAATTAACTCCTTTTCTGGTGTTTCGTTTCATATTTTGAGGGACTTTTCTATACATGGTAGTTTTATTTAGGGGTATTTAAAGATGTCATAATTAAAGCTGTGCATGGTGGTCTCACATCTGTAGCCCTAGCAACAGGAGGTCAAAGCTGTCATTCTCAACTACATTAGTGAGTTTGAGGCCAGCGTGGACTACATGAGTAAAGTTCCAAACCTGAGGGTGGGGGATGGGATGTGTTCTATTATCTGAACAAACCGATTCTCTATTTAAACTAAGTTGTCATTATTAGTTTACCAAATGCCCAGACTATGTCAGCTGTCCCCTAGCACCTAAGCAGTGACAATTTCCTTGGATTTAAGAGGAATATGTTTTCAGATGTTCTAAGGAAAGTCTTGTGTTTCTTTTTTTCTTCAACAGTAAAACTAATACAATATGCAAGAAGTGTGCCCAGAATGTACAGTTATATGGAACGGTAAGTAAGATTTCTCTAACTAAAGCCTAGCGAGAATGGGCTCTTAGGTCTTTTAGAACTTGGCCATCCAGGGCTGGAGTGATGGTACAGTGGTGAGAGTACTTGCTCCCAGAGGACCTGGGTTCAGTTCCCAGCAGCCACAGGGTGGCTCACAGCCATCTGTAACTCCATTTCTAGGGGTCCTGAAGTCTCTTCTAGCATCTTCAGGCGGTGTGCATATGTAATGCACACTCAGACATGCAGACACCCATACATATAAAATAGCATTAAAATCACACACGCACACACGCATACAGACATACACATACACGCACACACAAAACTTCACCTTCCCATTTTTTTCTTCTCTCTTCTCTCTCCTCCTTTGCTGCCTTCCTTCCTTCCTGAATATCTGCTGACATAGCATGCATGCGACTGTCAGATGTAAGCTTTGTGGGGTTAGTGCTCTTCTACCTTCGTGAGCTCTGGGCTTTGGCAAGCACCTTTGCACACTGAGTCTACTCTTTGGCTGTTTTGGGGGGTAACTTGTTTTGAGTCAGGGTCTCACTAGGTGAAACTCACTGTAGACTAAGCTGGCCTCAAAATCAGAAATCCACCTATGTCTGTACTCTGATTGCTGGAATTAAAGGTGTTCACCACCATACTGGGTATGTTTTTGTTTTTGTTTATAGATAGTCATGTAGCCCAAGCTGGCCTCAAACTCAGCTATGTTGAATTGGATTTTTTTTGTTGAATTTTCATCATGGATTCTAGTGGGTTTTAGTTATTTGTTATTTTTATTTCTTTAAAACAACCCTACGGGGGCCGTGTTACTTTTTTATTTATTTATTTTTTAAAAAAAGATTTATTTATTTATTATATGTAAGTACANTGTAGCTGTCTTCAGACACTCCAGAAGAAGGCATCAGATCTTGTTACGGATGGTTGTGAGCCACCATGTGGTTGCTGGGATTTGAACTCCAGACCTTCAGAAGAGCAGTCGGGTGCTCTTACCCCCTGAGCCATCTCACCAGCCCCTATTTTTTTATTTTTTAAGGTTTATTTTATGTATATAAGTACACAGTTGTTCTCTTCAGACACACCAGAAGAGGGCATCAGATTCCATTACAGATGATTGTGAGCCACCATGTGGTTACTGGGAATTGAACACAGGACCTCTAGAAGAACAGTCAGTGCTCTTAACTGCTGAGCCATTTCTCCACCCCCAGGGTGTTCCTTGTTTAAGTGCTAAGAATTGGGCTTCATTTGAGCCCTGTGGGACAAATGGGTGATGTTGGGGACACATGTTTACCTTGTGTCATGGACTACATAGTAGGATCATTGTAGTAAAAAAATGGGCCAGTGGTTTATGATATACTAATTTGACCTTTCTTTCTGTCTAAGCCTAAGCCTTGTCAGTATTGCAACATAATTGCTGCATTTATTGGGAATAAATGCCAGCGCTGCACAAATTCAGAGAAGAAGTATGGACCCCCATACTCCTGTGAGCAGTGCAAGCAGCAGTGCGCATTTGACAGGAAGGACGACCGGAAGAAGGTAAAGTGCTAGGTTTCTCCTCCTCCTCCTCCTCCAAATCAGGTGGACATGCTTTTGAGATCCTTTCCTGCTTCTGTTACCAATCTTGAAGAGTTTCTTCATTCATCCAATCTTGGCTATTCTAACATTTCTTTAAATAAACTTTTATTTTTTTATTTTTTTGTTTTTTGTTTTTTGAGACAGGGTTTCTCTGTGTAGCCCTGGCTGTCCTGGAACTCACTCTGTAGACCAGGCTGGCCTCGAACTCAGAAATCCGCCTGCCTCTGCCTCCCAAGTGCCCGGCTCGCAACAAGTACTCTTAACAGCTGTGCCATCTCTCCATCGGTTCTCCCATTTTTCTTTTTCTTTTTTTTTTCTTTTTTATGGTTTTTCGAGACAGGGTTTCTCTGTGTAGCCTTGGCTGTCCTGGAACTCACTCTGTAGACCAGGCTGGCCTCGAACTCAGAAATCCGCTTGCCTCTGCCTCCCAAGTGCTGGGATTAAAGGCGTGCGTCACCACGCCCGGCTCCCCATTTTTCTTTTTAAGACAGAGTCCAAGCCGGCCATGGTGGGATCAAGATGGCTTAGACGTGGGTGCTCTCTGCTTGAAACCCTCTAGTGGCCTCCATTTTTACCTGAGGAAAGCCAGCCTCTTCCATGGCTGCCAGGTTTTCCTCAGCACTCCATTTCCTCCTGCCTTTTCTCACTCTGGACAGTGCTGACCACCTTTCAGCCTTCAGCACCCCAGTCACCTTTCAGCACTCAGGCACCCCCATTTTCTTCCCTCTGACTTGGCTCTGGTTATTCTTTGCTTTACGCAGCTTTTTCCGGAGACATTTAATCTGTTTCTTTGGTCTTAATTTGGATGACACCTCTTTATAGAGACCTTTTTTAGGGGGGAGGAGGAGGTGAGACACAGGCTCTCAAGTAGCCTAGGCTGGCCCTGAACTCTCTGTGTAGCTGAGGAAGACTTTAAATTCCTGATCCTCTTGCCTCTGCCTCCCCAAGTGCTAGACTATAGTCGAGCAGCACAGCGTGTGCCGGAGACATCTTTACTTCCCATGGTTACAATTCACATCACCCCTTTATTGCATACATACGTAATGCAACAGTACAAAAAATTATCTTTAAACCCATGTTTCTCACCCCTTTAGGCAGTCAGTTCTTTGTCTTTTTCTCTCTTGATGTTCTTGTGGTCTGGTCATGGTAAGAGGTGGTAAGGAAATCCTTAGGAGTGAAGAATGTAATCGGACTGAAACTGTCAATGCCAGAGCCACTTGGGCTTTTAAGGCTGGCTCTTGCTAACCAAATTTATTTATATTGGTGAGACATAAATTTCATTGATGAAAATATTCCTGCCTGCTAGCAAGGACACCTTCCTTAAACAAGATACTGGAAAAGCTGTGTTTGTAATCAGGAGCTACCTTTAGTAGTGTTCCCTGGGCTGGAGAGATGGCTCAGTGGTTAAGAGCACGGGCTCCTTTTGTAGAGGACTCAGGTTTGATTCCTAGTATCCACCTGGCGGCTCACAGCTGTCTGTGTCTTTAGTGCCAGGGGATCCAGCGCTCTGTCTGGCCTCTGAGTGCACAGCACACACACGGTAAACTGACATACATGCAGGCAAAACACTCATAAACATAGGATAAAAGTAAAGGGGAAAATAGCACTCTGTTCATCTTCAGGGCTGGGAGACTGTTTTGTCTTGTTCCTAGGGCTCGCTGAATGATCTTCGGATATAGTTCTTATTATGTGTCCATTTCTTTCTTTCTTTATGGGAATAACAGCTACAGCAGAGAAATGGGGCGATTGAATGAGGTATTTACAGAAAATAGCTTTTCTGTTTTGTTTGTTTGAAACAGGCTCTCACTGTGTAGCCCTGGATGGCTTGGAGCTCTCTGTTCTGGCTGGCCTTGATCTCACAGCTATCTGCCTGCTTCTGCCTCCTGGGTGCTAATGAGGTTTGAGCCACCACACTTGGCTTTTGTTTGTTTTGAGATAAAATTTCCTTGGACTCATTATGCAGTAAGTTGACCTGGACTCCTGGTCCTCTTTCTGAGGGCTGGGATTATAAGCATGGATCACTACACCAAGATAAAAGTCTTTTTTTTTTTTTTTTTTTTTTTTTT
>NC_034595.1:83856073-83867214 GCF_900095145.1 Mus pahari | reverse complement strand
CTGAGTTCGAGGCCAGCCTGGTCTACAGAGTGAGTTCCAGGACAGCCAGGGCTACACAGAGAAACCCTGTCTCGAAAAACAAAACAAAACAAAAAAACAAATAAAGTTACAGACAGCTGTGATGAGTCATGCGGGTGCCGTTCTCTTAACCACTGAGCCATTTCTCCAGCCCCTAGATAAAATTCTTAATTTTAAACCTGGAGCTGGAGAGAGGTCCTGAGGTCCAGAGGTCCTCTAGAGTTCCTGAGTTCAATTCCCAGCAACCACATGGTGGCTCACAACCATCTGTAATGGGATCTGATGCCCTCTTCTGGTGTTTCTGAAGACAGCTACAGTATACTCATATACATAAAATAAATATTTAAAAAAAACCCTGGAACATAACTCAGTAAATGATCTCTATTTTTTATTAATATTGCTAATATTAGTATTTTTAATTTCTATTAATTTGATGTCAAATTTATAAAAGTCTTAACATAATTAGTTAACAATCCTACTCTAAGGGTTTGTTTTTTGTTTTTTTTTTGTTTTGTTTTTCTTTCGAGACAATGTTTCTTTGTGTAGCCCTGTTTGTCCTGGACTCCCTTTGTATACCTGGCTGGCTTTCAGCACCACACCCAGCCTAAGAGCTTGGCTTTTTTTCTTTTTCTGTTTTTTTTTGTTTGTTTGTTTGTTTGTTTGTTTGTTTTTGAGGCAGAATCTTAACTCAGTATCCTGACTTAGAACTCACTCTGTAACATAGGACTGAGCTACCACCAGTGTATTAGATTTTCTTTTGCTTTTCTTTCTTTCTTTCTTTCTTTCTTTCTTTCTTTCTTTCTTTCTTTCTTTCTTTCTTTTTTCCCTTCTTCCCTTCTTCCCTTCTTCCCTCCCTTCCTTCCTTCCTTCCTTCCTTCCTTCCTTCCTTCCTTCCTTCCTTCCTTCCTTCCTTAAAGCAGAGTTAGAGTTTAATAAGAAAGGTGTTGGGGCCTGGGGAGAGGAGCTCAGGTCCCTTTGGCTTGGTTGCATACCCAGCACCCGCATGACAGTGTTTAATGACACTTGTCACTCCGGCCTCTCATCTGACCTCCAAAGGCACCAGGTATGCCTGTGGTGCACAGATGTCTCTGCAGGCATATACCCATACACATAAAGAAGATAAATCTAAGCCATCTTTATTTTAAAGGTGTTGGCCCAGATATCATGGCACATGTCTTTAACATAGGTGAGAGAGACCGATGAATCTCCTTGGGCAACATAGTGAGTTCCTGGAGACCCAGGGGTACTTGGTGAGACCTATCTCAAATAATCAACGTTTCTCTGTGTAGCCCTGGCTGTCCTGGAACTCACTCTGTAGACCAGGCTGGCCTAGAACTCAGAGATCTGCCTGGCTGTGCCTCCCGAGTGCTGGGACTAAAGGTGTGCAGCATAAAACAGTTTTTTGCGTGTGTGGTCCCACACTAAGTGGCTTATGTGCATTGTTACTGAGTCCTCTGTGACTTGCCCCAGGCTCACAGGGCTGGTGCGTAGCGGTTCTAGCTGCCCCGTGCAGTCCTAGTGCTCATGGTCTCTGCACTGACTGCACTCTGTCTCCTCTCTCAGGTGGATGGGAAGCTGCTGTGCTGGCTGTGCACACTGTCGTACAAGCGTGTCCTTCAGAAGACCAAAGAGCAGAGGAAGCACCTGAGCAGCTCTTCTCGAGGCAGCCATCAGGAGAAGGAGCGGTCCAGCCGCCTGAGTGGGGGCAGCCATTACAACAGGTAAGCCAGACGCACGGAGGACGGAGGAGCCGGCAGGGCAAGTGCCGTCTTTTCACAGGCAGCTGAAGACCGCGTCGACTCATAGAAGCTTTCCTGTGGAAGTCTCTTGCTTGTCATACTTAGAGTTCCCGTGTCTCCCAGGGCCAAGGAGATTTCTGTATCATGGCTCTAAGGTCTGTGGGACTTCTGATTGCACTTCTCAGCCTTATTATGCATAAGCTCGTGGGGACTGGACATTTTGTTTCCTGTCTAGAGACAGCATTTGAAATACGTATTTTGACGTATTTCAATAGTTGACAGATATTCTAGACTTTTTCAGAGTGGGAGCTAGTCAAAAGATGTCCTTCCCTTGATGGCTGAAGCTTCCTTTTAGAGTATGTACAATAATGTTGGGGCTTTAGGTTTAATCCTGTATCTAGCAGGTTTTCTCCTGGACAGTGAGGAAGAGAACAGTGTTACCTCATGGAGTTGTTATGAAGGCAAACTGTGTAGTAGGTGACTAGCAGTCTGTTTTCTGATGACGGTATCCAATGGGATTAACTGGTTTGTTATTACTGTCATTATGGGTTGGTTTGTTCTCTAGGCATTAGTAAGTGCTCTCATGGGCCAGGGCTCTGCTGGGAATACAGAGATGAATAAAAACCATGCTGGTTTCAATAATATGCTGTCTGGTAGAGAAGACAAACTTGTAATCAAATCATTGAAGTCTCACTACTTTAATGGGCACTACTTTAAAAACTTGTCAAGATTCAGACAAGAAAGGCAGTTCTAATTAACTGCCTAGGTTATCTGGAAGGCTGGCTTGCAGAAGAGCCTGCTGTAACTTTCCCAGTTACAGCAGGATTGGTCTTGTCTGATGACAATGAAGCAGGGTCATCCTCTGAGAGAGACTAGTGCTTGCAGAGGACCAGAGGGCATGAGACCACACAGATCCCTTGAGATTTGTGTTGCTGGAAACTGGAGGAGGAGGAACGGGCCTCATACCTTGTCAGTGACTAGTGGGCAGCCACTGATAGGCCCATTCGAGGGAAGGGTGCAACCTGTGTTGGCAGTAATTACAAAACTAGTAGAGAAGGCACTGAAAGAATAGGTAGCCGAGGCCTGGAAATGCAACAGCTCACTGTAGTGTTTGCCTGAAGTTCTCAAGACCTTGGGTGTACACCTCTTCCCAATGTGGCTGCTCTTTTGTATAAGCATAGATGAACTAGAAATGTTACAGGAACCTCATCTCGGGCTGGAGGAGATGGTGCTTACCTGTGACCCAAGCTCTCTGGAGGTGGACGCAGAAGGATCCCGAGTTGAAGGCCAGCTGTGGCTGCATAGGGAGTTGTAAGCTAGTCTGAGCTACAGGAAACCCACCCTCACATACCCCAACTTCTCCTACCCTTCCCCCCACTACACCCATAAAAAGAACCATCCTGATGCCTTGCGGCAGTAAGAAGGGACTTGGGAGGGAAGCTTCTAAGAAACTTGGATGCGTGGTTCATTTGATGCATGTGGTTCTCAGGGTTCTCACGTGGATGAAAGCATAGATCGTAATGTAAGAGAAACCAGGGAGTAGGGAGGAAGAAGTTTTGAAATGCTTCGTTTGACATTCCAGCGGCGTTGTTTAAGCTGATCCTGGAACTGAGAAGATTCAGATGAGTCGGTAGTAGTACATTAAAAACAAAAATCACTAAGAGCCCAGGAGTGGCAGTGCACACCTTTCAACCCAGTACTCAGGAGGCAGAGGCAGGTGGATAGCTGTGAGTTCAAGGCCAGCCTGGTCTACAGAGGGAGTTCTGGGACAGCCAGGGCTACACAGAGAAATCCTGTTTTGAAAAACCAAAATACATTTTTGTTTGTTTGTTTGTTTGTTTAAGATTTATTATTATAAATAAGTACACTGTCGCTGTCTTCAGAAGCACCAGAAGAGGGAGTCAGATCTCATTACAGATGGTTGTAAGCCACCATGTGGTTTTTGGGATTTGAACTTGGGACCTTCAGAAGAGCAGTCAGTGCTCTTACCCGCTGAGCCATTTTATCAACCCTCCGTGCCTGTTGAAACCACACTGCTTGATGTATAACTTAAGAGCAGAGACTGAAGGCAGAAGTTGGAAGCATTTAGTGTTCAAGAATCAGAAAGCAGCCATCCCAAAAGAGGATGTGTGAATGGTGAGGGTTCCGAGGAGAGAGCACTCACTGAGATCACACACCTAAGAGAGGCCTGCCGGGAACGGGGCTCAGCAAGCAGTTAAGAGCACTCTCAGAGTTTCTCGGTTCATTTCCTAGCACCCCCAGGGTAGCTCCCAACCATCTGTAGCTCCAGTTCCAAGGGATCTGATGTGTCTCTTCTGGCCTCTGAGGATGCACACAGTGTGCACAGGTACATGTATACAAAATACTCACACATATAAGATAAAATGATTTTTTAAAAAAAGGTATGTAGCAGGAGTGGGTGGCATTGGAACATTGGTCAATGTAAAGGGGTCTCATGCTATTGACAGGCTTCTAGCTTTAGTGTTAAGGCCAATTTTTGAGTGACCTTGCTAGATTAAAAGATGATTTACTGTGGTACAGGTCCATATTGGATCATAAGGGACCTGACTAGGAAGGCCAGGAGTTGGACTGCGCCTGCTCTGATTCTCAGTACATCTTTCCTGCTGGAGATGATTGGGGAGCTCAGGGAACCTTGAAGAAGTCATCTTTGTCAAGGCCAAGAGAATAGCTTGTCTGTATTTCCCAGAACTATGAGATGGAAGATGCATGCGATACAGGAAACAAAGACTTTGTAAACCGGAAGACAGACTCTGTTTCTTATTGTGCTGTCACAGTTCTGTTTTATAGTGATTAAGTCAAAATGGTTTGACCCCATGGAAACGGGGGTCTAAGTGGATGGAAGCCAAGCACTGACCCTGTGAACCTCCTTGGTAGATTCTACTAATTAAAAATAATAAGCTATTGCACAGAAGTAATTGTCCACTTGACAGACTTTCCTTGGAGTGCGTTATTAATCTTTGATTTCTAATCTCTTTCTTTCTTTCTCTTTGCCATCAAAAGCCAGAAAACACTTTCTACATCTTCAATTCAAAATGAAATCCCAAAGAAAAAATCCAAGTTTGAGTCAATCACAACTAACGGAGACAGGTGAGCCAGATGGAGTGTGAGTGCACACACTTGGAACACACACACAGATCTTGACTACACTGAGTGTCAACCTCGGAGCTAGCCAGGCTCCCAAGTGGACCAGTTATGAGTGCTGTGCTAGTCACCTTAGAGTTGACAGATAAGCTGTACTGATGGCTGTTTGTCAGTTGAATACAAGAACTTAGTTGGCTCATGCTTGTAATCTCAGAATTTGGGAGGTTGAGGCAGTTAGGTGTCCTTGAATTCAAGGCCAGTCTGTTGTAACTAGATAGTTCCAGATCACCTTGGACGACAGTTTGAGACCCTGCCTCAGCAAACAAAAACAAGATATTTGTGTGTGATGGCATAGTCTTTTAATCTAGGACTTAGGAAGCAGGGGCAGATAAATCTCTGTGAGTTCAAGGCCACCCAGGGCTACATAGTGAGACCCCATTCATAATAGAACTAGTAACCAGATTAACTGTAGTCAAATTCTTCAGTCCACTAAGAAGGTCTAAGAAGTGAGGCACCAAATATCCTGTGTGACCTGTGTCTGCAGCCTCTGGGAGGAGTTGGTATAGAGACAGGCAGAGTGGGGGTGAAGGCAGGGCTGCATGTCTGTCAGGATAGTCCTTGCTTCCTTGGAGCCTTCCTCTGCCGATGCTGGGGCAGGCGAGAGTGTGACACAGTTCAGGGTTTTGTTTCATTTGGCCTGCCTAAATGTGTATTTTCATCCTCGCTTTCCTCTCTTGTCAGTGATGCTTCCTCTGGTGAGCTGCTTTGTTCTAATGCCCAGAGCCCGTCTGCGTTGGTGCAGTGGGTTGCTTGGAGCCATCCGTTCCCCACCAGGCTCAGGTGTCCTGAAGCGAGAACAGCTGACATTTCCCCAAAGGCCTTGGGCTCTTCTTCATTCTGAAAGCTGGCATTCACAGCTCTCCCTCCAAGCCAGTGAGCCTATGGGAGGGGCCAGCAGAGGGGCTTTGCGGGGCTGGTTGTTGCTTTCTCTCACAAAGTGTGAAGTGTCTGGGGAGAGTACTCTTCTCTGTGGCGTATTTTATTTACTTGATTTCAGGTTCTACCAAGGGAGTCTCTGTTGGCTCTCGTTTAATTGGTTTCCAGTTGGCTTCTTGCATGCTCTGGCAATGCTTGCCCTTTTCAGACTGCATATGGGAAGGAACCCTGCAGACGAACTTTCTGGTCCCTTCTCCTGTTCTTTTGAGCAGCTAGTCTTACTGTTCTCTGAAGAAAACAGATGTGTTCATCATCTTTGACCTTGTAAAAACTGCTTCAAGGGCTGGGCAGTGGTGGCACACGCCTTTAATCCCAGCACTTGGGAGGCAGAGGCAGGCGGATTTCTGAGTTCGAGGCCAGCCTGGTCTACAGAGTGAATTCTAGGTCAGCCAGGGCTACACAGAAAAACCCTGTCTCAAAAAGAAAAATTAAAAACTGCTTCAAGGAACAATTGAAGCCCTAGAAAGCAAGCCACTAAAGCCAGGCCCTGTGCTTTTAAACCTAGGCCTGCATCTGCTCATCGCCCAGGTTGTGTTAGCAGTCCAGGGAGAGCTGGTCTCTGGGCTCAGCCAGCTCAGGCTTGAGCAGCTCTGCCTCCTCTCTGCTTGCTTGTTCTTGGGCCATCACCGCTAGTCTGTCTGTTGCCTTGGATGCACCAAGCTAAAACCTCAGGCTGATGTGCACATTGTTGAACCACATCTGGCCACAACTATGGCTTTTCTGGATGGGATGCTAGTCCTTACCTTGGCTACAAGGTCTTTTATTATGTCCACCAGAGAAGACAATGAAAGGCCATTTTCCCATACTGTTTTTGGGTGTATGTGACAGTAAAGTGCTCTACTGCTAGGCTGAATCTCTAACCTCATACTAACTTTAAAAAGTTATTTATTGCCATGGATGGTGGCCCACACCTTTAATCCCAGCATTCAGGAGGCAGAGGCAGGTGGATTGCTTGAGTTTGAGGCCAATCTGGTCTACAAAGAGAGTTCAGGACTGTTACACAAAGAAACCCTGTCTTGATAACCCCACTCCCAAATTATTTTTATTATAGAGTGTGTGTGTGTGTGTGTGTGTGTGTGTGTGTGAAATTAGAGATAAGAATTTTCCTGTGCAGTCTTGGCTCTGCTGTAACTTGTATGTAGTCTAGGCTGACCTCAGACCTGAAGTCATTGCCTCACCCATCCCACTGGTTACAGGATGTGCCGCCATGTTCATCTTATAATTTGAACTTTAGGTAATTTTTTTCTGTTGCCACAGAAATGTTCATTTATAAACACACTCCTTTTGAATGTTCATGCTATTTTGCTATCCTTTTTACTTTTTGGGGGTTTGTCCTGGTCTTTTGCTTCACTTTGGAAGAAAAGCATTCAGACACTGGGCTGGTGGTGCACCCCTATAATCCCAGCACTCAGGAGGTGGAAGCAGGAGAAACAAGAGTTCAAAGTTGGGGGCTAGAGAGATGGCTCAGCAGTTAAGAGCATTGACTGTTCTTCCAGAGGTCCTGAGTTCAATTCCCAGCAACCACATGGTGGCTCACAACCATCTGTAATGAGATCCGATGACTTCTTCTGGTGTGTCCGAAGAGAGCAACAGTGTGTGTGTGTGCGTGCGTGCGTGCGTGCGTGCGTGCGTGCGTGTGTGTGTGTGTGTGTGTGTGTGTGTGTGTATGTATCTCTTTTAAAAAAAAAAAAGAGAGAGACACCAGGCGGTGCACGCCTTTAATCCCAGCAGAGGCAGAGGAGGCAGAGGCAGGCGGATTTCTGAGTTCGAGGCCAGCCTGGTCTGCAAAGTGAGTTCCAGGACAGCCAGGGCTACACAGAAAAACCCTGTCTCGAAAAACCAAAAAAAAAAAAAAAAAAAAAAAAAAAAAAGAAAAGAAAAAGAGTTGAAGGTCACCTTCAGCTGCGTAGGGAGGTCAATTCAGCCTGCAGTGCCTGAGGCACTGTTTCAGAAACAATAGAAGCATTTCTACAGGTTTTTTGATATTTTTTAATATTCAAACAGTATTTTATTTATAAATACAGAATGACTTAAGAATTTGCATATTGTCCTTGGGCAGGTGTTATGTTAATTTTTTATTCAAATTTTAGTGTTTGTGTTGCTGAAGCAAACATTTTATAAACTGTGCCTGTGTGCCTATTGTCTGTGTGCCTGCCTGCCTGCAGGTGGGGCATGTAGAAAGAGTCTCATGTATCCCAGGCTGGCCTTATTCTTGGTGTAGTGGAGGATGACCTTAAGCCTCCTGTCCCATCTCTATCTCCTGAGTTCTGGAATTACAAGCATGAGCCACACTGTCAGGTTTATATAGTACTAGGAATCCATCCCAGGGCCTTGTGTGAAGCAGCCCAGGTGTATCCCTAACCCTGAGGGTTCTCATGTACTTAGGGGGTGAAAGAGTGCTTCCTGAGCGTGTGTGGTGTGTGGAAGGAGCTCAGTTTTCATCTCTCAACACTTTTTTTTTTTTTTAAATTTATGGTTTTACTCTTTAACTTTTATTCTTTGTGTCTTCCTTATGTTGCTTCATGACAGTTCTATATTGATCTTTTACTGCCACATTCTCTTATTTAATATGGAGGCTTGTTTGATTCTCTTATTTGAGACAGGGTCTTACTACTATGTAGACTTGGCTAGCCTGGAACTTTCTATCAACATGATAAGCATGTATTACACTTGATCTTAGCCAAGAGGCTAAGGAGCAGTTCTGGAACTTTCTGTGGAGAACAAGGCTGGCTTGGACCTCAGGGATCTGGCTGCCTCTAACTCTGCCTCCCAAGTGTAGGATCAGTGATGTGCACCGCCATGCCTAGCCTCCTCTTACCACTGTCCTTTAGCTGTCCATCTGGAAACTGGGCAGAGTGTGTTAGCTGTGTCTGATGCTTTGATGCTTACAAGCTGTCTTAGTCTATTTGGTTCTTGTAGCCTACAAAGTTTACAGTCCCTGCTCAGTACTTTCTTTTCTTTTCTTTTTAAAAAAGAGTTATGTATATGAGTACAGCATTGCTCTCTTTAGACACACCAGAAGAGAGCATCAGATTCCATTGCAGGTGGTTGTAAGCCACCATGTGGTTGCTGGGCATTGAACTCAGGACCTCTGGAAGAGCAGTCGGTGCTCTTAACCACTGAGCCATCTCTCCAGCCCTAGTATTTTCTAATTCGCTAGTTGTGACAAAAGCTTTCCAGTGTGAGGAGTGTACGTTAGACAGTATTCCTTCCTTGAGAAAATGCACCAGTCACACTCTTCAGTTGGCCTGCTCAATGCTCCCTCTGTAGGCAATCCAATGTCAACCCGGCAGTGGGCGGCAGCCAAGTACCTAGTTTGTCATTTCCAAAGGACATTTTAGATTTTATTTTATTCTCTGCCCTTGAGCTGTGTACAGTATTGGGGTTCCTAATGGCCTTTGAAGATGGCCTCAGGACCAGTGTGTTGTGTTATTGCAAACCTGTTTTGATTTCACAGAAGGAAAATAGTTGTCTTGAGAGTGGGTCTTACAGCATAGCACAGGCTGGTCTTGAATTTCTAGTCTCCCTGCCTAAGCCTCTTAGCATAGAACTTGTCTTGTATTAAAAGCTTTCTGAAGAGGCAAGCCGTCCTGGAGAAGCAGTGAGGTCCCCGTGTGGGGTATTGGAGAGACTGTGCCTGGGCTTGCTAGGGTTACAGGTTAAGTAGACACTGTTGGGTTGGGGGAAGATGTGTACTGATGGGTGTTGAAACAGATACAAGGAAACTTCTAGATCTGGACTTGGAGGCGCCTGACAGGTCCTTCCCCTGAGTGTGGGTTTTATTGTTTTGCACTGGCTCTCGTTCGTCCTGTATCAGTTAGGAGAGCATCAGTCTGGTCGTCCTCTGATGCCCTGTCCCAGGTGCTTTGTGTGCACAGGATGGAGGCTGTGCTTTTGTCACTTGTTGGTGCCTTCTGTCCCAGCCTGAGGAGTGTTGACTTGGTAACTAGGAGGAAGCGTGTGCAGTGGAAAGGTTGGCTGTTTTCAGTTTCTTCCTGTGTAGAGAAATGCTGTACATTAGCTGCCATGTAAGATTCAGGGAAGAGCAAAGGCGGAGGGGTTATGAATTGTTGCTCTGTTGACAAAGGGTTAGGACCAGTGTCCAGGGTTGTGTATTGCTTTAAAGAGTGTTCAGAGCGAAAAACCAAAAAAAAAAAAAAAACAAGTTCAAGGCCAGCCTGGTCTACAGAGTGAGTTCCAGGACAGCCAGGGCTATACAGAGAAACCCTGTCTCGAAAAACCAAAAAAAAAAAAGTGTTCAGAGAAGTAAACCAGAGAACTTCTTTCAGAATTCCCTGGGGAAAAACAGGAAGTGACCTTTGGCATTGATTCCTATTCTGTCAGAGGAGACTCTGGCACTTTTGAAAATTTTGGATCCTCACCCAGAAAACTTCCTGTTGTAGACTCAGAAAAGATTCTGCACATATAGTTTCAGGGCCTTATAGATTCCCTGACATAGGAGGAATCAGGAGGGTATGTTAAAAGGACAAGAGACAGTACGTGACAGAGAGAGTGGAAAGCATGTGACCTGTATGACGAGAGTTGGCCACCTTTGTCCCTTTCTCAGCATCACAGAATTCTTTTTGTTGTTTTTTTTTAATTATTATTTTTTTAAGATTTATTTATTTATTATATGTAAGTACACTATAGCTGTCTACAGACACTCCAGAAGAGGGCGTCAGATCTTGTTACGGATGGTTATGAGCCATCATGTGGTTACTGGGATTTGAACTCTGGACCTTTGGAAGAGCAGTTGGGTGCTCTTACCCACTGAGCCATCTCACCAGCCCCCTCTTTTTGTTTGAGACAAGGTCTACACAGAGAAACCCTGTCTTGAAAAACCAAAAATAAATAAATAAAAGGTGCCTCATACTATATATAGCTCAGACTGTTCTGAAGTTCACTGTCTAGCCCAGGCTGGCCTCAAACTCATGCTGACTATTGAGATTACTAGCCGCCATTGCAGCACAGAGAAGCTAGTCTTCTTCCTGTGCATCCCATCTTTTTTAGGGGAGACTTGCTGCTTCCAGGGTAACCTCATCACAGGACATTAGACCTGAGAATGTGCCCAAAATTGATGGTCTGTCCAGGATTCTAGGGACATTCTCTGATCACAGATATGACTGTCAGCAGCATGCATTGGAGCTGTGGACTGAGCCTGGAGCAGTGTTTGAGATGCTTTGAGATGGTGTTTATTTTGGTCCCACATGTGAGAGGTTGTGGGATGTGGTTTGGGTTGACATGGTTTTCTTTTTTTCTTTTCTTTTTTTTTTCTTTTTTTTTTTT
>NC_034595.1:83816975-83855993 GCF_900095145.1 Mus pahari | reverse complement strand
ATTAAAGGCGTGTGCACCACGCCCGGCTTTGGCATGGCTGTCGGGTGACCACCTTTTCATGCAGTTCAACTCTAGCAGATACTTTTGAGTCTGAGGTAGGTGGGGCGATTCATCCATGGCTGGAATTGAGATGTTTCTGAAGCCCTGAAGTGTATCCATTAGTAGAGAAACATCATTACATTCAAGTTAAAAAATTTCCCTCTTCCTCTTCTATCCAGCTTTTCCCCAGACCTGGCTCTGGATTCTCCAGGCACTGACCACTTTGTCATCATTGCTCAGCTGAAGGAAGAGGTGGCCACTCTGAAGAAGATGTTGCATCAGAAGGATCAAATGATCTTAGAGAAAGAAAAGAAGGTATGATCATTAACCCTTTCAGACCAGAGGCTTATAAGGTATGATCTGTGGAATGGCGTGTGATGCTTACTCTCTGTTGGTTACCTGTTGGGTACTTGCCATTGCATATAATAATAAACAAATCTTAAAAAGAAGAAAATAAAAGTGTTTGAAAAATAAAAGTGGAGATGGAGAGGGGTTAGATTATTAAAGGCATTAATAATATCAGAATGTATCACAATGTTTATATTCAACCTTACAAAAGAGACAAAGTATTTAACTACATAGCTAGAAAAAAAAAATCAAAGTATGAGTTAATTTTTAAAAATAATAGTTCCAGCAGATACAGTTGCTTGCCACCAAACCCGAAGACCTGAGTTTGATCTCTAGGATCTACATGGTAGAAAGAGGGCGGTGACTTCGTGAGTCTCCCTGACCTCAGCACGCACACTGCGGCAGACACAGGCAAGCACACATCTAAGTAGAGAAGCAAATGGAACTCTGAATGCTTCTAATAAACAGAACAGCTGCAGCAGGTGGCTCAGCTGGCACAGCACTGGCTTCGAAAGCCTGGCAACCTGAACTGGAACCCAGTGGAAAGGTGAGGAGAGAATCAGCCACTTCCATAGCCAGCCTCAGACCTCCACCTGTGTGCTGAGTCACTTGTGTGCCCACGTGAGCTACACACAAGTCACAGGATATACATTTTAAACTAACTAATAAATGAAGGTTGATCGAAGTAGTAAAGCCAGCGTTTCAGAACTGACAGCAGAGATTACTCTCAGAACTCCTCAAACCCAATCACCTTGGAGTGAGCATTTGGGGTTGTTGGCCCTGTCAAATCCTAACACATCGGTGATTTCAGGTTTTTGTTGATATTGTTTTGGGTGTGTTTGTTTTTGAGACAGTCTTGCTATAATGCCTAGGCTGGCCTTGAGTTCAGGGTAGCCTCCTGCTTTGGCCTCTTGACTGCTTAGATTATACTTCTGCACTACCGCTTCGACCAGCTGAAACGTTCACTCAGAGTCGGAGGAGGTGGTGTGGCGCTGAAGCATGGGAGAATGTGTGCCTTCCCTCGACTCTACCTCACTGCTTGCTGACCTTGGGAGGCCGAGGCAGAATTCTTGCCTCTAGGATTTTGAAGATGGCCTAGAAAATGAATCCCCACCCCACCCTACCCCCCAAAAAAATAGAAAGAAAGAAAGAAAGAAAGAAAGAAAGAAAGAAAGAAAGAAAGAAAGAAAGAAAGAAAGAAAGAAAGAAGAAAGAAAGAAAGAAAGAAAGAAAGAGAAAGAAAGAAAGAAAGGGAGGAATTGAAGAGGAGAAGGGGAGGAAGAGGAAAGGGGGAAAGGTGGTGAGCTCAGGAGCTTGTGACCCTTCAGCAGAGCCATAAGGAAAAGGAACGCTGTGTGGCTTTGATGACGGGTGGTTGTGCAGGGGGCCCTGGGTTCCAGTGAACTGCAAGACAGTGTTTAGTCCTGAAACCAAGGCAGTTACTTTCATCAAGGTGTTCCTTCTAGCCTCTCTGGTGTTTTCCTTCAGATCACGGAGCTGAAGGCTGATTTTCAGTACCAGGAGTCTCAGACTCGGGCCAAAATGAACCAAATGGAGAAAACCCACAAGGAGGTGACAGAGCAACTGCAGGTGAGCGAGTGTGTGCTGGCCGCCTGTGCCGGTTGTGTTTGATAACCATGCCTAGATTGCTTTTTCCCCACGTACGGAGTGCACGGACCCCTTTAGACAGCTTTTATTGTTTGGAGTTGGGTGTGTTTTCATCTTTTTCCCTTAAGAACTGGAGTTAATGGATGTAGTTTTGATTTCTTTAATTCAGCAGCCGTGAGTCCAGGTATCTGCATTATAGATTTGCCTGTCCTGCTCACCAAGGCTTATGGTGGGCTTGGGTTGGGTACATCTTCTTTCTGTAACAGTAGTCACCACGAGGTCAAGGCTCACCATGCGCCTCTGCCAGATCCTTTTGTACTTAACCCGTATCAAGTCCGGGAGTTTGCTGTTGTTCTCTTCTCAGGATCACTTCCTGCCTCAAGTTCCCTCTTTATACCTACACAGACAGCTAGCTAGCTTTCTTCCTTTCTTTCTTTTATTATTGTTTGTTTGTTTGTTTGTTTGTTTGAGACACAGTTTCTCTGTGTAGCCCTGACTGTCCTAGAACTCACTCTGTACACCAGACTGGCTTTGAACTCAAGAGATCCAACTGCTTCTGCTTCTGCCTCCCAAGTGCTGGAATTAAAGGCGTGTGCCACACACACACACACACACACACACACACACAGAGAGAGAGAGAGAGAGAGAGAGAGAGAGAGAGAGAGAGAGAGAGAGAGAGAGCTTGTGTTGATTTTTGAGGCCCTGGCTGTCCTAGAACTCGAGACTAAGGTAGTTTCTGCCTTTCTCTGCCTCCCAAGTGCTGGGATTAAATGTGTGCACCACCACCACCCAGTTATCATTGTTACTATTATTCATTAAACTCATTCTGCATTAAAACCACATTCTATCCTGTGGAAACTGAGTGTGTACTGACTTTATTTTTATTATTTTTAGGCCAAAAACCGAGAGCTTCTGAAACAGGCAGCTGCCTTGTCTAAGAGCAAGAAATCTGAGAAGTCAGGCACCATAACGTCTCCGTGAAGACCTCCGTGAAGGCTCCCAGCAACAACAGCCAACGTTCCCGGGTCAGGGTTGGTGACCTGGCTGGTCTCTGGGAAGTGCGCTTTCCTACAGAATCTCTTATTTTCTTACCTTACCCCTCTTTGTTCGGATGTAGTGGGCTGCAAGGGAACACCTGGTCTGTGCCCTGTTATGGCTGCATGCTGAGCGCTTAGGGTCCCAGATTTCCTTCTTTCCTCCTCCCGCGCCGCCCCTCCCCACCCCGTGCTTCTCTCTCTCTCTCTCTCTCTCTCTCTCTCTCTCTCTCTCTCTCTCTCTCTCTCTGTTTTAGTACTCTGTTTTCCATAGTGGTCACTGCTCAGTGTCATGTGCAGAGTGTCTGTCCACCATCCCACCTGCCATCCCCATGAGCAAGCAGTCTGACGTCAGCTGTACATCACTGCCGCCCCCAACCTCAAAAACTGCCACCTGGAGACTCTGTGCAGTGAGGGAGGCTTTTTCTCACCAATAAACCTTTTGCTTCAGGGTATACTCTTGGGTTTTTTCCAGGTATATTATGTATGACCTTTGTACTATGTATAGACAGAGTTTTATTTATTTTTTAAAAAGGAAACCTTTTCTTGATAAAGGAATGATGGCAGCCTGCTAGTTCTTGTAAAAGTGATGCCTCTTTAAAAAAAGAAAAAAAAAAAATCCAGTCCCGTTTCCTAGCTTTAGTAAAAGAAGGCAATCTTTTCTTTCTTATTACCTTAGAGTCTTGATGCTGAGGTAATGTTAGAGGCGTACGTGTGGAGCTAAGTGCCTTTTGGAGGACCCCATGGAAGAGCGCTTGAGGAGATGCTTAAGGAAGGTTGCTAAGTTTGACCAGTCTGTCTTTAAGTAGGGCAGAAAGACGGTTGTCCAGGTTGTACTGGACACTTCCTCCTCTACCCACCCCTCCTCCTCCTTCTACATAATTTTAAATTCCCACACTGCCACTTCTTTTTTAAAAATATTCCTGTTTCTTGCTACATCAGCTGTCGTACCAGGTTGTTATCACAACCTGGGTCTTTGGTTTTGTTTTTTAACTTGAGCAGATTCAAGCGGGATAAGATGTGCACTACTGTGCGTTTCCGAGGGCCGGCATGGGTTGCTTGGGTGCAGGCTGTGGGGAGAACCTCATTGTACCTCCCTTTCTCTCACCTCATCCTGCGTGCTCCCTGTTCTTAGTGGAATGTTCAGAAAGCACGCACTTGTGGGAGCAGAAGGCTGTGCCCTTGTCCCTGTCTGACTCGGTAGTTGTGGGAAGGAGCCGAGCCCTCCATCTTTGTTAAAGAACTAGAGATGGGGAGTATGTGCTGGGACACAGAGCAAACCCTGCAGAGCTAGAGCGGATCCTGAAGGCAGTGACATTGGGACAGACAGGGTCACTGTTCACCTGCTCTGTAGTCTGAGATTATACTCTCCAAAGAGTCACATGCACACAGGTGAGCAGCGGTCCTCGTACGAGTGGCTCTTCCTGACAGGAGATTGTGTATCACTGTGGTCGGGAGTGCAATTTTCCCTTCTAAGCAGGGAAAACTGCCGTGCTAAATCATTTTGTAACTTTCCAAATGAGAAACTTCTAGGTAAAGATAAACTATCATTCAATATTTTTCAGATGCATTTGCATTGGCTGTGGGGAAAAGATGGTAGAAAAAGAATAACAGTCATGGTTTCTTCAACAAAAAGTAAGACTGAGAAATTGTTGGTGTGGTGTGACAATATACAAAGGCTTACTTAGTTTTATACTAAACCTTTTTTAAGGTCTTAGCATTTAATATTCAGCAAATCCACACATTTTCTAAACTACCATGAGCTCCTGAAAGATAGAGGGACCTCAGTCCTGAAATGTTGATTTTTTTTTTTAAATCATGACAGCATTTTACCATGTAATTGAGTAACTTTTGGTAACACCTTCTGTTTCTTTGTATGTTTGTAATAATGGACATTTTAAAACATAGGAATGTTTGGTTTGTACAGACTTTGACAAATGTGTGTTAATAAAAATTCATACTGACTCGGATGCACGTTGTGATTCAGTTGCTGGGTTGTTTTCCCCCACCTCTCATCTCCCTGCCTTGCTTTCCCTCCCCGTCTCTCCTCCCTTCTTTTCATCTGTGTTGGGATGGAACCCAGGGCCTTACGAGGTCAGCAAACTGAACCCCTGAGCTGCTCCTGGCCCACGTGTTTGTTCTTGTTGATTCTCCTAGTGATATATTCTCCTGTGTCCTGACACCCTAAAAATAGTTTAGCCTGTTTTAGACTACTAGGGAATTGAACAGCTGTCAGGAGTAACAGAAGGGTCTAGCTGCTGTTACTATAAGATAATGACCCACAGAAACAGGGTATGGGGAGGGGGATGATGCAGAATCGCTTTGTTTCTGGGGGAACGCACCTGTTCCCCAAAGCAGGATATTGGCTAGGTAAAAAGTTCAGCAGGAGGAACAGAACAGAATGAGTTGATAGATACCTGTCCACACGATCTATAGCTATTTGTTCTTAACTGGGGATAGTACTTTCCCATAGAGGCCTCAACTTTTCCCCACAAAAACCTCAACTAAGCTAGAACTTTTCCACTAAGGCCAAGACTTTGTAAGTAAGCACTTAAGGCTGACAAGGCAGTTAACATTCAAACAGGGTCGCTCCCAACACTGAATTAAAGTTGTGTGCCACCACACTGCACACCATCTTCTGTTTCTTATGCATATCCGTGTTTTGCCTGCATGCACATGTATGTGGTATCCACTGAGGCCAGGAGGGGATCAAATCTCCCGGAATGGAGTTACAGGCCCTGTGGCTCCTAGGTCCTCTGGAAGAGCACCCAGTGGTCTCAACAGCCATCTCTCCACCTCCACCTCTTTGTTACTTGAGACAGAAGGTGATAGAAAGACAAGTTAGAGTGAACCTTGCCCCCTTCCCCTCCTCCTCCTCTCCTCTGCTGAGCCTTATGTGTATTAGGTGTTCTACCATTAAGACTCATCTCCAGCTCCGGTCACTCTTTTTTACCTCCGTTAAATTTTACCATCAGCTGAGCAACGTGACACATGCCTGCAATCCCAGCTCTTGGGACTAGGTGAGTTTTTAAGTCACTCTGGGCTTCAAACTGAGACCTTGAGCCTGGCATGACGGGACATGCCTGCAACCCAGCAGAAATGGGGGAGGTTGAGGTCAGGATGGAAGCTGCTATGGATCACAGTTTGTAAGATAGCTGGAACTACAGAGTGAGACCCTGACTCAAAAAAGGAAAGAAAAAGGGGAAAAAAAAAAAAAAAAAAGGAAGTCCAGCCTGCCTGTTAAAAGTCAGCAAAACAGAACTTTATTTTCTGGTTATTTTCATTTTAGCTAATTTTTTAAAAAAAAAGATTTATTCATTTATTAAATGTAAGTACACTGTAGCTGACTTCAGACACTCCAGAAGAGGGTGTCAGATCTCGTTACGGGTGGTTGTGAGTCACCATGTGGTTGCTGAGATCTGAACTTATGACCTTCAGAAGAACAGTCTGTGCTTTTAGCCGCTGAGGCATCTCTCTAACCCTTAGCTAATTCTTTATAACCAATTAATTTTCCAAATAATTAATTGTGATTGTTTTCCTCTTGAACTAATTATAGGCCCAACAGTATTAGAAACTCTCAGTCTTTGGTATAAATATATATATTTTCTCTCTCTTTTTTTCCTTTGAGACAAGTTCTCTCTATGTCACCCTGATTGTCCTGGAATCAGCTATGTAGACCAGGCTAGCCTCCTGAGTGCTAGGATTAAAGTGTATCACTATGCCCAGCCTTACAGGTTTTCTCTTCTGCAAGAGTTTCTAATTTATCTTCCCTAAATGTTGGCTTTTGTTCCTGTTCTCCTTCCTCCCTCTCTTCCCAAGCTTCACCACTGAGCGCTACCCCAGCTCTACTTACATCTTGGTGTAAACTAATGTGCACTAAGCCAAATATAAAAGCACAAGTGTTTTTCCTCAACAAATAACCCTGAAAGATAGTCAAATCCGAGTGAGTTGCGGTGGCACTCCCTGCACGTGGGATGTAGCAGCCTGCAGATCTCCATGAGTTTGGGGCTATGCTTGAACCTTGTCTGCATCACAAGTTCCAGGGCTACATAGACCCTGTCTCTAAACAAACAAACAAATATCAAAGTAGGGGGAAAAATTCATGGAGTGAGACAGCACATGCTTTACAACAATGGCAGCAACATGAAACTATAAAAACCAGAATGTGATATCTGGTGGATAAAGAAAGAACATAAGCTAAAACTTTCTGGGGCAATGAAGATGCTGCCTCTCTGTTTGACAGGACTGGTATTTACAGGACTGAACAAATATTGACCCATTGAAACTAAATACTTCCTATTGCATCCCATTGCAAAGCAGTTCTAATTCACTTCTAGTTCTAATTCAAGTTCTGAGAAATGATGTTCAGTCTTAGAAGATGCTGCTGTGAGCGAATCTTTTAGGCAGGACTACAGGGTATGTATGAATCCTGGCTTCTGCTTAATGGCATTACAACATCAGGAATCTCAGAGTGTTTTTCTTATCTGTACCAAAAAAAGCAAATCAAACCTCAATGGGGACAAATCCTGGGACAATTGCTTCTGTTAATTAACAAATGGACTGATGCTGAGCAATCTGAATCTCTAAAGTCCTAGATTGTCGGAAATTTGGTTTTGAGATGTCTATAAGAACAGGATTTTTTTTTTAACCTGGAAGGTTTGAGTTATTTGGGCAGAGGAGCCTCCTGGGTTTCTAAGGAAGGTGTAGAGCTTCAGATAAGAAATTTCCAACAAGAGCATCCCACATTTATCTTCACACAGTAGTTTCCAAGGAAACAGGATCCTGAGCCGCCTTGATAGCTCAAGCCTGCTAATAATCCCTTTACACAGCCCAGTGTGCTTTGAAGCGATCAGAATACGATTCTAGGTTGGAGACCATCTCAGTGGGAACTCCCACCTGGCAGGCTCACCCTAAGGACATGCATGATCCACACTGCTGCAGAAACCAAACCGAAACAAAGAGGTGAAGCCCACCCCTGTCCCCCTGTTTCTTTTCGGTTTAACTTGCATCCCCTCTTTTCCGCACAAACAGATAACTTCCTCTCACCTGGTAATCTGGTGACAAAGTGTGTGCTTTCCCTTGCAGCAATGAATGTGACTTTGTCCGATCACCAGTTTTCATTAGGCACACATTATCATGGGGATCACTGTGCATTAAAAAAAAAAAAAAAGTTTCCAACACACGGCATCTAAACAGTACTTAAATGATCAAGTTGGGACTGTCTGTGGCGGGAGTATACCTCAGTTGGCAAATTGTTTGTCTTGCAAGGATGAGGGCCAGAGTTTGATCCTCAGCGCCCTCATTTCAAAAGCCTGACAAATACTTAGAACCTAGAGGTGGGGAGGCAGAGACAGGCAGATCCCTGGGGCTAACCATTGATCCAGGCCAGGCTAGTTGGCAAGTTTCAGGTCAGTGAAAAAGATACTTTAAAAAAAAAAGAAAGAAAAAAAAAAAAGAAATTTGCAAAGAGCAGAGGCTAGGGAGAGCTCCTTCACGTTGCTAAAGTGCTGCTCAAGGCCGAGCAGCTGAATTTGGATCCCCAGCACCCACATAAAAGTAGGGTGTGGCCCACTTAGCTGCACTCTCACTGCTGGGAGACAGGATCCCTGGGGCTCTCTGGCCAGCTAGTGACTCCAGGTTCAGAGAGAGTCCCTGTCTCAAAAAAAGATGGAGAGTGTTTGAGGAAGAGGCCAGACCACAGCCTTTAGCTCCCCCTTCCCGCTCCCCGGTCATACACACACACACACACACACACACACACACACACACAAATGCATTAGAGGAAGTCAACACTGGAGGAATGCCATCCAAGGGTTGTCCTCCACTTGTGTGTGCACAGATGCACACGCACCTGCAAAGAAATATACCAGCGCGCGCGCGCACACACACACACACACACACACACACACACACACACACACACACGGGATAGTAGAATTAGCCAGGTATGTTTGCATCTATAATCCAAGCACTGGGGGGGCTGAGGCAATAGGATTGTGGTGGATCTGGAGTAAACCTGAACAGAGGGATACCTTGTCTCAAATCACAATCCCTCCACATGCAAAAAACAATACACAAGTTGTTTATTGAGGTGAATTTATATACTTCAAGAAATGACCTGACTCTAAAGCACAGTGTATTTAATCTCCCTCAACTTTTGTCATTTCAAAGGCATCATATATAATATTTCTAGTGGTGTACCATAAAATTATCAATATAATAAAACACATCTATAGGACTGGAGAGATGACTCAGTGGTTGGTTAAGAGCAAGTACTACTAGCTGGGTAGTGGTGGCAACACCTTTAATCACAGCACTCTGGAGGCAGAGAGAGACAGAACTCTGAGTTCAAGATCAGCTTGGTCTATAGAGTTCTAGGAGAGCCAAAACAAAACACAAATAAGCGAAGCAAGCAAGCTCTGCTCTTGCAGAGCCCTTGCGTTCAATTCCCAGCAGCAAGTTGTACAACTCACACTGCCTGCAACTCCAGCTCTGAGACCTTCTGTTTTTGTTGTTGTTGTTGTTGTTGTTGTTGTTTTGTATTGTTTTGTTTTTTAAGACAGGGTTTCTCTGTATAGCCCTGGCTGTCCTGGAACTCACTTTGTAGACCAGGCTGACCTCGAATTCAGAAATTCGCCTGCCTCTGCCTCCCGAGTGCTGGGATTAAAAGCATGAGCCACTATGCCTGGCATTGCCTCTGCGTCTTGAGTGCTGGAACTAAAGGTGTGTGCCACCATGGGGCTGCCACCACCATTTGGCTACTGCCAGGTGTTTGTTTGTTTGTTTGTTGTTGTTAAGAACAATGTAAGGACGTACCCAGCTATGTGTTAATTTATTCTTTTTTTCTTTTGTAGGCAAGTGGTATATTATATATCATTTTTTTTCCTTTGAGACTGTTTTATACAGTTCAGATTAGCCTTGACTTTGCCCCATAACTGAAGATGACCTGGAGAGTTTCTGATCTTCCTCCTGCCTCCTCTATCTCAGGAGTGTTGGGATTGCAGGCATGCTCCACCAAACCTGTGTTTGTTTGTTTTAAAGTTAACTTCCTTATTTATGTGAGTGTTTGCCTGCATATATATCTGTGCGCCGCCGCCAGTGTGTCTGGTGCTCTCAGAAGCCAGCCTTGGATCCTGTGAAATTAGAGTTAGAGTTGGTTATGAGCCACCAAGTGGATGCTGGGAATTGAACCCCTGTCCTCTTCAAGATTTGGCTTGGAACTCACTCCTTAGCCAAGGCCCACTTGGAACTTGTGACATTCCTGCCCCCGCTTCCTGAGAGCTGAGGCTACAGGCTTGCAGCATTGTGCCCAGCAGAAAGCACACATTCTCTTACCGCACAATTATTACATGCTTGGCCATGTAATAATGAAGACCTTAGGTAGGCTTTCTAAATAGCCCTTGGGCTGAGCTACAGGAGGTCCCTGATGCTATGCCGGATGATGTCATGGTCTTTTGCAGCTTCTTTTGTGCTGCAGCTTCTCCAGCAGGCTGGTCTTTTGCACTCGAGTTAGGAAAGACTGTTTTTGTTTTTTGGGTTTTTTTCCCCCCTTTTTCCTTTTTTATTTTCTCCTTCTCTTGTGTGTGTGAGTGTGTGTGTGTGTGTGTGTGTGTGTTTTGCCTATGTGTATATCTGTGCACTATGTACATACCTGGTGCCCTCAGAGGCCAGAAGAGGGTGTCAGATCCCCTCCAACTAGAGTTACAGACTATTGTAAACCTCTCGGTGGGTGCTGGGAAGTAAACCTGGGGTCCTCAGGAAGAGCAGCCAGTGTTGTTAACCACTGCGCCATCTCTCCAGGCCTGGAAGGCTGTTTCATCCGGATTCTTTACCTCTTGTTCTAGGATCGTGTCAGGGACTTGATGTGCTCTGCAGCTTTCTGGGTCTGTCCTCGTCCTCATTGTCCTGAAGCTTGTACAGAATGTTCTCCGCAGATCTGGGGCTCCACGAGACTGGAGGTGACTCTCAACAAGTAGGTATCCCCTCGGAGGAAGACATTGCAGGAGGACCTGGGGACATATGCTCGATCATATGTCAGCTGTTCCATGCCACTGTGAGATGAGGTCTAAGCTTGGAACCACATCCTCCCCTCGTGCTTTCACATGATAATTATTTATTGAATATTGAGTATTTGCAAGGAGGGCCATTGTGTTTCTGTGAGAGATGCACAGATGAAACCACTTTTAACTTTATATGGATGAAGAAAGCAGTAACTGTACTTTTTTTTTTTTTTTTTGGTTTTGGTTTTTCGAGACAGGGTTTCTCTGTATATCCCTGGCTGTCCTGGAACTCACTCTATAGACCAGGCTGGCCTCGAACTCAGAAATCTGCCTGCCTCTGCCTCCCGAGTGCTGGGATCAAAGGCGTACGCCACCACGCCCGGCAGTAACTGTACTTTTAATTTCTGGAGAGACAATGACTTTCACAATTTCAGTTTCAACAGCATCAAATGTTAAAAAAAGAACAGGGCAGTTGTGGGGAAAACATGTGAAGGAGTGTTTTCCTGAAGTAAATACAGTTGAAAGGCTAAGGCAGACACATGAAGGAACGTTTCACTGAAGCAGACACAGGAGAGAGGATGTTCTGCTAAAGCAAGCAGTGAAAGGACACGTGATGAAGGATTCTTTGGAACAACACACGTATCGGTCTGCCTTACATTGCGTAGTTGAGCTGCATTTATCGGGACTCTGAGAACTCAGGCTAATTGGATGCATGCACTGAGGCATGGCACATGGAGGGCACGTGATGTTTGGATGGTATAAATAGAACTCTGTGGAGTGACAGAGACAGAACTTGGCTTGCTGGTACAGCTAGCTGTGCAATGCTTGTGGGTCTCGCTTCTTCATTGATCTTCACTTCCCTTCTCTTCGTGTCCCTCTGCGTCCCTCCTGCTGACTTGTGAAGAGGCTGAGACCTAGCTGTCTCTGCTAGGTTGTGTCACCGCTCTTGCTAACCCAACTGAAGTGTTTGCGAGTGGATTGAGCTGCCGCCTCTGCCCGCTGACCTGTGAACAGAACTGCCAATTTCCAGACAACACAGACAAGAGTTGCTCCAAAGAACCTTTCTAAACAGGTCCAATTCCCCCATATCTTTATCTTTCTACAACCTCTGCTAGGTGGTAGGCTACAAGGGAGGTTAACACATTTAAGAACCATCATTAAAAATAAAGTTTGGCCAGGCATGGTGGCACACCCCTTTAATCCCAGCACTCGGGAGGCAGAGGCAGGCGGATTTCTGAGTTCGAGGCCAGCCTGGTCTACAGAGTGAATTCCAGGACAGCCAGGGCTACACAGAGAAACCCTGCCTCAAAAAAACAAAATAATAATAACAATAATAATAATAAGAAGAAGAAGAAGAAGAAGAAGAAATAAAAAAATAAATAAAAATAAAGTTTGATCTCGAAAAACCAAAATAAAAAAATAAATAAATAAAGTTTGAAAAAAATTAAAGTTACATACAAGTGTACCCCCACACACGAATACACATGTATACACACACACACACACACACACACACACACAGCCATGCATGCATGCATTTGTACACCCACACACACACACGAAACTGAAAAAAGAAAAATATATAGTTTAATATGCGGTGGCACTGTGTTATTATAAAAAATATCTCTTCCATGGGCCTCAGCCAAAGTTAATAATACTGCCCCGGTTTACAATTGTTAATGGCTACTGTTACAATCAGTGCTGCTCATTGTAGGGGAGCATGCTTTGAATCTTCCTCGCCCCTGGGATAAGACCCTAGACTCAATCAACTAAAAGGTTTATTGATTATTGCTAGCAGGACAACAATCTCTAAGCTAGACTTGAGATTGCTGTGAGAAGGATGTAAGGGGAGAATTTTTAAAAGAAATTTAAAAAAAAAGTATTTTATATTTCATAAAGACACTGTCGCTGTCTTCAGACACACCAAGAGAGGGCATCAGATCCCATTACAGATGGTTGTGAGCCACCATGTGGTTGCTGGGAATTGAATTCAGGCTTTCCAGAAGAGCAGTCAGTGCTCTTAACCAATGAGGGAAGAATTTCTCAGGGGAAAAACCGCAAGAAGACTTTGAGCATCTGCACAGGCAGGTCAAGAGCCGTTTTGCGCTGCTTAGATTATGTAGTCAAGGTGACCCAAATATCTGCATAAGCAGGTTACAGAAGACAAAAGCAAGAACAGCTAGGCAAACTGTAACGGTAATAACATGGTCATGGCTTTGCGTTTCAGTGTGTGTGTGTGTTAGGGCTTCTATGTCCCAAAGCAAGTTGGGAGGAAAGGGTTTACTCAGCTTATACTTCCACATTCCTGTTAATCAACAAAGGAAGTCAGGAACTCAAATGGGGCTGTGGCGGGAACCTGGAGGCAGGAGCTGATGCAGAGGCCATGGAGAAGTGCAGTTTATTGGCTTGCCTTTCCATGGCTTGCTCAGCCTGCTTTCTTATAGAACCCAGAACCTCCGGCCTAGGGATGGCCCCACCCATCATGGGCTGGGTCCTCCCTCCCCCTTGTTCACTAATTGAGAAAAATGCCATATGGCTGAATTTCATGGAGTCGTTTTCTCGTGGGAGGCTCCTTCCTCTCTGATGACTCTAGCTTGTGTCAAGTTTACTCACAAAACCAGCCAGCACAGTGGCTTATTGAGTCAGGGTCATTGGGAACTTATCTTCCAGAACTTGGAGTCATTGATAAATGGCTAGTGAATACCAAGATGGACACCTAGCATAAAATGGAGGCATTTATTTATTTATTTATTTATTTTCTTTTGAGACAGGGTTTCTCTGTGTAGCCCTGGCTGTCCTGGAACTCACTTTGTAGACCAGGCTGGCCTCAAACTCAGAAATCTGCCTGCCTCTGACTCCCAAGTGCTGGGATTAAAGGCGTGCGCCACCATGCCCGCCTTATTTATTTATTTATTTATCATTACACCAGCACTTGGGAGGCAACGGCAGCTCGATTCAGGCCAGCCAGGGCTACACACTGAGACTCCGTCTCAAAAAACCATAACAACGACAAGACAACAACAACAAAAACCAAACAATTTTTAAAAAGATTTAAAAGTCTTAAAAGTGCTATCCTACTGTATAATCAGCCTATTTGTGGAGCCTACCCTTAAGAGACCAAAATACAAATTACAAAATACAAAAAACAACCTGCTTTATTTGCTCTGGATTTTCTACAAAATCTACTTTTATAGCCTAAGTTATACATAGCTGCAATCTTAAGTTATGTGCTCTCCATGCTGTTGACATAGAGTAATGCATGTGCATTGTGACAATCATTAGCTGGAAACAGAAAATAGGTGGAAGGCAGCTTTAGAAAGTGAGAATCTGGGGCTGATGAGATGGCTCAGTGGGTAAGAGCACCGACTGCTCTTCCAAAGGTCCTGAATTCAAATCCCAGCAACCACATGGTGGCTCACAACCATCCCTAACGAGGTCTGACGCACTCTTCTGGAGTGTCTGAAGACAACTACAGTGTACTTACGTATAATTAATAAATAAATCTTTAATAAATAAATAAATAAATAAATAAATAAATAAATAAATCTTAAAAAAAAAAAAAAGAAAAATAGGTGGAAGGCGGCTTTAGAAAGTGAGAATCTGGGGCTGGAGAGACGGCTCAGTGGTTAAGAGCACCGACTGTGCTCTTTCTCTTCAACGAGGCGGCCGAGCAGACGCCAACATGCAGATCTTCGTGAAGACCCTGACGGGCAAGACCATCACTCTTGAGGTCGAGCCCAGTGACACCATCGAGAATGTCAAGGCCAAGATCCAAGACAAGGAAGGCATCCCACCTGACCAGCAGAGGCTGATATTCGCCGGCAAACAGCTGGAGGATGGCCACACCCTCTCGGACTACAACATCCAGAAAGAGTCCACCTTGCACCTGGTGCTGCGTCTGCGCGGTGGCATCATTGAGCCATCCCTTCGTCAGCTTGCCCAGAAGTACAACTGTGACAAGATGATCTGCCGCAAGTGCTACGCACGCCTGCACCCTCTTGCAGTCAACTGCCGCAAGAAGAAGTGCGGCCATACCAACAACCTGCGCCCCAAGAAGAAGGTCAAATAAAGCTGGGGTCATACCTGGCCTGTGACCCCGGGACCAAATAAAGTCCTCTTCTGTCGACTGGAGCAGTAAAAAAAAAAAAAAAAAAAGAGCACCGACTGCTCTTCCAGAGGTCCTGAGTTCAAATCCCAGCAACCACATGGTGGCTCACAACCATCTATAATGGGATCTGATGCCCTCTTCTGGTGTGTCTGAAGAGAGCAATGGTGTATTCATATACATAAAATAAATAAATCTTATTTTTTTAAAAAAGTAAGTGAGAATCTACCATAAAAGTAAGAATCTGGTCGGGCGTGGTGGCGCATGCCTTTAATCCCAGCACTTGGGAGGCAGAGGCAGGTGCATTTCTGAGCCTGGAGTAAGAATCTACTATAAACTATGGCAGCAGTATTTGAACAAAGTGTCTTGTGTCTTTCATTCCTTCTCCCATGCTTTCTGGGCTGATTGAGAGATACAGGGCAGCAGCCTTTGGGACAGATGATGGAAGGCACGGGAGAGTGAAGGAGAGGATTCAGCCTCAGCTGCTCACTCTCGGTTAAAGGACACACAGGGGAAGTGTTTGATTTCTGTCTTTAATGTGACACCAGGGTATTATTAGTGACTCAGAGTTTATGAATATATTCAAACTGATACATTTCAGGGCCTCATGTGAGGAATCTAATCTGTTAAACCTGTGCAGTACAACATAGGGTTTGACATAAAACGATGAATCATAAGGTGTTAGCTTTTTTTGTGTATGTGTTGTTGTGTGTGAATGGTGCACGCACATATATACACAGGTGCGTGAGCCTGTGTGTGCACACTCAGAAGATATAGAATTTTTTTTTCTCTTGCTCTTTGCATTAATGCCTTGAGACAGGCTCTTTCACTGATCTTTGGCTAAGCTGGCTGAGTAGTGAACTCTGGGGACCCACATTTATCTGTTCCCTAATGTCTGTTCGTAGGCCTGTGCAATGATGTCCAGCTTTTTAAAAATTTATTCATTTTATGTATATGAGTGTTTTTGCCTATATGTTAGTGTATGTACCTACCATGTGTGTGCCTGGTGCCTGAAGAGGCCAGAAGAGGGCATCAGATCTTCTGAACCAACATTTTATTATTTTTCTTTTTAAGATTTATTTATTTATTTAATGAATATGAGTGCACTGTAGCTGTTTCAAGCACACCAGGAGAGGGCATTGGATCCCATGACAGAGCCACCATGTGGTTGCTGGGAATTGAATTCAGGACCTCTGGAAGAGCAGTCAGTACTCCAGCCTGGTTTTTGGGTTTTCAAGACAGAGTTTCTTTGTGTGGCCCTGGCGGTTCTGGAACTCACTCTGAAGAATAGGTTGGCCTCAAACTCTGAAATCTGCCTGCCTCTGCCTCTGTACACTGTAGCTGTTCTTGGATGCACCAGAAGAGGGCATCAGATCTCATTAGGGGTGGTTGTGAGTCACCATGTGGTTGCTGGGATTTGAACTCAGGACCTTTGGAAGAACAATCAGTGCTCTTACCTGCTGAGCCATCTCACCAGCCCCTGCCTCTGCTTCTTGAGTGCTAGGATTAAAGACTTGCACTACCATTTCTGGCTCTTTGTTTTGGTTTGAGATAGGGTCTCACTGTGTATTCCTGGTGGGCCCAGTCTGCCTTCCAAGTGCTGGGATTAAAGTTGTGTGCCACAACTGTCCAGCCAAGATGCCATTGCTTTTAATCCTGGCACTTGAGAGGCAGAGCAAAGAGGTTGGTGGATTTTTGAATTAGAGGCCAGCTTGGTCTACAAAGTAAGTTCCAGGACAGCCAGGGTTACACAGAGAAACCCTGTTTAGAAAAACAAATAAAAAAGCAAACCAAACCAAAAATGTTTAAAGATAAAAATGGGGATGTTTCCTTGCTGTGAAGTGTTTATGAATCAGTGACCTAAGGATTCACACACAGTTGTCTCCCCAAAATTCCATTATTACTTTATTGCTTAATTAGGAGTAGAGGAAGAAATAAAAGTACTTTGAAACCCTTAAAACTCACTTACTGGTTACAGACCTGAATGTCAAGTCTGCTTCATCCTCCCATATTTGAGCCTGGGTTCTCAGAATAGAGCAGAATAGGAAGTAAGGGTTGGGGTGGTCTGGTACATTTTTATGCAAATCAAAATTTCTTGCACGATGTCATGGACTTTGGGGAGATACAACATGGCTAGGAAAACTTATCCAATGGGAACCCCAAATATTTCATCTCATTGTCTTGTCTAGCATGTCCCAAACCTGGAGAGATCTGATATCTAAGTCACTATTTGTCTGGAGTCAAAGCACTTGTCCTGGTGGCTGTTTGGGGAAGCCCTGAGCACTGAATGAAGGAACAACCCTTCATGTCACTAAAGTTAAGACACTAAATTGAGGCAGCATTGATGATCTTAAAACCCACTTCTCCAAAAGGGCTTGGCTTCCAGTAGTGAGAAGAACAGATAGGGTTAGATGCAGGTCCTTCCAAGGAGAATGGTGCCTCAATTTCCCCTAGGGTCTCCCCAAAGATGGCATCTGGAAGAGGCTTTTCTACCAGCAGGGGAGGACAGCATCAATTTTTTTTAGTTTTTAAAAATCATTTATTTACACCGGGCAGTGGTGGCGCACGCCTTTAATCCCAGCACTCGGGAGGCAGAGACAGGCAGATTTCTGAGTTTGAGGCCAGCCTGGTCTAAAAAGTGAGTTCCAGGATAGCCAGGGTTATACAGGGAAACCCTGTCTCGAAAAGCCAAAAAAAAAAAAAAAATTTATTTAATGTATATATGAGTACAGTGCAGCTATCTTCAGATACATCAGAAGAGGGCATCAGATCTCATTACACTCACTTTGTAGACCAGGCTGGCCTGCAACTCAGAAATCCGCCTGCCTCTGCCTCCCAAGTGCTGGGATTAAAGGCATGNGCCACCACGCCTGGCAGAAAGCCTCCTTCCTGTCACACAGCGGGGAGTCAGGCAGTCATCTGCTACTGGAGGAGGGGCTCTGATGTAGTAGGTGAGGTTGGCGAAGGCTGCCCAGTTTTCATAGGTGTGGTGCACATCAAATGCTATCTGGCTGGCAACATATCTCATGACTGAATTCCGCAGGAAGGGAATGGTTTCCATTTGTTTGGAGTGTGAGACAGGCTTTCTCTATAACCTTGGCTGTCCTGGAACTCACCTTGTATACCAGGCTGACCTCAAAGGAAGGAAATGTTATTGACCATGTTCCAGAATCCCTTGAAGTGGCTAAGCACTGGGCACACCGTGTTGGCGGTTGGTTTCAGTAGTAACTTTATTCTTATTAGAAATTTAGGTGTTGAACAGTTTTCACCATCGAATCCTGTCGGGTACAACTGCACGTGTACTGGTCCAATCCCATGCTCATGCATTCACCTCGGTTTTGACATGGGTTGGAAAAGCAAGAATTTGCAGGGTTGCCTGAACAGCTGTCCCGCGGGCCGAGAAGCAGGATGCGGGAGCGGCAGGATGCGGGGGCAGCGGGATGCGGGAGCAGCGGGATGCGGATGAGCGTGTTGGCGGCCGGAAGGTCGTGGAACGCGGGGCGCGCCGTCTGGAGGCGACTGGCTGAAGAAGTCCGGTCCTGAGGTTGGCTGCACAGCTGGAGGAAGTCCGGTCTGGCGAGAAGGCTCACCGCCAGCAGTTCAAAAACGAGCCTACTCACCGCCAGTTCCAGCAGCACACGCGCACTGCAGGATGGGGCGGAGCGTGCGCATGCGCACCACGATGGGCGGGGGGTCAGTGCGCACGCAGTCGCGGCCCCTTTCCCCGCCCTTTCTCTTCCCGGTTTTCCCCTCAGCTGCTGGACGCTCGGTCAGTGGCAGCTTCCGGTAGGAGCGCCGCGAAGCGCGACCCGGTCTCTGCTCACTGTCANGTCCTACGGTCCCTTAGACATGTATCGGAACCCCGGGCCGTCGGGGCCTCAGCCCCGGGACTTCAACAGCATCATCCAAACATGCAGTGGCAACATCCAGCGGATCAGCCAAGCCAGTGAGCTCGGGGACCCAGCCGGGAGCGGGGGGCGGCCTGAGGGACAGGCCGTGGTGAAGCTGCCAAGAAGGGGGAGCCCGGTCTGGGTCGCAACTCAGACCACACCTGAGGCCGCCACGAGCCTCCATTCCGGGCGCGGCAAGCTGCCTTTGCCTGGCTCGGCCAGGCTCGGGCCCTTTAGGTCCACACCCCTGTCTCAGGCGTTTTGAGTTCACGGTGTTGGGGGTCAACAGAGGCGACAGCCCGATGGTGGGAGGGAGTGTGTGTGTCATCTCCAGGACTTGTCTTGGCGCAGTGGTCAGCCGAGTTTTTCCTGTCGTCGCCGTCTCCCCACCCACCTTGTTTTCCCCAGTTCCGATCGGGGGTGCTTACTGGTTGCGACTTTAGGTTCACATTCAGCTCAGCGGTTGGGTCCTCGGACATCAGCAACTTTCAATTAAGGGAAGTGGAGAATGCGTGCGTTCGGGTGACTTAATACACTGTGCTTCCTGTAATTAATCTGGACATCAGTCAGTGACTGGTATTTAAGGGACGGGAGGACTCGTGTTTTGTCGCCGAGAAGGCACCGGGAACATTTTAGTTTAGGTTGTCTTTGGTAGCAAAGACGTTTTTCACATTTCAAGCATGAAGATGTCATCTTCTGCCTCTGTGGAGCCACTCTTGTCCACAACTACACACCAAGTAAGAGATGGCAGAGTTGGGCCAATTTTTTTTTTTTTTTTTTTAGATTTATTTATTTTTTATTTATATGCGTACATAGCTGTCTATGTAGCTGTCTTCAGACACACCTGAAGAGGGCATCAGATCCCATTACAGATGGTTGTGAGCCCCCATGTGGTTGCTGGGAATTGAACTCAGGATCTTTGGAAGAGCAGCCAGTGCTCTTAACCGCTGAGCCATCTCTCCAGCCCGTAGCTGCTTACCTTAAAACTCCCTTCTCACCATTAAAGTCTAAGATTGTAGCTAGAGTCAAGTACAGGCTGTTTTTGAGTTTCAGAACCGTCCCAGAGCCCTGGAAACAGAGCAACAGAAGCAGTTTTACTTTAAAATGGTGACAGCCATCGGTGTTGTTTATTATTGTGTTTTTTTGTGAGCTTAGCTATACTCAGTTAATAAGTAGAGTCAGTTCTGAGTTGCAGTTATGTCCTAAGCTTTAAAGCATAAGCTATCACTTTGCTTTTATTTTATTTTTGAGACAGTTTTTCTGTAGCTCTGACTGTCCTGGAACTCACTCTGTAGACCAGGCTGGCTTCAAAATTAGAGATCCACCTCTGCCTCTGCCACCCAAGTGCTGGGATTAACAGTGTGCACCACCACTGCCCGGCTTGTCACTTTGCTTTTAAGTTTAAATGTATACTGTAGGATTTGAGAGGTAGAAGGTTTCAGGTAGGAAGGGTTAGGCCTGGGTATATGGAGATAGGAAGAATATTCAGCTTGTTAACCCAGATATTAAAAACACAATAATATGATTGATGACTAGACAGTATGGCACTCTGTGTCCCAGTTTCCTTTTGTTTAGTAGCTGTTATACAGGTTAAATCAGAAAATTTCTTTTTCAAGGGGCTGGCAAGATGGCTCAGGTAAAGTGCTTGCTGTGTGGGTCTAACAACCTGATTTGAGCCCCAGAACCCGGATGAAGGTGGAAGGAGCAAATTAAGTCCACAGAGCTGTACTCTGACCTCTACATGCAGCCACACTCGTTCCCAGGCACACACATGTGTGTGTTTACATTAGTTTATATGTATGTTCCATATATCATACACACAGAAATAATAATGAAAGAAAATTTTGTGCCAGGTGTTGGTGGGGGGTCACGCCTTCAATTCCAGTACTTGGGAGGCAGAGGCAGGTAGATCTCAGAGTTTGAGAGGCTAGCTACAGAGTTCTAGGACACCCCGGGCTACACAGAGAAACCTTGTCTTGAACCACCAGAAAGAAGAAAAGAAAAAGGAAAGAAAGAAAGAAAGAAAGAAAGAAAGAAAGAAAGTAAATTTGTGTTTTTTTCAAGACTGACGTTTTCTCATCGAGACTAACCTAATTTAAGTGTCTGTCTGTGGAATATTTCATATTTGATTATTAAGTTGCATAGTAAGCATAGGAACTGATACAGATTCTTTTAACTGCAAATCTCTGTTTACTTAAATCAAAATTAGAATTGGAATTGGGCATAGTTGTACACGATAGCATTTGAGAGGCTGAGGCAGGAGGATTATCATGACTTAGAAGCAAATCTAGATGGCCTGGTGTGTTCAAGGTAATCCAGGGCCACATTGTGAGTCTCTTTTCAAAAGGAAAAACGGAGAAAGGGAAGGAGGAACAGAGGAGTTTAAAACCAGAGCCTGGATGTGATGAATCACTTCTGTAACCCTAGCTCTCAGGAGGTCAAGGCAAGACAGTCTCCATAGGTTCAAAGCCAGCCTGATCTGTGAGTCTTAAAGCAAAACAACAACAAAAAAGGTGTTGGTGTGGTCTAGGAGCAGTTTCCTTGGTAATAGCTACTGATTTAGCCGTTGATTAGGCATTGGGCTCAAGGGGATCTTTGGAGTCAATAATTAATAATGTTACTAGCTACTGTTTAAGTACATCGTGTGCCAGGCCATATGAAAAGTACTTTACATGTATTATTCTAATCTGTAACAATCCTGTGGAGTAATTACAAACATTCCCAGTCTATGAGCTAGGAAACAGACTGAGAAAGGCTAAAGAATTGCCTAGCTGAGTGTGTGGGTTTTTTTTTTTTTTTTTTTCGTAATAAGATGAACATCTTCCCTGTTAGATTGTTAGCTTGCCTGAGGTAGGAAATATGGTTCATTCATCCTTATTTTTCTGCCATTACCTTAGTCCCAAGCATATGATGAGTTCTTCCATTCAGCGTGCGACAAGCATTCTTTGAGCATTGATGTTCACTGGTGATGAGCAGAGAACACTTTGCTATGAGCAGAGAACACATTGCTGCCTGGCACCGTGTGGATGTTTGCATGCATTTCCCAATAATATCAAGTAATAGCAGGTGGTACAAAGGAAAGGGAACAGGCTAAGTGCATGGAGAGAATTGAGAAGGGACGAATTATCATCCTCTGGTGAGGAAGGCCTCTGTGGGGAGATGATTTATTTTTTCCAAGACAGGGTTCTCTGTAGCCCTGACTGTCCTGGAACTCAGCGATCCACCTGCCTCTGCCTCCTGAATGCTGGGATTAAAGGTGTGCACCACCGCTGCCTGGGTAGGATGATGTTCGAATGAGCGGATTTCAGAATGGAGGGAGCATGGTGAGTAGTGGAGAAAGGCAGTGTGTGCTGAGGGCAAATGCAAGGACTTTCATGTGACAAAGAATAGCAAGGAGGCAGGGGTGGCTGGATTAAAGGGAGGGAGCAAATGGGAAAAGACATCAGAGAGGTAGCCAGGGGTCAGGCAGGGCACATGGAAGCTTACTAATTGTAGTCGGTTCATTTGAGTGAATGAGGTCTCTCTGTCATTTTGTTTGTTTGACTTGGTTTATTTTGTTTTGTGACATAGGGTGTCTCTGTAGCCCTGGCTGTCCTGGAACTTGCTCTGTAGACCAGGCTAGCTTCAGACTCTGTCTTCAAGTGCTTTTTTGTTTTTTGTTTTTGTTTGTTTTTTTAAAGATTTATTTATTTATTATATGTAAGTACACTGTAGCTGTCTTCATACACTCCAGAAGAGGGAGTCAGATCTTGTTACGGATGGTTATGAGCCACCATGTGGTTGCTGGGACTTGAACTCCGGACCTTCGGAAGAGCAGTTGGGTGCTCTTACCCACTGAGCCATCTCACCAGCCTGCTTTTTTGTTATTGAGACAGGATCTCACTATGTAGTTCTGGCTGACTTGGACCTTACTATGAGACCAAGCTGGTCTGGAACTTATAGAGATCCACCTGCCTTGGCCTCCATAGTGGTGGGACTAAAGGGATGTGGCACTACACCAGGCTCTGCATTATTTACTGAAAAACTAAGAAACTTGAGCTTTTAAATGTTTGTGAACTAAGTTTGGATTTTCCCTTGGCTACCTGCTAGTTTTGTAATGTTTTGGTGAATTTTGCTTTACGTCTCCTGCTGTTTCCTGGTCTTTGGTTATAATTATTTCATAGGGTTCTGAGAACTAACTGAGATAACTTATGTGAAATGCTAAAACAGTGTGTGCTTCAAGATGGGTTTCTGTAATTCTCACCTTTGGAAAGTGCAGGCAGGAAGTTGGAGTTCAAGGCCAGCCTCAGCTACATAGCAAATTTGAGACCAGCTTGGCTATGGGAGACCCTGTCTTAAAAAGACAGTGCCTACTACCTACTGAGTGAATACATAAAACATGTTATCTGTCATTTGATTCTTTTTTCTTAAACATAACAAGCCAGTTTTTTTCTCACAGTTTAATATCTACTTATATTCTATATCCCGTAATTAAGCCAAGCTTTTTGACCTTGTCCCTAGAGCAGTACTGGTTTGGTGGGATGAAGGACCATGCATTATATATTTCTTTTTAGACAGTGCCTGGCACAGCAGTGGATGTATTGGCATTCAGTATGTACTTAATTGATTTTATCATTGCTAAGTACATTCTTCTTGGTCTTGAGATTGATAATAATAGCTGTCCTTAGTTGAGTGCTTTTATGTGGCAGACGGCTTTCTAAACTTAGCCCAAATCATCTCATTTCATTCTCACATCAACCAACCGAAGCTTCCCTTGTTACTGTCATTCCTTAGGTGAGGAAACAGGACAGAAGACAGTCATCATTTACTTTAGATCACTCAGCTGGGAAATGTTAGAAGCAACAGTCAAGCATAGGCAGTCCTGCTGATCATGTGCTCTACACCCGTGATTCTGTCCCTTGAGAGGCAGAGTCAGGGGGATCAGCACATGGAGTTCAAGGGCAGCCTGGGCTAAACTGCAAGTTCTGGGATACTCTAGCCTACATAGAGAGTTCCAGGTTATGCAGGGCTACATATGGAGAACCTGTCTTAAAAGCAGGAACACAGTCTCAATTCAGAACCCGTGTTCTTTTTTTTTTTTTAATTTTTTTTTTTCTTTAGAACCCGTGTTCTTAACAGCCACATGTGCTGTCACTCTGTACAAAGTGGGGGATTACACCTTTGGTTGTTAGTATACAGATTTACTATTCTGTTTAGTGACTGAATTTTTGGTGTGTGTGTAAGTGTGTAATAAAAGGTCTCATGTAGCCTTTAACTCCTGACCTTCTTGTCTCTGCCTTTCAAGTGCTGAAGATATGTACTATATCACTCCTGACAAACTTTTTCAGAAGTTAAATCCCAGCCGTCAAGAGACTGAGGCAAGAGGATCAGGAGTTTGAGTCTAGCCCATCAGGAAATGGAAATAATTTGTTCAATTTATAGAGACCCTATCTTTATAATGGGGGGTTGGGGATATAGCTCAGTCTCAATAAATGTGTGTATCTGTGATGCCTATGGTGAGGAGTTTTTTACAATTTCTTTCTTTCTTTCTTTCTTTCTTTCTTTCTTTCTTTCTTTCTTTCTTTCTTTCTTTTTTTTTATCTTTGTTTTTTCCTTCTTCTTTTTTTTTTTTTTTAAGATTTATTTATTATATGTAAGTACACTGTAGCTGTCTTCAGACACTCCAGAAGAGGGTGCCGGATCTATTTACAGATGGTTGTGAGCCACCATGTGGTTGCTGGGAATTGAACTCAGGACCTTCAGAAGAGCAGTCAGTGCTCTTAACCGCTGAGCCATCTCTCCAGCCCATTTTTACAATTTCTATGTAACGTCATTGTATAAGCCTAATTTTGTGTATAGAACATTTCAATTGACTTCATTTTCATAATCAATGCAAAGACCTTGTTTGGTCTAGATAGCTTTTTTAGGTCTGTGGGTTTCCTTTATCTTATCTTTATCTATCTAAAAGACCTTGTTTGGTCTAGATAGCTTTTTTAGGTCTGTGGGTTTCCTTTATCTTATCTTTATCTATCTATCTATCTATCTATCTATCTATCTATCTATCTATCTATCTATGGGTTGTTTTGGTTTGGTTTGGTTTTTTTGAGAGAGGTTTTCACTATGTGTTCTTGGTTGGCTGAGAACTATAGAGTTTTGGCTGCCTCTGCCTTTTGAGTGCTGGGATTAAACCACGTGCTACCACGCATGGCCTTGTTTTATGTTTTAGTACAAGTAATGCTTTTTACATTAAATATGTTTGTTTATGAGTGTTTGCCTGTGTGTATGTATGTGTTCTGCATGCATGCCTGGTACCCTCATAAGTCAGAAGATGGGAGTCAGGTGGAACTGGACTTACAGATGGTTGTTAGCAGACATGTGTACTTGGAATCAAATCCAGGTCCTCTGCAAGAACAGCATGTTTTGAGTGTATTGAGTTAGAGCATTAGATTGTCTCAAAGAGAATTATTGTCCAATCTGTGTGATGGAAAATAACTTACAATGTGATTAAATAGGTTTAGACCGTAGTTTGTGGGGAGATTTAGATTTTGCTGATATTTGTTAAAAGTGGATAAGGAGTTGAAGTTAGAATTATTCTTGGTGTTGATGTTAGCGATAATGTACAATAATTGATTTACTTCATATTCTTTTAAAAAAGAGCTTTAGCCAGGACTCACTTTTAAAAGGGGAGGTCAGTGATAGGAGAGGTTAAGGGCTAGTGGGTTTGTTTTTGTTTTTGTTTTGTTTTGTTTTTCCCAATCTCTATAGATATCTGAGATTGCCTTGAACAGATCCTTCTTGCTTTTATGTACTAAGTGCTAGGATGACAGGCTTGTGCCACCATGCTAGACCTAGGCATAGGTATAAAATTGACAAAATTGCATACACAGAACAGAAGGGGTTGTCTTTACATTTGGTATAAACCAAATGTAAAGTTTCTAATATTAGGAGATACTCAATTGTCTTTATGTAAATTATTTTTAAATTTATTTTATGTGTATGAGAATTTACCTGTATGCATATGTACCATACCTGAAGAGACCAAAGAAGGTAGGGTGTTGAATCCCCTGGAACTGGAGTTAAAGACAGTTGTGAGTTGTCATGGAGGTGCTGGGAATTGAACCTAAGTCCTCTGAAGAACAGTAAATGCTATACTCTACTGAGCCATCTCTTCAGTCCATACCCAGAGTATTTTACCAAGGGTGGGGATGTAGTTCAGAGCACATGCTTAGCATGTATGAGATCCTTGGTTTACTCCCCAGATGATCTGCACATGCACAGTCATATTACAAAACATTGTGTCTATCTACTTTATGTGCTGGGGATTGAGCTCAGGACTTTACATATATAGTAGGCAAGCATCTACCACAGACACACATCCCTAACAGTACCATGTCAATCAAAAGGGGCTGAGGAGATAGGTCATTTGAGGATCTGTTTGATCTTCAAAGGCAAGCCATAGTGTATGGCACTTGAAGGATGACACCCAGGGTTGTCAACTGACCCACACACTCCTACACATACTCCTCAACCCAAAATAAAACTTTCATTTGCTAGAATTCTCGGAAAAGGAGTGTTCTGGTTTATAGACTTGGCTCAGGGGTTAAGAGGATCTGGGTTCAATTCCCAGAACTCAGATCGTGGCTCACAAAGACCCATGACTCCAGTTCCAAGAGATTTATTTCTTCTCATTTCCTCAGACACCAAGCACACAAGTGGTGCACAGACATACGTGCAGGCAAAATATTCATACACATAAAATTAGAAAAATAAATAAATAAAAGAGTATTCACATTAATCAAGTGGACAGAAGATCCTTTTAGATTTAACTCATTTTAATGAAAATATCTTCCAAATGTATCATTTTGATATTTTAAGCACACTCAAGTGAAAATAAATGTCTGTGTAAATGTTCCTGTTTTGTGCTTTATGTTTTGGGAAGGCTTCCTTTCTTGGGTGTAAGCTGTATGGGCCAGTGGTCCCTAATCATTAGTCACAGTTCCTCATGCTGAGCTTACAGAATGCATTCTGAAAAAGCTCTGCCTTAGTGTAAGTAAGTGAAAGACCCTGTCATCCTTTTGGTTTGGATTTTAGAGCCTCTGATAAGTCTGGATGGGAACTTGTAGGAAGATATCTTAGCATTCAGTATTATAGAGAAGAGGGGCTGGGGAGATGGCTCAGTGGTTAAGAGCAGTGGCTGTTCTTCCAGAGGTCTTAAGTTCAATTCCCAGCACCCACATGGTGGCTCACAACCATCTATAACTGTGGTCCCATGGGATCCAGTGTGCAAATATACATGCAGGCATATAAATAAATCTTTAAAAAAAGAGATTAAATTCCTTGGAAAAGATGGATGAGCATAATCATCATGGCTCTAGGAAATTTAGACTTCATTTTATTTGTTTTGTTTTTTTTGTTTGTTTGTTTGTTTTTTCGAGACAGGGTTTCTCTGTATAGTCCTGGCTGTCCTGGAACTCAATCTGTAGATCAGACTGGCCTCGAACTCAGAAATTCACCTGCCTCTGCCTCCCAAGTGCTGGGATTAAAGGCATGTGCCACCACGCCGGGCTAGACTTCATTTTAAATAAAGCAAACAAATCAAAACCTCTCCTTGCTCATCAGCACCCAACTAGGGTCACTTGGGTGGGCATCATTAAAACTGGGTCCTGTCCCACTAACCGATGCTAAGACCCTGAGCTCAGTAAATGTTAACCATACAAGGAGCATGTGGACAAGTGATCCAAAGAAAAAAAGGAAGAGAGAGAGAGAGAGAGAGAGAGAGATACAGAAAGAGCCAACAAAGGCTACATTCATTCTGGTGCTTAGTAAGCAAATGACTTCAAAGTTCCCAACTTGACTTCCCCAAACTCCTTAACTAGGAAGTTCACATGATTTCAGCAAAGGAAGCCAAATAGATGAGAGGAAAAGCTCTCTGTCATTTGCAAATACCCAGAAAACAGCTGATTATTGAGCTTCCCAGAGTATTTAGTGCTTTGATGGTAATCCATAGCTGCTACATACCTTGGTGCACTTTTAGATATTCTCACTTTACCTTTTGTTCCTCCCCCAAAACAGTTTCTCTGTGCAGCCCTGGCTGTCCTGGAACTCGCTCTGTAGACTAGGCTGACCTGGAACTCATAAATTCGCCTGCCTCTGCCTGCCGAGTGCTGGGATCAAGGTGTGTGCCACTACTGCCTGACAACAGCCTACTTTCAGAACAGTTTCATTCTGTAGTCTAGGTTGGCCTTGAGTTTCAGATCTCCCCTGTCCTCCTGAGTGCTGGCTGGCAGTCAAGTGGCTGTCTGTCTTTTTATTCATTTAGGTTTATTTATTTGGGCTTTTGAGACAGTCTTGCTTGTGTAGCCCTAGCTGCCCTGGAACTTACTATGTAGACTGCTCTGGCCTTGAACACATACAAATCAACCTGCCCTTGTCTCCCAAGTGTTGGGATTAAGGAAGGCATGTGCCACTCTGCCCAGTTTACACCTTGCATTTATAAGATTAAGAAAGTCACATGTAGAGTATCTCTGAGGCACTCATTTGGGTTACAGAAAAACTACATTATTACCCACTATGCATACTTCAGGGTCTAGAGTGTTTCATTGTGACTGACTTTGGGAGTCAACAGTGTGGGAGGACTTGGAAATCATTTAGTCCTCATAGTAGCAGTGTCTAATCAGAGGGTAGGGGATGTAACTCAGTTGGCACAGTACTTGCCTGACACACACAAATCTTTAGGTTTAATCTCTAGCACCACAAAAGCTGAGCATGATAACCCATGCCTGAGATCACCCTAGAACTCCAGAAGTGGAGGCAGAAAGATAAGGAATTCAAAGCCATCCTCAGTTATGTAGGGAGGCCAACCTTGGCTAAGTGGAACCCTGCCTCAACAAACTACAAGATTTGACAAGAAAAATTGAAAATTCCACACATGTAGTAAGTCTTCAATAAACATTTAGTTAAATCAGGTTATAATCTGCAAGTAGTGAAAAAGGCCCAGCAAAATAAAATAGCACACCCAGTTCTGTACATCTGTTAATGGTTAAGTATGACTAAGATGGTAAGGCTCCGTATTCTTAGTTTACCTAGATTCTCATCTTTTCCCTTACCATGAATGCCATGAAGTTGAAGGGAAGAGGTTGACTTAGTCAATATCCTTGCTCGCACTGAGTATGCAAGGACTCCTGTGAGTATGGAGGCATATTCCCAGAAATGGGAGGGCACTGGGGAAGGGAGCAGGTTAGAGCCAGGATATCAGTCTGTCTGGAGTTAGGTTAAGGTACTGTCAGATAAACAGGGTGGGGCAAAGTGGAACCCTGGGGAATCAGACCAGCCCTGCGTGACTGCATTCTATTTCCTTTAAGACTCAGCCCTTGGAGAGCAACATTATGTGACTCAAAAGCATATAGTCTTCGCAACCAGCCCTGTGTTTGAATTCTAGTTATGGCATGCCGTTCATAACTCATCAGTAGCTTGCGTTTAATTAAAATCTCATTATAATTGCACAAGGTCCTCTATAACCTGGCTTCCCACTACCTCTTTGGCCAGTTCTTATCTCTTGCTCACTCAGCTTTAGCACCTTGGCTGTATCACACCATTGGCTCTCCTTTTGAGGACTTTGCCCTAGTTAATTACTCTCTTTGCCTGGACTTCCCCCTCTCCATAAGTGCCTTACCCTGCCTGGCATTTTCTTTAGGTCTGTCCATTACTTATGTGGCCACTTATGTGAGTGAGTACCCTCTGCCTACTCCTTCACCTCCACTTCAGTTTATTTCCTTTGGTAGGATTGTTATCACCTGGTGTTTTTATTATCCACCCTCCGGATCATAAGCTTCCGGAAGCAAGTGTCACCTAGTGTATAGGACAATGTGGAGTAAGCACTGTTCTCTGAATGAACAAGTCAGGCCTGTCACTCTTGGGCTTCTTTTGCTCACATGAAGCAGGCGCATGCTAAAGCCTTATAGCATTGGTTAAGGTCAAATAGAAGCAAGCCAAGTAACTAGTTCAGTGTCTGCATAGTAAGTGCTCAGTGTTCCTCTTTTTGAAACAAGGTTTCATGTGACTAAGGATGGAAGTCTTTCTCCCATGTTTCTGGGTTCAAACTCAGGTGTCAGATTTTACAGCAGATAGATGTCTTTATCCACTAAGCTGTCCAACTAGAACCAGAACGATAGATTTTTTTTGTTGTTGTTGTTTTGTTTTGTTTTTCGAGACAGGGTTTCTCTGTATAGCCCTGGCTGTCCTGGAACTCACTCTGTAGACCAGGCTGGCCTNGAACTCAGAAATCTGCCTGCCTCTGCCTCCCGAGTGCTGGGATTAAAGGCGTGCGACACCACTGCCTGGCTAGAACGATAGATTTTTAAACTCCAAACTTTTAGTAAGTGGACATCCGTTTTGCTTAGCTCTGGAAGCACTGCATATGTATTACCTATATGATATTGACAGTTAGACAACAACACTGGCTTTAACTAAGCCTGTTCTTCTGTAGTGTGATAGCATGAACATTTGACATTATCCAGAGGGAACGGGAAAGGTGCTTGCTCACAGAGGCGCTACCTTTGTCTGTGCAGTGTTATCTCTTGAAATTCTGCTGCAACTTAAAAATATGTTTCCTTTGTTTTCACCCTCGCCCACAAGATAAGTGAGAGTGGAGACGGAAGGAAAGGCTGTGCACCATCAGCTGTAAACACCAGCTTGGCAGTGATGGCGCACACCTTTAATCCTAGCACTAGGGAGGCAGGAGCAGGTGGATCTGAGTTTAAGATCAGCCTGGTCTACAGAGTGAGTTCTAGAACAGCCAGGGCTACAAGGAGAAAGCCTTCCTTGAAAAAAACAAAACAAAACAAACTTAACAAAACTAGTTGTAAACATCACTTCTTGCAGACAAACTAAGAATATTCTATTAATGAGTTCTGTTCTTTAAGTATCATGAGTTTGCTTGTGTGAAGACTTGGGTTCAATTCATAAGGAGACAGACAGACAAGCCACAGGCATGCACACGCATATATACACATAATATACAGCTATCCACCAGCTTAGTGTATCTTTCCCCACCTTCTCTGACAACGTGGGGAAAAAAAAAATAGAAAGCAAGGCAGGAAGAAATCAAGGGCTCTGTCTCTTTGTTGCAGAAACTAGTGCCGGAACAGGGATAGGAAGGTTTCAGGCAGAGCAGTACTAACATGTTCCTTATTGATTGGCCTAGACCTCTGCAGGCAAGGAGATTAGATGTCAAGGATTCAAACATGAAGATTCCCAGGCTACCAGAGATCTAGGGGAAAGAAAGTGCTGAGTAAAACTGAGTATTTGACTGTGATGCCATGTGGGAAAAGAACCCGTTCCATTGGAGTCTGTATGCCTGGGGATGAGTTTTTACTGGGTTACTTTTTTGTGTGTGTGTGTGTGCATAAATAAGATACATTTATCTATTTTCTAACTTTCATTACTATGAAACTTATATTACTACTTTTCATTACTATGAAAGTTAGAGAGTATGTATACAATTTAATAGAGTACTTGATACTAGAAGTGCTTAGTCAGTGTCCATCTGTTGCTGAAAATGAACTTGCATTGTTTTTCTAAAAAGCATTTGCTGTAGAATAGCTTGTTTGTATTGATGGATAAGCTTGTTGTTTTTGAGACAGAATTTCCTGTATTCTAGACTAGCTTTGAATTTGCTATCAAGGATACCTTTGAGCTTAAAGGCATACATCACCCTGTTTTTTTCATGCAGTGCTGGAGAGTCAACCCAGGGCTTCATGCATGCTAAGCAAGCTCCCTACCAATTAAATTACATTTGTAACCCCCATGGGTTAAAATTGTTGAAAGCTTGTATAGTGACTCAAACTTTTAATGTCAAGAAAAATGGGATTAAGCCAGGTGGTGGTGGCGCATGCCTTTATTCCCAGCACTTGGGAGGCGGAGGCAGGTGGATTTCTGAGTTTGAGGCCAGCCTGGTCTACAGAGTGAGTTCCAGGACAGCCAGGGCTACACAGAGAAACCCTGTCTCCAAAACACGAAAAAACAAAAACAAAAACAACAAAAAAATGGGATTAAAAAAGAAAATCAGGAGTTCTCCCACTAGACCATTTATTCTCTCCCTCATAATTCCTTTGGGTCACTGAGAATAATTCTTTTCTTATTTATGGCTGATAACCCAACTAGACTAAATTATCTGGAGTCTAACTCATAGAGTGTGAGGCAGGAAGATAGGAAGGAGATTGAAGCTAGCCTAGGCTACAGATGGAGACTCTGTCTCAGAAAAACAAGATATTGTTGGAGATTGTTGTAGCTTAGAGACTACAAAGCTGATGAGTGCTTCCTTGCCTTTTTTATGCTACTAAGATGGAACCCTTGGCCTTGGGCATCACACTACCAGTTTCCCGCCTTCCCGGTCCTAATAGGGGTGAAATGTTTAGTGTCATGGGACATTTAGAAGAATTATTCAGTTCTTTGGAGAAGATAAATAGAACCACCTCCTGAACCTTGCAAAAGCACTGTGGAGGAATGTGTTTGTAAAGATTTTAGCTTTCACATGGTTCCTGTTAGTTGCATGTACGTAGGATATGGGGGACCAGTGCTCTGCAGAGTAGGGTGCTCGTGATGAATGTGTTTTTTTTTTTTTAAATAAATCTTTCTGCCTTCTTTCTAGCTGCTCAGATAAAGAATTTGATGAGCCAACTTGGAACTAAGCAGGACTCAAGCAAACTCCAGGAAAATTTGTGAGTAGCTTCCCCAAAAGGTTGGGTTTTGTGAGGGCCCCACAAGGACATAGGCCTTCCTCAGGGAGGTGAAGTCAGTGGGAGGTGATGGTTGGGTGGTGATAGCTGGACCTGGAAGAGGGGAGCAAAATATTTTAATGGATCCAGATTTCTGCCGCCTTGAGCTGTTTCTTACCTACCTTGGTCTGATTTGCAGAGTAGTTCAGAGCAGGGACCCCCTCTACTCTCAGCCGTCTCAAGGAGCTGTATCACTATAACCCTGACACGCGACTCCTGATGATTTAGTCTACTTGGATTTCCAACTTTAAATAAGACACAGTTATTCTCAGTGACACAAAGGGAGAGAATAAATGGTCGTGGGAGATCCAAACCTTTTTTTGTGTGTGTGTGTTGTTCTTTTTAAATCACATTTTTCTTGACTTTGTTTTAAAAGTTCTATTCTTGCTGAGCGTGGTGGCGCACGCCTTTCATCCCAGCGCTGGGGAGGCAGAGGCAGGCAGATTTCTGAGTTCGAGGCCAGCCTGATCTACAAAGTGAGTTCCAGGACAGCCAGGGCTATACAAAGAAACCCTGTCTCGAAAAAACAAAAACAAAAACAAAAAAGAACAAACAAACAAAAAAAGAAATGGCTTCACTCTAAAACCCTGGCTGCCCTATAACTTGCTATTTAGACCATCTAGCCCGGAACTCCTAGCGATCTACCCACTGCTGGCTCCCAAGTATAGGTAGGGGTTAAAGGCATTTACCATCACAGTAGGCAGTTGGTGCTTTCCTGCCTTGTCCTTACTTGGTGGAATGTTTTCTTGAAAGGCCCATCACAGGCTAATCATTTTCTTTCTTTTTTTCTTTTTTAAAGATTTATTTATTTATGTATGAGTACACTGTAGCTGTCTTCAGACACACCAGAAGAGGGCATCAGATCCCATTACAGATGGTTGTGAGCCACTATGTGGTTGCTGAGAATTGAACTCAGCACTGACTGTTCTTCCAGAGGTCCTAATGTTCTAATGGCTCTTCACTCCTTGTACTAGGAGTTCCTGAGCACAAAGTAATGATAAGAGAGCTCTTAGGAAGCCACAGCATCCTGACCCTGTCTTTTCTCTCTTAGGCAACAGTTACAGCACTCTACAAATCAGCTCGCCAAGGAAACAAATGAGTTACTGAAGGAATTAGGGTCCTTGCCCCTACCCTTGTCTGCATCAGAGCAGGTTGGTATTTTCTGTTTTGTTTATTAATAGAGGAGGACTTTGTTCTGATGGAGTGGTAGTACATAGAACAAAAGTAGGGCTTTGGTTCTCAATAGACATTCTCTAAACCTTAATTTTCTTATCACCTTCCCCAGTTTCATTTCTGTTGCTATGATGAAATACCACAAGAAAAAGCAACCTAAAGGAGAATTCACAATACCAGATTATAATCTCTTATTGTGGGAAAATCAAGGTAGCAGGAACTTGGACACCTAGTCACATCTCATCCACACTCAAGAGGAGAGAAATGAGTGGGTGTGTGCTTTTCTATTCTCACGTGCTGTGCTTAGCTCCATTTTTTTACTTTTTCAAAAAAGTTTTTATTATTTTTATGTATGTGAGCACACTGTTGCTCTTTTCAGACACACCAGAAGAGGACATTACATCCCATTATAGATGGTTGTGAGCCACCATGTGGTTGTGAGGAATTGAACTCAGGACCTCTGAAAGAGCAATCAATACTCTTAACCGATGAGCCATATCTCCAGCCCCCCTGTTTTTCTTCTCCTTTTTTTTTTTTTTTTTTTTTTTGATTTTTTGAGACAGGGTTTCTCTGTGTAGTCCTGGCTATCCTGGAACTCACTCTATAGACCAGGCTGGCTTCAAACTCAGAAATTAGTATTTTTCTACTCTTACACAGCTCATGATCTCCTACCTAGGGAATGGTGCTGCCTATAGTGGGCTGGATTCTCCCACACTAGTCAGTTAGTTAAGACAATTTCCTATAGACATGTTGACAAGCCAATTCAATGTAAACAATCACTCATTGAGATTCTTTTCCCAAATAATTATAGGTTGTGTAAAGATGACCTTTAAGCTACCCATACAGAGAGGCAGTATGACTATTGTGGCAAAAATGTCTTACCAGGTGTAGCAAAGTGCCTGGCATCTATCATGTACTGAGTGTGTCATGGCTACTGCTCTTATTAATAACACATTACAATGTGTTTAGCCAAGGAGGAATCTCAGGAATCTCAGCTGGGCTTGCAGACTGGGTCTTTAGTTTGTTTTATGCCTCATATCTATAAATTTGGACTAAATAGCTTTTACATCTTGCAGTCACTTTTGTATCTCAGGTCACCCATAGGTCTTAGGATAAAGGAATGCTCAGGGAAGCCTTCTTTTCCAGCTGGAGATGTTCTGTCATTGAGTGCTTATCTGGCTTGTGTGCAGCATCAGTGACAATCATTTTAGTGCATGTGTCCTCCCTCTGGTTATCTCTGTGTGGCTGATTGGTCCTTACTCATGTTGAGGCTTCAGAGATCAGCTTGTTCTCTTTCCATCCATTTCCTCCACCTTGCTTCCAAATCATCCCTTTCTCCTAGCTGTGCACTGAAGGAGTACACATTTGCCAGTAGTTTCTATATTATTGACAGAGGAGTCTAATTGCCTGATGCAGGCAAAGTCTTATAAGTGCTTGAGAATGAAATACTAGCCCCAGCAAAATATAAATAGAAAGTTAGGTCCGCTACCAAAACCTTCATTTAATGTGTTCATAGTTTTGTATTATGCATGCTGTTGTTCCCTCCATTAGCCTCGGTTGTTAAGAACACAAAATAGAGTTGCAAACATGCTCTTCTCGGTGAAATACAGCTGTGCTGACTTCCCTTTGCCCTTCTGTGTCTGACCGGCTCAGCCCCATTCTCCTCTTTCACCAGTACCCTGTATGTTAAGCTCTCAACCTGTGGGAGTCCAATGACCCTTTCACAGGGGTCACATATCAAATATTCTGAATATCAGATATTTACATTACAATTCAGAGCTAGCAAAATTACAGTTATGAAGTAGCAATGAAAATAACTTTATGGGCTGGTGAGATGGCTCAGTGGGTAAGAGCACCCGACTGCTCTTCCAAAGGTCCAGAGTTCAAATCCCAGCAACCACATGGTGGCCCATAACCATCCGTAACAAGATCTGACGCCCTCTTCTGGAGTGTCTGAAGACAGCTACAGCATGCTTACATATAATAAATAAATAAATCTTTAAAAAAAAAAAAAAAAAATTAAAAAAAAAAAAAAAAAAAAAAAAAAAAAAAAAAAAAAAAAAAAAAAAAAAAAAAAAAAAAAAAAAAAAAAAAAAAAAATTAAAAAAAAAAAAAAAAAAAAGAAAATAACTTTATGATGGGGATCACCATAACATAAGGAGCTGTGTTAAAGGGTCGCAGTGTTAAGAAGGCCGAGAGGCTCTGTGTTAGACTGTATGTCTTGCTTTCTGTCTCCCATGCACACATGCTGTTCACAGAGCTCATCGTTGATTACTGTGGCCTGTTTTTGTGCCCCCTTCTTTTGAGACAGTATTTGACTGATGGTGCCCAAGATGGGTTTCTTTCAGCCTTCTTCACTGATTCTTTCTCAAAGGTGGCATACCCCAGAGTTCTGCTATTGATCTTCCGATTTCCTTTCCTCAGCCTTTCATTTTCCCGGGTTTGAAGTCTAAGTCATTCTGACTTAACCCTCTTCCTCTGTCTCTAGTCACTAAGTCATAATGTGTCTTAAACTCCATTTGGTGACCCAGTCCCTACCATTATGTCCTCCTACCCATTAAACCTAGATTGTTGTAGTACTTTTTTAAATTCTCTTTCCAGCTAGCAAGCCTCACAGCCTAATTTCTCCACATTAGTAGGTTGTCCTTGCCAGGCAGTATCCCCAACTCTGTTGGTCTGCTCCTCAGAGGTGACCCTGAGTGCACTAGTTTGACCCTGCTTCCCTGTTTTTCTGTTTTAACTCTCTTATGAATGCACCTTTGGGTCCAACCAAACTGCCTCTTTTTGTTTGTTTGTTTGTTTGTTTTTTTCAAGACAGGGTTTCTCTGTATAGCCCTATCTGTCCTGGAACTCACTCTATAGACCAGGCTGTCCTCGAACTCAGAAATCCGCCTGCTTCTGCCTCCCAAGTACTAGGATTAAAGGCATGTGCCACCACTGCCCAGCAAGATTTATTAATTTTATGTATGTGTCTACACTGTCACTTTCTTCAGAAGAGGTCATCAGATCCCATTACAGATGATTGTGAGCCACCATGTGGTTGCTGGGATTTGAACTCGGGACCTCCGGAAGAGCAATCAGTGCTCTTAATCACTGAGCCATCTCTCCAACCCCTTCTTTTCTTTTCTTTTCTTTTCTTTTCTTTTCCTTTTCCTTTTCCTTTTCCTTTTCCTTTTCCTTTTCCTTTTCCTTTTCCTTTTCCTTTCCTTCCCTTTCATTTTCTTTTCTTTTCTTTCTTTCTTTTTTAAGTTATGATATAGGAAAATAAACTTTTAAAAATATAGTATTGGCTGGGCAATGGAGGCACATGCCTTGGGAAGCATAGGTAGGTGGATTTCTGTGAGTTTAAGGACTGCCTGGTTTACAGATGGAGTTCCAGGACAGCCAGGGCTGCATAGAAAAACCCTGACTTGGAAAACCATTAAGAAAAGAAGAGGCAGAGGAGGAAGAGGAAGAAGAACAGGAGACGAAGAAGACATTATTTAAGTCAGATCTGTAGCTCAGAGCAGGTTCTCAGTTTACAGTTTTTGAGAGAGATAAGTAGTGTAGTGAAGGTAGCGTGTAGGTAAATTAAGTAGTTGTTTTTTTGTTTTGTTTTGTTTTTGTTTTTTTGGTTTTTTTCAAGACAGGGTTTCTCTTGTGTAGCCCCGGCTGTCCTGGAACTCACTCTGTAGACCAGGCTGACCACCACGCCCGGCAATAAAGTAGTTTTTTTTTTTTTTAAGTTCTTGAAAATTTTAAAACTCAAAAAGAAAAACTGTAAAGAATAATGGTGGGCTCAACGGTTAAGAGCACTGATTATTCTTCTGACAGTCCTGAGTTCAAATCCCAGCAACCACATGATGGCTCACAACCGTCCGTAATGACATCTGATGCCCTGTACTGTTATGTCTGAAGACAGCTACAGTGTACTTAAATATAAGTAATAAATAAACCTTTTTTTAAAAAAAAAGAATAATGGTAATTTTGAGGAAAACTAATAACTTAGTATGGGAAAATGGTTTCTATACCCTCCCTTAAAAAAACAACAAAAAACAAACAAACAAAACTATTTAGATGCTCTGAGCTCAAAATCCTTTACTATGCATTTCGATTCTCCAGGGACCAAATATTCCAAATTGCAGTTCCCTCTGAGTATTGTGGTAAATGCACCTAGCTCCCAAGTTCATCCGTGTGCTCTGACCTTGTCTAAGGGGCTATCAGTGTGCTCTGACCTGGATCATAGGGCTAGCCGGGAGTGTGATTCAGGGAGAAGCAAGCTTAGCATTGAAGGTAAAGCCTATAACTTTTGTACTTTGAAATCTCTAAAGTACGTAATTGTTCTTTTAATCAGTGTTAAACCAAAGAACCCTGAGTTCACTTGAGATTTCAAGTTCTCGTTTACTTTCTTCAGCGCCAGCAGAAGCTTCAGAAGGAGCGGCTCATGAATGACTTCTCGTCGGCCTTGAACAATTTCNAGGTTGTGCAGAGAAAGGTATCTGAGAAGGAAAAGGAGAGCATCGCGAGAGCGAGAGCTGGATCTCGTCTTTCTGTAAGTTCATTCCCAAGAGAAGGCCTTTAGCAGCCCAGAGGGTGCAGCCCAGCACACCCCCTTCTCCACCTGATACCGGCTTTATGGTCATGGTCCGACTGAAAGACAGATTTACCTTCTCTCATTTCGTATTTGTTTCTTACTCAAGACAGATTGCCAGAGTGTCATCTTATAGATGTGTTTGGAGCGCAGGCATGCTACTCCTTAGTACTGTAGCTAAGGCAGCTCTTATTTTGTGTATCTCTGACATGTTTTTGGATAACAGCAGCGACAACCATCTGTTTTCTAGGCAGAAGACAGGCAGAGAGAAGAGCAGCTCGTCTCATTTGACAGGTAAATCATCCTACATGCTGGATAGTTACTTGAGTCCACACCTTTGTATCTATTTTTCTTTTTGGTATCTTTATGGAAGTTTTTTGTTTGTTTGTTTGTTTTTTGTTTTTTGTTTTTTTGGTTTTTCGAGACAGGGTTTCTCTGTATAGCTCTGGCTGTCCTGGAACTCACTTGGTAGACCAGGCTGGCCTCGAACTCAGAAA
>NC_034595.1:83809077-83814244 GCF_900095145.1 Mus pahari | reverse complement strand
TCAGAGAGAAGGAATCAGCTGGAGCACTTGTCTCCCTGTAGCCATGAAGAGTGGAACCAAATGCAGAGCCAGGAGGAAGAGGCAGCCATCACTGAGCAAGACCTGGAACTTATCAAAGAGAGGGAGACGCGATTCGGCAGCTGGAGGTGAGAGGCAGGCTGTGGCTTTTGTTTGGCTCAAGTGTCTGCAGATATTAGGGGAAAAAAATTTTTTTTTGCTAGATTTATATGAAAAGGGCTGTATTAAGTCTTTGTGTGTTTTATATCATCTATAAATTTAGTTGTAGCAGAATTGAACTTCTGCTATGTTCTGTTGCCCTGGCCACTCAAAAGCACCCGGACTTTGGCTCAAACTCCATTTACTGCATGGTCTCCGGGAGAGACGCATGCATGGAAAACAGCAAAGCAGGCGATACCTACCTTGTGGACTCCTAGAACTTGCCCATCTCAGTAGCTGTCTCCAGGTTAAGCTGGGTTCTGTGTGGAGAGCTTCTTTTCATAGTCTGAATAGCCCAGCAGAAAGGCAGGCTCCAGCTCTACTTTTGTACATTCTAAAGTCCAGTTCTTGTCAGGTCATTGGGTCAGACTTGGAACCATTTTAGATGTGGGGGTTGAGGGGAAGTTCTGTAGGCTGTCCTTGGCTCCTTGAGGTACATCATAACCAAGGCAACCAAATTTAAAAAAAAAAAAAAAAGTTTAAAAAATGTTGTTAAACCCTGTCTCGAAAAAAAACAAAAAAAAAAAAAAAATGTTGTTAAAAGTATGATCATATGGTGGTTTGGATGAGTATTACCGCAGTTGTAGATTATTTCAGAAGGACTAGGAGGTATGTTTTAAACTGTAAAAATTTTAAACTTTAGTTTATTTTGTATTATGTTTATGAGTGTTCTTGGGGATCAGAAAAGGGGGTCAGATCCCTTGGAAGTAGAGTTCTGGGTGGTTGTGAGCTCTGCCATGTATATGCTTGGAACTGAACCTGGGTACTCTGCAAGATTAACGAGAGGGGGCAGGGAGGCCTGGCTTAGGCTTTTGGAACTTCAGAGCCCACCCCTTGTGACACACCTCCTCTAACACTCCACCTGGGGCAATACTCATTCAAACCACACCATATGAACATACCTTTAGCAGGCACCAGGCCATTGTTCTTCCACCTGACTGTGTTTGCCGTAGCTTATTACCTATGAAAGGATAAACCTGAACATAGAGAATCTTTCCTCCATCACTGCTGGAAATACTGTGCAGCTGAGCCCACCAAGCTGGGAAGTTATTGAACATTTTCAGTCAGAACAGCGTCCAAGTGATATCCTTTCACCCTGCCAACTGTTCTCCAACATCGAAGCTCTTTGTCAGTTGGAAGTTGTTTATAGGGCATCAATGACGCAGAATCCAATAGTTCCTCACATAGACCCAGAGTCTGCCCTGGGGAAACCATCTTCTTGGCTGCTTGTCTTCTATGTGTTCACAAGGCAGCACAGTCCTATAGAAGCCATTTAAATTCTCTAGTCAGAAGGCCTAGTAATGACTAACGTTGGTCTGCTCTGCCTAGAGCCGTCACACTGAGCATGTGTCCACCACAGCACTCCAGTTTCTGCTGGACACACATCATGCTTGAATGGTGTCACTAGTTCCTAGGTAACATGTGCAGTTAATATTGCCCAATGAGTGGGCTTCGTGTCCGTTGTTCTTCAGTGTTAGGTAAGCAGCAATAGATAAGTTTTATTCATGGAGAAACCTTTACAATGCATGTTATTATTTCTTTAGGGAAAGAAAGGAAAGAAATCCTCTAACATTGCTTAGTGTGAGCTAATTGGTTTTCTTTTTGTTTTTTTGTTTTTTTTTTTTTTAATCTCCCTCAGGCTGACATTTTGGATGTCAATCAGATATTTAAAGATTTAGCTATGATGATCCATGACCAAGGTGATATGATCGGTATGTACTATTAATATATCTAACCTTAGGGTGAGTACAAAGAACTCGGTAAGATGGGTCACTGTAAAGTTAATATTACTGAATTCATTTTCTTATACAGTCAAGAGTAGAGGCTGAAGAGGGTACTTTGTGGTGAGCCCTGTTCATTTGTTACAGCCTGCAAAGCTGTTAGAGAAAGGCCTGTCAGCACCCCAGCTTTGAGCTCTGGATGCTCAGGGATTGTGGGGTTAGTAACTTGTAAAAGCTTTTTAATGAGGAAATGATCTCAGATTTATAAAAAGCTGCAAAATAGCCAGGCATGGTGGCGCACGTCTTTAATCTCAGCACTCAGGAGGCAGAGGCAGGCAGATTTCTGAGTTCGAAGCCAGCCTGGTTTACAGACTGAGTTCTAGGACAGCCAGGGCTATACAGAGAAACACTGTCTCAAAAATAAAAAAACAAAAAACAAAACAAACAAAAAAAGCTGCAAAATAAAAACAATAGAAGGAATCTTTTATATATCCCTACCCAGAATTTTCCTGGTTAATAACATTTTGCCCCATTTACTTTGTGATGTACACCTATCTGTGTGTGTGTGTGTGTGTGTGTGTAGATACATAAATATGTGGTCTGCACCCCCACTCCAGTCTTTTCTCTTAAACTCTATTTAGGTTATATAATTAGTAACCCCTTGCTATTAAATATGTCAGTGTTTATTTCTGAAGAATGGTACTGTTCTCTTATCAAGTTAGAAATGTGTAGCTGGGAATGGTAGTGATGCCTGTAACGTCAGCACTCATGTGGATGCATGACGGTCAGGAGTTTTGGCAGTGTCAGCTACATGGCATGTTGTTGAGGATGCTGAGGCCATCTTAGACTACATGAGACCCTATCTCAGAAGACTAAAAAGAAGTACATTTTTGATCTCGTGGCTGGCTGGTTTGGATGGTAATGGTGAATCTAAGGCCTGTACCATCAAATCTGTTCAGAGAGGCTGGATAGATGGCACAGCAGCTGAGAACAGTGGCTGCTTTTCCAAAAGACTATGGTTTGATTTCCAGCACCTCACAGCCATCAGTAACTCTAGTTCTGAGGGATCCAACACCCTCCAGGCATGTACATGGTATACACACATACATGCAGACAAAACATCTATATACTTTAAAAAAAGAAGAAGAAAATTTGCTTGTTTGGTTTTTTCGGTATTGAAATACCTGAATATACTAAAACATGCATCGTATTGTTTTACAGATAGCATAGAAGCCAATGTGGAAAGCTCGGAGGTGCATGTTGAAAGAGCCACTGATCAGCTACAAAGAGCTGCTTACTATCAGGTAAAAGCCAATATCAAAGAAAGTCACTCTGTGCTGTAGACTCCGTGAACCTCCAGGCTGTGCTAACACATTGCTGGCAGCTGCAGTCTTCTGCCTGAGTTTGAGCTGGATGCAGGCAGTCATAGTTTGCAGCTCCAGTCCCATTTCTAGTATTTATTTTTGCAGCCAGGTCACCAACACCATCAAATCCTGAATAACTTACACAGAAGCTGTGTGGCTATAAAGCTAATGCCGCGAGCTAGCTTGATGCCTAAAGTCTAGCATGATGCTAACTTTATATCCTAAATGGGGGACTGTTGGGCGAGTAAGAGCTGCAGGAAAGCAGAGCTGCAGAGACCCCCGTAGCCGACTGTTGACTCAGAGCATGGTGCCTTAGAACCGGCTCTGACAGACGGCTCACTGTGAATAGGCCTCAGTCACCATGGAGCTGGGCCCAGAAGGTGACTCTGCTGGCTTTATGACTTTATGAGTCTTTTTGTTTTGTTTTGTTTTTCTGAGACAGGTCTCATTGTGTAGTCCTGGCTGGCTTGTAATTCATGTTGTAGAGCAGGCTGACTTGGAACTCACAGAGATTCTCCTGCCTCTGGCTCCCATGTGCTGTGATTAAAGGTGTGTGGCACAGCACCCTATTCTTTCTGAGTCTATAATTGAGGTTTTAGATATTAAAAATGATGTCCTCTTTTGTTGTTGCATGGCTTTTTAGAAGTAACTACCATTTGAGTCATTTTCTGTATTCCTAGGGTAGCTGTATTTTACCTGGGAATATGCTTGAGGAAGTTGAGTTTCATAACAATATTCTTGAAATACTGATGATTTTAGTTTACAGTAGTAAAAGAGTAATCACATCTACTCAGTGTTGTAATATGTGGGAACTAAAGAATGTTAATGAGAAAAGGAGATTTTTGTGCTAAATGCTAACAAGAAGAACATCAAATGTACAGTCTGATCCAGTTATTTCAAACAGGAATGTGCACAGATGAGAGAGTAGGAGGAGCCTGGCATGCTGGCATGAGCCTTTAACCCAGCTTTCAAGAGGCCAAGATAGTGGATCTCTATAGATTAAGCTAACCTGGACTATAGAGAGAGAGAGCTCCAGGCCAGCCAAGGCTACATAGTGAGACCTTATCTCAAACAAAAAAGAAACACATAAAAAGAGAGCAGAAAGAAGTAGAATCTTATGTTAACAGTCTTGTTCATGGATGATTATTTTCTTTCTACTGCTCATATATTTTACAGTGAACATGCAATCTGATAGGTGTGAAGTGATTTATTAAAAACACACACAAGGGCCCGGGAAGAAGGTTCAGTGGTTAGAGCAAACAGGAGTCCTGGAGTCCAAATCCTCAGCTCCCATCTCCCACGGGGGATTGTGGCACTGCTTGTAATTCCAGCCGATTCAAGAGCAAACTGGCTGTGTGAGACAAGTCACATAAGCAGATAACACGTAGGACAAAGGCACAGCTCCTTCACAAATTTGTATTTGGGAACGATGACACTTGCAGTACTACTTAGAACTGTCGACTTGAGATCTTTGAGAAGATGTTTGCATTTTTATCCGTGGTAAGAGTTAATTATAGGCTGGGGATGCCATTCAGAAGTGGGGTGTTTACCTAGCATGCACAGGACCTGGGTTAAATCTCAGCAGTGGAATCTAAGTATGTTCTGAGTAACAAAGAGATGCATGATTCACATAATGATGCACTCTGAATCTTAGGTATAAAAATGTTTACTTGTTTCATGAGTGTCTTTAAATATTTCTTTCCTCAGAAAAAATCTCGCAAGAAGATGTGTATCCTCGTGCTTGTCCTGTCAGTGATTGTTACAGTCTTGGTAGTTGTTATCTGGGTTGCTTCTAAATGAAGTGTGCTTGCCTCAGAGCCTCCTCCTGCTGTGTTGTTTTCAAGGGCAAGTGCTTGATAGAGTCTT
>NC_034595.1:83799046-83808008 GCF_900095145.1 Mus pahari | reverse complement strand
AGGCTCTCAGATAAATGTGAATTGAGGCCGGAAATGTCAGCTCATCCTTCACTGAATTAGAGGATCTGGCTACTGTGGCTATGTTTATGTTTGTTTCTTCTANTCCTCATAATGTTACTTAATCTTGTTCTACACTAATGTGATCAGTAGAGAAATAAGGGCCCAAACGCATANGTTTCTCTGCACTTTTGCACCATCCCACCTACTCAATACCAATAAACATTTAAAAGCTTTTGTAGTTATTTTTATGAGTTAACATCCTAATGACATAGGTATTAGGTTCTGTTCTGCCATGGAAAACACAGAGCTGCAAGAATCCTGGAGGGCAGGTAAGGTTTGCTTGGGAGCAGAAAAGCTTTGATCCTAGCACCTGAGAAGACAAGACAGGCAGGTTGTGAGTTCAAGGCCAGACTGGGATACGGGAGAGCTTTGAGATCACACTCTATTTTTAAGAGAAAGGTGGAAAGGAAGAAAAGCTGTCTGCATGATACAGTGGCCCACATGGTAACTTCAGAGAGAAACCCTTGTTCTCAGATCATAGTTGGACTTGGATATGTCATTTGTGTCAACAATCCAAGAAATAAAAAATGGGACCTGTTGTGAGAAGCTATTGGGAGCAACAAAGTGGCTGTGATTGTATAATAATGCTGTGGTGGCTGTAATGATGGCTGTGGGAACAGGTAGGAACTTGGCCTGGAGTTGTAGGGGTTTTCAGGAAGCTCTAATAAACCTGTTCCTATAACCTGTGTTGTACTTGATTGTCTTTGGAGGCACTGTGGTCTGGGTCAGTGGCTCTTGCCTTCATTTTAGAAAGGTTTTTAAAAAGTACTGAAGCCCTGGTCTCCCTGCTCAGAGATTCAACTTTTTTAGCTTGGTGTATTTCCTGCGTAAGAATTGCTCCACATGCATATTGTGTGCAGCCCCAGCTGTGAGTCAGAAACTAGACTGGAGTATAAAAGGCCTGAGGAACCTAGCCCCCAGTGACCTGCTGAGGGCATTTGGACAAGTTGCTTAGCTCATAAGCCCCATGTTTTCTCTATTGCTTGCTTCCGTCCTATCTGTCTGTCTGTCTGTCTATCTATCTACTACTTATCTATTATTATAAAATTCCTAACATGTCTAGTCTGAACATACAAATTGTAAATATGTTTCTGTATTTCTATCCACTTTGCATCTCCTGTTCAGCTTCCTGTATTGACATTGAAAAGTTCTAGGAGTGCTGGGTACTTTTTTTTTTTTTAAGATTTATTTATTTATTATATTTAAGTACACTGTAGCTGTCTTCAGACACTCCAGAAGAGAGCAGAGCGTCAGATCTTGTTACGGATGGTTGTAAGCCACCATGTGGTTGCTGGGATTTGAACTCCGGACCTTCGGAAGAGCAGTCGGGTGCTCTTACCTACTGAGCCATCTCACCAGCCCCTGGGTACTTTTTAAAAAGAGAAAAAAGGGGGCTGGAGAGATGGCTCAGCTGTTAAGATCAGACTGTTCTTCCAGAGTTCCTGAGTTCAATTCCCAGCACCCACGTGGTGGCTCACAACCATCTGTCATGGGATCTGATGCCCTCTTCTGGTGTGTCTGAAGACAGCTGCAGTGTACTCACATACATAAACTAAATTTTTAAAAAGAGAAAAGGGTAGATTTTTAAATTTTATTTTCTGTGTATGAATGTTTGCCTGCACATATGGCTATGAAACATGTGCGTGCCTGGTGCCTTCAGAATTCAGAGCAGGGGTCAGATCCCTGGAACTGATATTAGAAATGATTGTAAGCCACCATGTGGGTGCTGGGAACTGAACCATGATTCTCTATAGGAGCAGCAAATACTCTTAACTGCTGAACTGTCCTTTCAGCCCCTCCAGCAGTCTCTTAAAATGAATTAGTGCTCTGTAGGGTTAAAAAAAGTATTCTGGGGGCTGGTGAGATGGCTCAGTGGGTAAGAGCACCCGACTGTTCTTCTGAAGGTCCGGAGTTCAAATCCCAGAAACCACATGGTGGCTCATAACCATCCATAACAAGATCTGACACCCTCTTCTGGAGTGTCTGAAGACAGCTACAGTGTACTTACATATAATAAATAAATCTTAAAAAAAAGAACTTGATACATATTAGATTGTTGCTCACAGAGCATTTATGTTTGTGTATGCATACTATACCTACATGCACACACATCTTTTTTATTACACTGAGGAGTACTTCACCCATACAGTATGCAGTCTGTGACATTTGAACTAAACTTACACCTCAAAGTGAAGTTACCAGGCAGGCAGGGTAATAAAGGCCATGAATCTTAGCACTCCGGGCGTAGAGGGAAGTAGAGCACCATGCACTCCAGGCTGTTCTGGCCTAGATGGCAAGTTCCAAGCCAGCCAGGGCTACATAGACATAGTAAGACCCTACATTGTTTGCTTTGGTTTGGTTGGGTTTTGTTGGTGGTATGGTAGTTTTGTTTTGTTTTGTTTTTTAAAAAAAAAAAAAAGCCGGGTGGTGGTGGCGCACNCCTTTANTCCCAGCACTTGGGAGGCAGAGGCAGGCAGATTTCTGAGTTCGAGGCCAGCCTGGTCTACAGAGTGAGTTCCAGGACAGCCAGGGCTACACAGAGAAACCCAGTCTCGAAAAAAAAAAAAAAAAAAAGCAGGGAAGGAAAATAAGGGAAATTACCATTCAGTTGGCAAAATAAAACACTAAGCCCCTCATCCTCGTATCCCATTATTTGGTCTGATTTGCATTTTCTGTTCAGAGACTGTCTTGGTCATGGGAATGAAGCTTTGGCTTTTGGTCACTAAGTACAGACCACAGAACTCATGTCACCTCAGTCCATTCTTTTTCCAGGGTTGGGAGTCCCCTGCTTTCTTCCATGTTTTCCAGAGTGGATGTTTAGCTCTAAGCTTCAAAGGATTCTTTCCAATATTGCTTTTTAGCACTACAAAAGACAAGAATTTTAAAATCTCTATGTAACTATAGTTTAGAAGATGTGTATATGTGCTTGTGTGTCTATGTGGGTCTGTGTACCTTGTGTGTGCTTGTTGCCCAAGGAGGTGAGAATAGAGCATCAGCTCACCTGAAGCTGGAGTTAAAGATTTAAAATGCACTTAGTTTTCAAAGAATAAACTTACATGTTGGTTATGGTGGCACTCATGAACCAAAGGCAGGTGGATCAGATAAACACCTTTGATGCCAAGCCTGGTGTAACAAGAGGAACAGATGTTTAGTCATACAAGTTTTTATCTGTGGAGAAATGAGAATAATGCTACAGTAAGGTTTTGGTTTGTATTTTTAAATTTGTCAGAAAGAATATTCTTTCCAATTGTTTTGTATTGGGGGGCAGGACTGAGGGAAGTTCATATGTATGTGTGATATGCCTATGCATATGTGTAGCGTTATATGCTACAAATAACAACCTTGGCTATTGCTCCTCAGCTGTGTCATTTTTGTTTGAGACAGGGTCTTTTGCAAACTTATTTTGCCAAGTAGGTGAGACTAGCTGGCCAGGGGCTTTGCCTTTCTCTCCTTTCCTCCTCCCCCCCATAATTTAGTGATTTGTTTGTGTGTGTGTGTGTGTGTGTGTGTGAGAGAGAGAGAGAGAGAGAGAGAGAGAGAGAGAGAGAGAGAGAGAGATCATACACCCCAACCAATCCCACTAACTTAATTTTCCAGTCCTTCCATGTTTGCTCTCCAACCTTGTAACCTCCCCGAAAAGAAAGTAGAAAATAAAAAAATAAAAACGAAAAAAATATTTCCATGGAAACTGCCATGTGTCACACATTCTATGCCTTTGTCTACACAGCTTTACTTGCAAATATTCATTGTGGTGAGTCCTTGGTCTGTTTCCAGGTCTCTGGCTTCTGCTGCACTATCAATACTGGGTCCTCATTGGGAGTCCTCTCCTATACCCTTAGAAGAGGGATTTGGAGCCCCTGGAAGTAGAGTTATAAATGATTATGAGCAGCCCTGTAGGTGATCAGAATCAAACCCAAATCTTCCGAGAGAGCAACAAGTGCTCTTTATGGCTAAGCCATTGATAGACCCCTTATTTATTTTTATTATGTTTATTTGGGATGGTCAAGTATATGTCCCAGAATGTATGTAGGAGTGAGGAGACAACTTGCAGGAGTCTTCTCTCCTTCCACTGCCTGGTTCTAGGGATTGAACTAGGTTGTCAGGGTTGGAAGCAAACACCTTTACCTACATAGCCATCTTGCCAGCCCCTGTGTACTCTTAAAGTGAATCAAGAAGCTTAGACAGGTAACCTGTGCACAGCCTGTAAGGATGGTCATCTTGAGTGTTCATACTTCAAACCACCACTGTGTAGTGTATATAGTCTGCAACAGTGACAGAAGATGGCCTCACCACATTCTGATTGCTTCCTCTAAGACAAATCTAGAGAAACAGCAATTTCGACTTAAATTTTCAGGAGCATTGTCTCCTGCACGTTTTATCTGTTACCTTGCTAAATGATGCTTCCTACTTGTAATGTCTAGCCATATGTCTTTGCTAGGATTTTACTGGTATGAACAGACACTATGATGACCAAGGCAACTCTTATAAGGACAACATTTAATTGGGGTTAGCTTACAGGTTCAGAGGTTCAGGCCATTATCATCAAGGCAGGAACATGGCAGCATCCAGGTAGAGATGGTACAGGAGGAGCTGAGAGCTCTACATGTTTATCTGAAGGCTGCCAACTGAATACTGACTTTCAGGCAGCTAGGATGAGAGTCTTAAGCCCATGCCTGCAGTGACACATGCACTCCAAGGCCACACCATCAAATAGTGCCACTCCCTGGGCCAAACATAATTCTAACCACTACATCCACTCCCTGGCTCCCATAGGCTTGTTCAGACATGAGTCTATGGGGCCCATACCTTAACATAGCATCATACAAAATACATTTAGTCCAACCTTAAAAGGTACCCATAGTCTATAGCAGTCTCAACAATGTTAAAAGTTCAAAGTCTCTTCCGAGAGCCATTCAATCACTTAACTGTAATCACCAAACCAAGACAGGGAACCAGCTGGACAAACTCCAAACTCTGCATCTCCTTGTTTGATTTCAAGGCAGTCTTCAGATCTCCAACTCCTTTTTCATCTTTGTTAACTGCAACCACTTGTTTCTCCTGGGTTGGTTGCACTTCCTGTTATCAGCCTTCCTGGGCAGATATCCCACAAGAATGATTTGGCATATCAAAAATCTTGCACTGATAAGTGGATATTAGACCAGAAACTTAGAATACCCAAGATACAATTTGCAAAACACAAGAAAACCAAAAANGAAGAACGTGTGGATACTTCATTCCTCCTTAGAATAGGGAGCAAAATACCCATGAAAGGAGTTACAAAGTTTGGAGAAGACGAAGTGAGGGACTATCCAGAGACTACCTCACCCGGGGATCCATCCCATCATCAGCCACCAACCCAGACACTGTTGTACAGGCCAGCAAGATTTTGCTGAAGGGACCCTGATACAGCGGCCTCATGTGAGGCTATGCCAGTGCCTGGCAAACACAGAAGTGGATGCACACAGACAGCTATTGGATGGAACACAGGGCCCCCAATGGAGGAGCTAGAGAAAGTACCCAAGGAGCTGAAAGGGTCTGCAAGCCTATAGGTGGAACAACAATATGAACTAACCAGTACCCCCAGAGCTCATGTCTCTAGCTGCGTATATAGCAGAAGATGGCCTATTCGGCCATCATTGGGAAGAGAGGCCCCTTGGTTTTGCAAACTTCATATGCTCCAGTACAGGGGGAATGCCAGGGCCAAGAAGTGGGAGTGGGTGGGTAGGGGAGCAGGGGTCGGGGGAGGGTATAGGGAACTTTCAGGATAGCATTTGAATGTAAATAAAGAAAATATCTAATAAAAAAATAAATTTAAAAAATAAAAAAAATCTTGGGGTCTCCAAGGCAACTTTAACTTCACAGTTTCATGTTCCAATGTGTGGGATCAACATGTGATCTTCTGGGCTCCTCCAAAGGTGATCATCCCATATAGTACTGGCATCTCCAATACACTGGGGTCTTCCATTGCAACTAGACTTCAACAATAGCCTCTCACTGGCTCTCTTCATGGACCAGAAGCCAGACCTCAGCTTCTTTGTATGACCCCATCAGTCCTGGGCTATCAACTGCAACTGAGCCTGTACCTTCACCAATGGCCTTCCGTGGCCTCTCACAGTGCCAAGCCTCAGCTGCTTTTCATGCCCCTTCATGCCTTCAAAACCACTACCATCTGGGTGACTCTTACACATTAGCAAATCCAGCTGCAGCATGAGGACATGAGGTATGACCTTAGCTATTTCTGGAACACAGCTTCTTTGTGCTCTCAGAAAACACTACCCAGAAGATTTCACTTAAGTGATGCTGGTCTCTTCTTAATCACTACTAATTTCTTAGCTCCAGTTAACTGGCATCAATTATCCCACTAGTCCCTTCTATTTTTCACTCTAAAGCAAGAGCCATGTGACCAAAGCTGCCAAGTTCTGCTGCTTGCAGGTGCTGGAACATGGCCCCCTTGTTCTATTAACATTATCACCAGCTTTCTGCTTTCCAACTCCTTCCCTGCCTAAGCTTGGATGTCTTGGAACTTGCTCTGTAAACTGACTTTAACGTAGAGATCTACATGCCTGTCTCCTAAACACTGGGATTAAAGGTATGGTCCACTAAACCTGGATTTAAATTTTTCTTCACCTAGAATCTACTGTTCTAGGCTGGCCTTGAATTTAGAGATCTGCTTGTCTATGCCTCCTGGGATTAAAGGCTACTACTACCAAGCCAGGACCTAAGCTTATCTGGGTGGAATCTTGCTCCAAGTTCACTACTTCCTTAATTAAATCATGGGATTCAGCTCCATTTCACTTCCCGGTACTCCTTAAGGTTCAAACCATTTTTTTTTGTTTTTTCTGTTTTTCCTTTATCACTTTCTTATGCTTGTTTAAAATGCTCTTCAGGAGACTTAACGAGAAAACAAAGTATATCTGTGATGGGCATTACTGAGACTTCTTTTTCAATGGAATTAATCTGAGTCTCTTCTCCGTAGATTCTTCAGACAAGGGCAAAAAGTAGCCAGATTCTTCACCAAAATAACACACACATACACACACACACACACACACACAGAGAGAGAGAGAGAGAGAGAGAGAGAGAGAGAGAGAGAGAGAGAGAGAGAGAGAAAGTCTCTAGGCCACATGTTGCAATTCTTCACTGAAACCTCTTGGGCCAGGTCTGCAAAATTCAAATCACTCTCAGTAACAAAGTCTTCCACATTCTTACTAGGCTAGCCCATTAAGCCACATTTAAAGCATTCCACTGCTCCCCAAATGCAAAGTCCCAAAATCCACATTCTTCCAAACAAAAGCATAGTTGGACCTATCACAGCAATACCCTACTCCTGGTACCAACTTCTGTCTTAGGTTTTTACTACTGTGAACAGACCATGACCCAGGCAGCTCTTATAAGGACAACATTTAATTGGGGCTGCCTTACATCAGAGATTCAGTCCATTATCATCAAGGCAGGAACATTGCAGGATCCAGCTAGGTACAGTGCAAGAGGAGCTGAGAATTCTACATTTTCATCTGAAGGCTACTAGCAGAATGCTAACTTTCAGGCAGCCAGGATGAAGGCCTTAAGCCCACGCCCACAGTGACACAAGTCACTCCAAGGCTAAACCTCCAAATAGTGCCACTCTCTGGGCCAAACATATTCAAACCGTTACACCATATAATTTTTCACTCTTCATTTGATCATACCAAAGATTTTTAATATATATGATATATATATTATGTGTATTATGTATATATACCATATATGTATATGTCACACACACACACATGCGCACACACACATATATATATATAAATGGAGGCCAGCAGAAGAGGCTATAGACATAGGTAGTTGGGTGCTGCTGAGCAATCTCTCTAACCTCATGTGGTTTCTTTTTGTTTTGTTTTGTTTTTGAGACAGGGTTTCTCTGTGTAGCTCTGCCTGTCCTGGAACTCACTCTGTAGACCAGGCTGGCCTCGAACTCAGAAATCCGCCTGCCTCTGCCTCTCTGCTGGGATTAAAGGCGTGCACCACCATCGCCCGGCCTCATGTGGTTTCTTTTCCCTTTGATCACCAGGTCTCATGTAAGCCATTAAAACTTGCAACTCACATTGTAGCAAAACTTAAGATTCTTCTTTCTTCCTGTGCCTTCAGGTGCTAAGCTTTCAAGTACTGTGTCACCACATCTGACCATTTTAAGGTTTTTTGTTTTTGTTTTCCAGTACAAGTGCTACTGGTAGCTTTTAATGTCTTGTTGTTGATGTTGGTGGTGTTGTATGGTTCCCCTCCCCATCTCTGAAACGGGGTTTCTCTGTGTAACAGCCCTGACTGTCTTTCTTGAAACTCACGTTGTAGATTTAGGTGGCCTCGAACTAGCATAAATACGCCTTCCTCTGCCTCTGCCTCCACCTCCAGAGTTCTGGAATTAAAGGCATGTGCCAACACTGCCCTCTTTTGTTTCTATCTTTCTTTTAAAGAAATCTGTCAGAATCTTAAAATATTAATGTCTTTAAATTCTAGTTTAGAGAAGTCTGTCGGAGATTTAAGAGATTAACTTCTCTTTGACCAGATGCCATGACAGCTAACCTTGCAGCCTTTATTTTAAAAGGTTAACTGTATTGATGTCCTCCAGTTTGCTGGTCTACACTAACACCATTGGCACCTAAACAAAGAACATTCTGGTGTGTAAGGGCCTTGTCGAGTCTAAGGTGCTGACACACCAGAAGCTGTGCTTGGGATGAATGGGGCGTGGCAGTGGAGTAGAGAATCATAAAGCTAAGAATACACCTCTTGGATTTCTTGTGGATCACACCAGGTAGACCACAGATGAGAAGTTGAAAGTTGAACTTTAAGATTTTATCCAGTCGGGGCTGGTGAGATGGCTCAGCGGGTAAGAGCACCCAACTGCTCTTCCAAAGGT
>NC_034595.1:83797236-83798946 GCF_900095145.1 Mus pahari | reverse complement strand
AAAAAAAAAAAAGAAAGATTTTATCCAGTCATTGGTAGCTAGGAATAACTTCAGCACTACCTCATGGCTGAAAGGGAATTCCAAACTCAAAATTCCACACCAGTTGCCAGATGCCTTTGTATGTGTGTATGTGATGCTATGGAATGCACTGCCTTGCACAAGTTATGCAAGCACCCTGCCCCTTAACCAACTTATACTCAGTCAAAAGTGTTTGATTTTGTAGAGCTTAAAGAAATGCTTCTGCTATTAAGAGCACTTGTTGGTCTTGCATATGACCTCTTCCAGGTTTAGATTTGGTTCCTACCACCCACGTGGCAGATCATAACTGTCTGTATGTAATCTCAGTTCCAGGAAATCGGACACTCTCTTCTGGCCTCTGAGGGTGCCAGACATGCATGTGGTTCACATGCATACAAGCTAGCCTCAAACTCAAAGAGATCCCCCTGCCTCTGCCTCCCAGGTGCTGGGATTAAGGGCATCTACCACTGCCACCCGGCTCACATTTTAAAACAGTCTTTACAAATATAGGTTACATTTTTGCAATTCTTTGATTATGTCTCAGAAAATCATATCCTGTGCTCCAAAAAGGGAGTCATGGGATTTTTCCTCCTATCCACTTCATCCTTGGGCTCACAAAGCTGAATGTGGGTTATAAATAGTCCTTTTATATTTTATTTTATTTTACTTTTGGAGACAAGATTCCTTTCTATAACCCTGGCTATCTTGGAACTCACTGTATAGATTAGGCTGGACTGGAATTCACGGAAATCCATTTGCCACTGTGTTTTTCACATCCCTCAATTAAAGGTGTGCACCACTGCATCAGGCTTGATATTCTATTTCATTGACATAGGGATTTCTGTAGCTCAGGCTGGCTTCTAACTGGCTATGGAGATGATGGTAACCTTGAACTTCTGACCGTGCCATCTCTACCTCTTGAGTTCTGGAATTATAGGTAGGTGTCATCACATCCACTTGTACACAGGACTCTATACTGAATGTAGCTTTGTGCATTCTGGGCAAATATTTCTTCCAATAGAGCTACATTCCAAGCCCTTACTAAGTCATTTGATAAGTGACCTGATTAGTTGCCACTCTTTTTGGATAAATTTTGTAATCTACTTAATAAAGTTGATAACTTAAAAATCCATCTTGATGTTCTGTTTTAGTTAGGGTTTTATTGCTACGAACAGACACTATGACCAAGGCAACTCTTATAAAGGACAACATTTCATTGGGGCTGGCTTACAGGTTCAGAGGTTCAGTCCATTATTATCAAGATGGGAGCATGGCAGCATCTAGTCAGACATGGTACAGACAGAGTTGAGAGTTCTACATCTTTACTTGAAAGCTGCTAGTAGAAGACTGACTTCCAGGCAGTTAGGATGAGGGTCTTAAAGCCCATGCCCACAGTTACAAACCATTCCAACAAATCCACACCTTCAAATAGTGGCCACTCCGTGAGCCAAGCATATTCAATCCATGACATTCCTTTCCCTGGCCCATGTAGGCTTTTTCAAACACATGAGTCTATGGGGCCATATCTAGCCATTCAATAATTTAAAAAGTATGCTTAGCCCAACTTCGAAAATCCCCATAGTCTATAGCAGTATCAACAATGTCAAAAGTCCAAAGTTTTATTTATTTATTTATTTATTTATTTATTTATTTATTTATTTATTTATTTATTTTTGTGTTCGAGACAGGGTT
>NC_034595.1:83791378-83796235 GCF_900095145.1 Mus pahari | reverse complement strand
CTTTTTAAAGATTATTATTATTATATCTAAGTACACTGTAGCTGTCTTCAGACGCACCAGAAGAGGGNGTCAGATCTCATTATGGATGGTTGTGAGCCACCATGTGGTTGCTGGGATTTGTACTCAGGACCTTCGGAAGAGCAGTAGGTGCTCTTGACCACTGAGCCATCTCTCCAGCCCACTGGTCTCTTCTTAATCACTTCTAATTTCTTAGCTCCAGCTAACTACCATCAATTGTCCCAGTAGTCCCTTCTATTTTTCACTCTAAACCCAGAGCCACATGACCAAAGCTGCTGTGTTCTGTTTGCTGGGGTTGGAACATGGCCCCCATTATTCTATCACCAGCTTTCTGTGTCCTAACTCCCTCACTGCCTAAGCTTGGCTTTCCTGGAGCTTGCTCTGTAGATTGATTTTGAACTCAGAGATCTGTTTGGCTGTCTCTTGTAATGCTGGGATTAAAGGCATGCACCACCATGCCTGGATTTAACCTTTTCTTCACCTAGAACTTGCTTTGTCCCAGGCTGGCCTTGAACTCAGAGATTTGTTTAGCTTTGTCTTCTGGGATTGAAGCTGTGTACCACCATGCCTGGATCTCAATTTACCTGGATATGATCTTGCCCCAAATCCCTTAATCTGTTATCTCCTAGAACATAGGATTCAGCTCCATTTCACTTCCTGGTGCCCCTNTAATACTTGAACCATATATTTTATATTTTTCCTTTCTAAGCTTGCTACTCTTGTTCAAAACACTCTTCATGAGACTTAACCAGAGAACAAAGTCTCTGCTGAGCTTTTTTTGAGACTTTGTCAATGCAATTAATATAAATCTCTTTACCTTAGATGCTGGTAGACTCCAGACAAGGGCAAAAAGCAGCCAGATTCTTCACCAATACACCACAAAAACAGTCTCAAGGCTACCTGCTGAAACTCTTCTCCACTGAAACCTCTTGGACCAGGTCTGCACAGTTCAAATCAATCCCAGCAACAAAGTCTTCCATATTCCTACTAGGATGGCCCATTAAGCAATACTTAAGAGCATTCCATTGCTTTCTTAATTCCAAGTCCCAAAATCTACGTTCTTCCAGACAAAAACTTGGACAGGTCTATCACAGCAACACCCCACTCCCAGTACCAACTTCTGTCATAGTTAATCTTTTACTGCTGTGAACAGATACCATGACCAAGACAACTCTTATGACGAAAACATTTAATTGGGGCTGGCTTATAGGTTCATAGGTTCAGTCCATTACCATCAAGGCTGGAGCATGGCAGCATCCAGGCAGGCCTGGTGCAGGAGGAGCTGAGAGTTCTACATCTTCATCTGAAGGCTGTTAGTGGAAGACTGATTTCCAGGCAGCTAGGATACAGGTCTTAAAGCCCAAGCCTGCAGTGATACACGTATTTCAACAAGTCCAAACCTCCAAATAGTGCCACTCCCTGGGCCAAGCATATTCAAACCATGACATGTTCTATTGCTGTTGCTTCCTGAATGCTGGAGATTGGTTTTATTATTATTATTATTATTATTAATTTTACTGTCTAGCAGGGCATGGTGTTGTCTACCTTTAACCCTGTATCTCAGGAAGCAAAGGCAGATGGGATTTCAGATATGTGCTGCCACACCCTTCAACAATTTGTTTCTTTAAAAAAAACTGTGAAGTCAGCATCCCATCTTTCTGCAAAAGTGGGAAAAGGACCACCCGCTGCATATTAAGGAATGGTATGTTGTCAGAAACGTATGGGACTAGACTTTGGCTTTATATAGACTCAGGCTTGAATCCCACTCCTTGTAAGGTGAGGGTAGATGTATCACTCACTCTGAGCCGCTCTTCTGGAATCAATCTGTCTTGAGTTTTGGGAATACCAAGTGAACTGATCCATATAAAACACATACTTCCCAGTAAGCACTCAATAGACAAAACTATTACAACCAGCAAGCTAATGGCTTAGAGAAAGATAGCAACCCTAATGCTTCCTTGTACAGTACAGTCACTATGACCCACGGAGAAAAATCCTAAGGGGTCATGTATTAAACATTTTTTGAGAATTGGTTAAGTCACTAAAAAATTGGATGCTTTTTTTCCTTGTGAGTCTGTCCAAAGTTTTCAAAAACATACTACATGATTTCTGACACCGACACCTAATCTATAGATTCCCCCAGACCTCAGAAAATGACTGGTTCTGGGGAATTGAATCAGTGGCCTCATTCGCGCGTGCTGAACACTCTACCACTGAGCCATACACTCCAGACTTGGATCAGAAAGGACAAATGAGTAAGGATTCTGCTTTCGGATGCAGCGTGCGGAAGGAGGGCTGGAAGAAAAAAAAAAAGAATGAGCCATCACTTCTTATCTCTAGCCATCACCTGCTTATCGCTAGATGAAGCCCGAGGGGTTGGGGTGCAGGGAGTTAATGCAGATTGCAGAGCTCAAGAGTTTCTGGCGGAAAACGCAGCGAGAAAGCCACACCAAGGTCCAAACCACTCCTGACCCCGTGACCAAGGAGCCACCCACCCGCCCCCGCCTCTCCGGCAAACGCCGCAGACTTCAAACCCAGCCCCTGATCCCCTCCGCCACAGGCGCTCCCCGGAGAGCGTCCTTGCGTTGCGCGTGCGCACGCACGCGCTGCGCACAGGCTGCTGGGATGCCGCCTCTTCCCTCCCGGCCTCTTAGTTTCCCGGCGTGCTTCAGGCCCGCCAAATGGGAGGGGGAGACGCAAGATGGCGGCAGCCGTGAACTCCGGCTCCAGCCTCCCGCTGTTCGACTGCCCGACTTGGTGAGTAATGGGGTTTCTGGGACTGGAGCGGCTTGGCGTTGAGTTAACCAGGGCAGAAAGGAAAAGGTTGTATTTTTTTCCTCTTCTTTTTTTTTTTTTTTGCGATGAAACGAACGTCTCAAAAAGATCCTGGAATGATTGAGGGAAAACTGTCCGCTGTGAGGGGCCGGGCGACGTGCGGAGGAACCTGGAGCTGGGGCCCAGGCTCTGCGGAAACCCGAGTTTGGGGGGCTCGAAGCTATTCAGTTTATACAGCGCTTGGGAGGTCAGCCGCTCACCGGAGTGCTTCAGGCCTCGGCCCCTAACTTGCCCTAACTCATTCATCACTGAGTGCCCGGTGCTCTCTCGGGGAGCATCATGCCTTCCCCGGGTGCTGAAGGTCCGGAGCGCGCACGAGCTGACTTCCCTACCTCAGCCCAACCTGATGCTGCATCCCTCCGTGGCTGCTGCATCCTCCAAGCGGACTAGGTGCTCCTGGAGAGCAGGGATGGCGCGGGACCGTTCCCCTTGTTCTCCGACCAGACCAGCACGAAGCCCCGTACAAAAGACTGCAGAAGTAGTTAGCACACAGCATTTTCATCCCCTGGGAAGTTAGAGGAGTAGTAGGATGGTTTACGCGTTGAGTGGGGTGCGAGATGAATGACTAGGAGCTGCTTTGCACGAGGACGCATCGGTGGGTGTTAGAGCCCTTTCTGCTGTTGCGGCTCTTCCTGGTTGTTAACATGTTACTTCTCAGGCTTCTGTTACATTGAAATCTTCAAGGGCAAAAACCCTTGCATCATGCTCAGCTCCTGGGCCTGAGTCAATCACATGAAAAAATATTTTGGCTTTAATGTTCATTTTAATCTGTATCTCGAAGAAAATGGGCTTTTGTTCGATGCACTGTCCTTTTAGGTACTGCCATAAGAGCTTGGAGCGGAGCTGTGAGATGACTGTGTTGAATCTTCGATGAGATAGACTAGATATCGTTTCTTCTGTGCAAATGTTAAGGGCCCTGGAAGGTTCAAAAGAGCAAGCCCAGGAAGTGAATGAATGCTTGGCTGTTTCCAGTATTTCTTTATTCTTTTAACATATCCATGTGCTTCGACCTACAAATTCTTTATCCACACTGGTCCCTGGCTGCACTTATTTCAAATTTGGGCCAGCCAAATATAAAGAGACTCTTTGAGATCACCTGTCATTATTACCTCAGGATCTGGTGTATACCAGGAATTGTGTCAGGTGATTTGACACTCGAGCATCCATCCCCTTGAATGATAATGCAAAGTAGCACAGTTTGATGACTTACATTTTTTCACAAACACCTCTTCAGGGCGCCCCCACACCTCCCTTCATTTGAAGCTTGGTTTTGTGGGCGTGATTTTGATTTGCTCTAGTTCCCTAATTACAGATCTCTGATTTGGTACCAAGAGTTCATCTGGGTAATGGTTTTCGTTTCTTTTGTGATGAGAATAATATTGATCAGCCCCCAAACAATTTTTGTTATTTGGTTATTTTAACATATTTGTTTTGAGGCAAGATCTCTATATGTAATTCTAGCTGGTCTGGAACTCACTTGTTATACAAACTAGGATAGCCTTGAACTTGCAGTGATCCCTCTGGTGGAAATTCACATGTGTGTTACTGTACCCAGCAAAACAACCGGTTTATTCTTTCTTTATATCAGGAGTAGTAAACCTTAGATGAAACCCCAGGTTAGACCAAGCATGGTGGCATACATCACAATGTAATTTAGCACAGGGAAGGTGGAGGGAAGAGGTTCAGATGTTAAAGGTCATCCTCAGATCCAACCCCACAAAGGTTTGAGCCTAGCTTTTTTTTGGAGACATGAGACTCTGTCTCCAAAAACAAGAAGGAAAAACCTTTCCAGGGGACAGGACATTGAGCTGCATTGTTTCTGAAGGGCACAGCCAGTGTTAAAATGTAGTTGTAAATACAGACCCTCTGAAGTCTCCTCGGAACAGTTCAATCACTTAGGAAGAAAGTGTTAAACACAGAAAGAAGCTCTAGTGGGGCAGTGGTGGCGCATGCCTTTGATCCCAGCACCTGGGAGGCAGAGGCAGGTGGATTTCTGAATTCGAG